>NC_135816.1:10146789-10461789 GCF_964213995.1 Mustelus asterias | reverse complement strand
AGTGTAGGCTTGGAGGGCCGAAGGGCCTGTTCCTGTGCTGTTCTGTTCTTTGTTCTTTATATTCTGGGAACTGGAAGGGGGCGGATGGGGGGGGGGGATGGAGATTGAGGGAGAATTTCCTTGGACATTCTCCCAGCTTCCGGCTGGTGGATAGCTAGCGTTAGATCAGTGTAACGGTAAAGGAGCAAGACCAATCCATGTGACATGGAGTGAGATTTCCCCCTCACCATATCCCCCCCCTCACCCCCACCACCCCATGCCAACCGTCCCCATGGAAACTCAAGGTGCTTGTCATCATCAATTCTTGTGAGTGGAGAGAGTTGGGTAGGAATCTCAGCTGCTCCATAGATGGCCAAGGCTTGCCGGTTATAATTGCTGGATAGATGTGTAAACAGGAAAACAGAATAGCCACCTATTACGGCCAAGAGGGTGCCAACCTGGTATGCCAACCTGGCTCTAGTGGCTACACAGATAATGCCGGGACTCCAAGAATTAAATTACAAGGAGAGGTTACACGCACGAGCATCCTCCCTGAAATTTAATAGGTTAAGCAGTTATTTGATTGAGATTTTTCCAGACATGTAAAGGAATTGATTTGATTTGATTTATTATTGTCACATGTATCAGTATACAGTGAAAATTATTGTTTCGTGCGCGCTATACAGACAAAACATACCATTCATAGAGAAGGAAAGGAGAGAGTGCAGAATGTAGTGTTACAGTCATAGCTAGGATGTAGAGAAAGACCAACTTAATGCAAGGGAGGTCCATTCAAAAGTCTGACAGCAGCAGGGAAGAAGCTGTTCTTGAGTCGGTTGGTACGTGACCTCAGACTTTTGTATCTTTTTCCCGATGGAAGAAGATGGAAGAGAGAATGTCCGGGGTGCGTGGGGGGCCTTGATTATGCTGGCTGCTTTTCCGAGGCAGCGGGAAGTGTTGACAGAGTCAATGGATAGGGTAGATGGAGAGAGGAGATTTTGTGGGGGTTTGGGTAGCTTCCCTATTTCTGGGCCAGAACCTGCATGTCCAACTCCCACTTTTCAGGGCTTGACAGCCAAGGAAGATGTGGCCACAGAGTTGATCATCATCCTGTAAAGCCTCCCGATGTGCCCATGGCAGGCGGTAAAAGTGGGAGAGCTTAGGGTCAGCCAGGCTGCAGACGGCAATGGCAAACCACCGTCGTAATGTGCTGAGCAGAATCGTAGCCCAATCCATTCGAAGGCAAAGGTCACCTCTTGGGGCCTGGTACCTGAGAAGGATAAACTATTTCTACTGGTTGGGTGTTCAGGGCCAGAGGGAATTAACAGCAGAAAGTGCTGGAAAAACTCAGCAGGTCTGTCAGCAGCTGTGGAGAGAGAAACGGTTAATGTTTCGAGTCTGCCTGACGTTCCTGCAGGAGGATTGAGGGATGTGATGGAATGTGGGGCTGAGAGTTGGCACCTTGGATTCAGTGAGTAGAAGAACGGTGCATTGGGGGTCCGCAAGGAGTGGGAGAGGAGGGGTTTAATGTCACCAGTCCCTGCCGCCTTTTCCTGCCTATGGAACCAAATGCTCCCCCAGGGCCGAAACTCCGGAGCCACGGTTTGGGAGTCTGCGACTAAATAACAATTGCGCGTGAAGCGATTTCACACATTAGGGAGCAAAAGGAGGAGAGGTGGGAATCACTGAGGAAGGAAGGAAGGAATGGGAGCTGGTCCAATTGATCTAAATGTTTGGATCAGGGGTACATCCACGCCGATGAGGTGTCAGCTGTGGCTGTGTGAGTGACACCAGGGCCTGCCTACTCCTGCTCCTAACTTGTATGTTGGTGTGACACGCCTGCATCGGAGTCAGAGAGGCAGTGGGTTCAAGCCCCACTCTTGAATAGCATAATCCCGACACTGCAAGGTGCAGTACTGAGGGGGCACTGCACTGTTGACAAAGTCACATCTTTCAAATGAGATGTTAAATGGAAGGCATGTCTGACCTCTCAGGTGGACTTAAGAGGTCCAGTGGCACTATTCTGAAGAATCATAGAATCCCTACAGTGCAGAAGAGACCATTCGGCCCATCGGGTCTGCACCAAGTCTCTGACAGTGCATCTTACCCAACACCCACCCTAAACCCATAACCCCACATATTTCCCATAGTTAATCCATCTAATCCAGACATCTTGGGACACTGATAGGCAATTTAGCATGGCCAATCCCCCTAACCTGCACACCTTTGATCACCTGATGAAGGAGCAGTGCTCCGAAAGCTCGTACGACCAAGTAACCTGTTGGGTTTTAGCCTGGTGTTGTGAGACTTCTTACTGTGCCTTTGGACAAGGAGGGAAGGAGATTCTCTCTGACTCCAGGGACAATAGTGATCTCTCAAGCAACCCCTCTAAAACAGGTCATTATCGCATTGCTGCCTGTGGGATCTTGCTGTGTACAAATTGGTTTTCTACAATAGTGGCTCCACCTCAGAAGTATTTAATGGACCGAAAAGTGCCAAAGTTATGAAGGGTGCTAGAGAAATGCAAATTCTTTCTGGAACTGGGAATGGGTGTGTTCCAGGACCCCGATTGCAAAGTGACGGACTTTTCAATGTTTGACTTTATTCTGAATGTGCAGACAAGCCGCGGGATGGTGCGGTCACAGTTTGATGTCAATTATATCAAACCCCAGGTTGGTTCAGTGCTCTGCGTTCAATCTGACCAGGCACTGATTAGCCAGATGGATTTAATTTGCAAATCCGACAGTTGTATCAGGAAGAGGAAGCCTGCATGTCATCTGCAGGAGTTTCTGATTTCGTCCAGTCTCGACACAGATGCTTCCCTTGTTCTTGGTGCTTCTGACAGAGAGTTGTAGTCATGCAAATTAACTCAAGTCCCACTGCTGCCTCCGAAAATAAAGCCACACAACCTTGAAATATTACATTCCGAGTGAATGCAGTTGATGTGCTAAATCACCCGCCTGGTTCCTTACAGAGAGCTCAGAATCTTTTATAGTGCCCAGTTCAGAAGGAGGCCCTTCTGCCCATTGAAGCCTCGAGGTCTATAAAATAATGAGGGGCACAGATCAGCTAGATAGTTTTCCCAAAGATGGGGGAGCCTAAAACTAGAGGGCATAAGCTTAAGGTGAGAGGGGAGAGATACAAAAGGGGCGAGAGGGGCAATTTTTTCACACAGAGGGTGGTGAGTGTTTGGAACAAGCTGCCAGAGGTAGTAGTAGAGGCGGGTACAATTTTGTCTTTTAAAAAGCATTTAGACAGTTACATGGGTAAGATGGGTATAGAAGGATATGGGTCAAACACGGGCAATTGGGACTAACTTAGTGGTTTAAAAAAAAAGGGGCAGCATGGACAAGTTGGGTCGAAGAGCCTGTTTCCATGCTGTAAACCTCTATGACTCTAAGCCAGTTCTAGCTCCACCTTTTCTATTTACTCCGATCCCATTTTTTTTTATTCATGGGACATGGGCGTCACTGGCCGGCCAGCACTTGTTGTCCATCCCTCGTTGCCCGAGGGCAGTTGAGAGTCAATCACATTGCTGTGTCCCTGGAGTCACATATAGGTCAGACCGGGTAAGGATGGCAGATTTCCTTCCCTAAAGGACACCGGAGTCTGCACGTTCCCCCCGTGTCTGCGTGGGTTTCCTCCGGGTGCTCCGGTTTCCTCCCACAGTCCAGAAGATGTGCTGATTAGATGCATTGGCCGCGCTAAATTCTCCCTCAGTGTACCCAAACAGGCCGCCGGAGTGTGATGACTAGGGGATTTTCACAGTAACTTCATTGCGGTATTAATGTAAGCCTACTTGTGACTAATAAATAATCTTAATGAACCAGATGGGTTTTTCCGACAATGGTTTCATGGTCATCAGTAGATTCTTAATTCCAGATTTTTTTTATTGAATTCAAATCCCACCATCTGCCGTGGCAGGATTCGAACGCAGATCCCCAGAACATTAGCTGAGTTTCTGGATTAATAGTCTAGCGATAATACCACTAGGCCATCACCTCCCCATCTTCTTCGCCTATCTTTCTAATAATTTTCTTCAAGGTAATTGTACCTGAGCTGAAATCTCCTCGTTCCACCCTGCGTTCGATACACTACCTTTCACATGTTAAAGATGTATTCATACAGCACAAAAGGAGGCCATTTGGCCCATCACATGGCATAGACAGTAGCTTTATCCAATAAGTACCACTATTCTTGCTCTTTGCCCATTACACTGCAATTTTGTCCCTAAAAATACTTATCCAATTCTCTTTCATCGCCATCGGTACTCATCACTGTTTCAGGCAGGTCCGGTCACAAGAACTCGCAGCATTAAGAAGCATGCTTCCATTTGCCACTGCAATTGCCCCCAATCTGGGGGCTGTGGTACTAACCCTGCTGTCGCTGGGAACTATTCCTTCTTGTTTCCTCCAGGAAAACTCTTAAACACCTCCATCAAATCTGCTCCTAACCCTCTCTGCGTGAAGGAAAACAGTGCCAGGTTCTTCATTCTCTCCACATGAATTGGAGTTCCTCATCCATGATGTCAGATCAATCCAAGGCACCCGGGAAAACTCCCACCCCCACCATCCAACCCCCGCACCCCCCCCCCCCCCCCCCCCGCCCCCCCTCCCCCCCCCCCGCCCGCCCCCTCACTGACCATTTCTTCACATCGTGGCCCCGTGATCCTTTACGTCCACCAAAGCGAGCAGTTCAGGCCTCAGTTCAGCGCCTCTTCCAAAAGACACCAGGACCTCTGACAATGCGGCACTCCTTTAGTGATGGTTTTGTGATTGTCAGCCATGTTTACGAGTTCCCTGGCCTGGGACTTGAACCCACAACTACTGAGAGAAAAAACAGGCCCAAATTGTGGTGGAAATTACACTCAGGTCAACTGGAGGACATGCCCCTGTCTACATCAACGAGGATGAAGTAGAAATGGTCAAGAGCTTCATATTTTTAGGTGTCCAGATCACCAACAACCTGTCCTGGTCCCCCCATGCTGACACTATAGTTAAGAAAGCCAACCAACGCCTCTACTTTCTCAGAAGACTATGGAAATTTGGCATGTCAGCTCCGACCCTCACCAACTTTTACAGATGCACCAAAGAATGCATTCTTTCTGCTTGTATCACAGCTTGTATGGCTCCTGCTCTGCCCAAGACCGCAAGGAACTACAAAAGGCCGTGACTGTAGCCCAATCCATCACGCAAACCAGCCTCCCATCCATTGACACTGTCTACACTTCCTGCAGCCTCGGAAAAGCAGCTAGCATAATTAAGGACCCCACAACCCCGGACATTCTCTCTTCCACCTTCTTCCGTCAGGAAAAAGATTCAAGTCTGAAGTCATGTGCCAACCGACTCAAGAACAGCTTCTTCCCTGTTACCATCAGACTTTTGAATGGAGCTACCTCGCATTAAGTTGATCATTCTCGAACACCCTAGCTATGACTGTAACACTACATTCTGAACCCTCTCCTTTCCTTCTCTATGAACGGTATGCTTTGTCTGTGTAGTGCACAAGAAACAATACTTTTCACTGTATGTAAATACATGTGACAACAATAAATCAAATTAAATGATATTGGTTGAAAATGGAAAATGTGGAGGGGGAAACAGCTGAGAGTTGGCTGGAATGAGTTAATTAGGAGAAAGAAAGCAAATAGAACCTTACTTATGGAATATTTTTGTTTCAATATCCTGGACAGGCAACTGCACTGTGTGGGAATATGGAACAAGCATCTCATTAAGACGGATACCTCCAGGGACCTCTAACCAGGTCTTGTGAGCAAAAACCTGGTTGAAAAAATTGTGTCAAACATCTTCAATAAATCAGAACTGTGAGTCAGGATTTGTCGGCCAATTTTCCTGCTTTGCCCATATGAAAGACCAAATTAGAATGTTTAATTTGATCGGAAAAACTCCATGCAAAGCTCCTGCCAAAGACGCAGCGGATGCAGGGCTTGATGCCAGCTTCACACATCGTTAGCCAAACTGACTTCATGGCTGTCACATTCCCCTCAGCAAGGAAGAGCGGGATATCTGTCCTCCACGTGCAAATCCCCTGCTGAAAATGGGTGTGTGTCTTCACAAGTGGTGGCACGGTGGCACAGTGGTTCGCACTGCTGCCTCACAGTGCCAGGGACCCGGGTTCAATTCCAGCCTTGGATGACCATCTGTGTGGAGTTTGCACGCTCTCCCCGTGTCTGTGTGGGTTTCCTCCGGGTGCTCCAGTTTCCTCCCACAGTCCAAAGATGTGGCGGCTGGGTGGATTAGCCACGCTAAATCGCCCCTTAGTGTCCAAAGGTATGTGGGTTAGGTGGATTGGCCATGCTAAATTGCCCCTTAGTGTCCAAAGGTATGTGGGTTAGGTGGATTGGCCATGCTAAATTGCCCCTTAGTGTCCAAAGATATGTGGGTTAGGTGGATTGGCCATGCTAAATTGTCCCTTAGTGTCCAAAGGTGTGTAGGTTAGCAGGATTTGCAGGGGTCACTGTTTAAGGATACAGGGTAAACCTTTTAGGACAGAGGTAAGGAGAAGTTTCTTCACCCAGAGAGTGGTGAACCTGGCATTCACTACCACACAAAACATTGAGGCCAAAACATTGCATGTTTTCAAGAAGGAATTAGATATAACTCTTGGGGCGAAGGGGGCCATAGAATATGGGGGGAAGGTGGGATCAGGCTATTGAGTTGGGTGATCAGCCATGATCATAATGAATGGCGGAGCAGGCTCGAAGGGCCGAATAGCTTCCTCTTGTTCCTATTTTCTCTGTTTCTATGACACTTAACTACCCTCTGAAATGGCCCAGTGAGCCACTCAATTTGTGGGTAATGAGGGATGGGCAACAAATGCTGGCTTTGCCAGCGACACCCACATCCCCTGAAAGAAAATGATAGTGTGGATGATTCTTCACTCTCACCAATATTTTAATGTCAAAGAACAAAGAACACTAAAGCAAAATCGCACAATTACTTTCAATCCTGCCATGATTTCTCTCTTCGGTCCTTGTTCATAGCATTGTCCAAACGATTCATAGAATCCCTACAGTGCAGAAGGAGGCCATTCGGCCCATCGAGTCTGCACCGACCACAATCCCACCCAGGCCCCACCCCTGCAACCCCACATATTTACCCTGCTAATCCCCGGCCACTAAGGGGCAATTTTAGCACGGCCAATCAACCTAACCCGCACATCTTTGGACTGTGGGAGGAAACCGGAGCACCCGGAGGAAACCCACGCAGACATGGGGAGAACGTGCAAACTCCAGGCCGGAATCGAACCCGGGTCCCTGGCGCTGTGAGGCAGCGACGCTAACCACTGTGCCGCCGAGCAGGGCAATCCGAGATGGGTTGGCGAACCACTTTAACTGACCCGCACCGCAGACCCTCATTGATTCCCCCTCTCTTGCTTTAAGATGGCTGACAAAATAGGGGAGAAAAGTAGTTAGAAAATTGAATTTATTACAAAAAAAAGTTCCAACTTGCCCACTCTCCTGCGACAAGTAGACATTTCATCCTTTCAAAAGTTAAAAGAAATGAGTGGAAAAATCTCCTGAGAGGGAACTCTGCCAAGACACAGAGTGATGAGTAATATCAGAACGTGTTTTCACTGGTTTCCCTCTTTCTGTAATGATGTCTATTCTGTAAACCTTGTAATTTGACCTCCACACAGGCGGTTTGATTTTCTTTAATGAATAAACGTGTACAGCAATGACTTCTGCCTGCGACTCCTCAGCAGCTGTAACCAGTTTAGTCTTTTCCCTTCAGTTTGAGTCCAGCTTATGTGGGTCAACAAAAGAAATAGTGTTTCAGCAAGAACCTTAAATCCACCTCCCTCCCTCCTCCCTCCCCAGTCTGTCTCCTCCCTGCCTGTAAGTGAAACCACCGTGCCGTGAGGTACAGAGTATTGTGAATAAGATATCTTCATTCTGACAGGAGGGCAGAGACATAACTCTCTCTTTCTCTCCCTCTCTCTCTCTTCCTCGTTCCCTGAGCACTGGTCAGTGCAGCCCCTTCAACCCACAGGTAAGGATGTGCAAGGCTTCTTTTCTTTGCCTCTTCCCCCCTCCTGCTCCCCTTTGCAACGGGAGTAAAATTGGGTGGTGAGAGGCGGGTGGAGAGGTGAGAGATAAAAGCAGGGCAAAGTATTGGAAAATAGGTGATGGGGGCTTGCTACTTGGAAGGCAAGTGAGAGGGACAAACATCGGCAATCTGCGGAGGCACAGAGTGGAGCGGGTTTTTTGAAGAGGTGACGAAGGATGTTGATGTGTGGGAACCAGACTTTGTCAGTCAGCCTCCTCCCCTCCCCCTCGCAGGTAATCCTCTCCTCGAAGGACAGTCAGCTTCTGAGTGAGAAAGGCAACTACCAAACTGGCAATTTAACAGGACCAAGAATGCTTCTGTTCAATGACTAAGCTGAGAGCTAAGAATCAGCCTCAGAAGCTGTGGAGATGAGGATTGGGAGATGGAGTGAGGGGGGAATGAATTGGGGATTTGTAAACTGGGACTGATAAGATTTCTGCTGGGTAAAGTCTGTGGAGCCGAGGCAGGTAAATGGAGTTAAGATGCACCCGAGATGGAGTTGAATGAGCAGAAACAGGTTCGAGGGGCTGAATGGCCTCCTCCTGTCCCCACAGCACAAGAGATTAGTTAGTGGGTGGGCATTTTAAATGAATGTCTGGCATTGCTTCCTGCACTGCAATTAGGTTAACACGTCAATGGCTACTGAGAAAGCAGGGATGAATTAAAGCTTGCTCCTGTTCTTCATCATTTATATACAGGAATATGTTTATATATATGTATGGAAGCTCTGTGAACCAGGTCTGCAGCTAGGAACCAGGTTTCAATGTAGAGTTTGCGGAGCAGGTACGAGGTAATCAGTTGGCATCATCTGTAAAGGTAAACTTTAATGATTCATCGGGATGGCTGCATGGGTTTGTTGTGTCACATCCTCCCAACGATGGGAGCCAAAACCGCGCAAAGCCGCACCTAGGACATCTTCCCCGTACAAAGCACGGGCTTTGTTGGACTTCCTCAGGGATTGTGTCGCAACCTGTTTGTCTGCAAGACAGCAGAATATCCGGCCTGTCGGTGCCTTAAAATAAAACACCCTTAACAGTGTGAAACACACCAGCTCCCTCCAACACTTCTGGCAGCATCTGTGAGGAGAGAAAAGAGCTGACGTTTCAAGTTCAGGTGACCTTTTGTCAAAACTTTGTCAAAGGGTCATCTGGACTCGAAACCTCAGCTCTTTTTTCTCTCCTTACAGATGCTGCCAGACCTGCTGAGATTTTCCAGCGTTTTGGTTTCCGATTCCAGCATCCGCAGTAATTTGCTTTTATCCCTCCGACACTTGTAGTCCTAAAAGTGGGTGGATACCCTGAGAGGACGGTGACCCTGAGGTTTGAGTTTTTAGTACAGACAGCCCCAGATTCAGGTCCGACCCTGATGATTAATAAGCTGTCACTGTTGTGGGCGGAGACTCAATGTTGCAGATCCTGGGAGCATTAGCAAGAGATTCCTTTACTTTAAACTTCAACGTTAGACTGGGGGTGAGCTTGTCATTTATTGCCCATCCTTAATTGCCCCTTGAGAAGGTGGTGGTGAACCGCCTTTGTGAACCGCAGCTGTTCGTGTGGTGAAGACGTTTGTTTCTGTATCAGTCCCTGTTTGTGTGCGTGTGTCATTATCTTGGTGGATACGGGGCGGCACGGTGACACAGTGGTTAGCACTGCTGCCTCACAGCGTCAGAGATCTGGGTTCAATTCCCAGCTTGGGTCTGTGTGGAGTTTGCACGTTCACCCTTTGTCTGCGTGGATTTCCTCCGGGTGCTCCGGTTTCCTCCCATAGTCCGAAAGACGTGCTGGTTCGATGCGTTGGTCATGCTAAATTCTCCTTCAGCGTAACCCAAACAGGCGCCGGAGTGTGGCGACGAGGGGATTTTCACAGTAACTTCATTGCAGTGTTAATATAAGCCTACTTGTGACACTAATAAACTTGAACTTCAAACTTAAACTGAAGAGTCTCTCTCTGACATTCACTGTTTGGGTCATTTTAATGTAACCTGCATTCCTGGATCTGAATCCCAGTTAGAATCAGTGCAGCTATTCAATCAGAAGAGGGTAAGATGATGGAGGATTTCTCTCTCGCACCTTCAAGGGTCACGACAGGCTTCGGGCATCTTATTATAATGCAGATGCCAGCTGGACTAATAACGTGAGTCCGGTATGAGTCTAGGTCAGTGTTGTGTATGAACTTTGAGGAGATGGTGTTTCTAATACTCTTGCAGTCCATGTCCTGCTCAGGAAGGGTTACTTTGTCCACATGTAGACCGAACTCTGATCACCAAATCTCAGATTCAATCCCAGCGCTCGTGAAGAGACAGGGATGTGGAGAGTTCCGGCATTTCAGCTGCTGCAGTGCCAATACTTTGCTCAGGTTAATGAAGTGTGGCTCCTCCCTCTGCCTCTCAGGAACAAGCAGCGTTAATGAGGCTTTTGGAGTGGGCCCATGTAGCAGCCATTTTTGGCACAACATGCTCCCATGAGATGAGCGACCTGTTATCCTGGTGATGTTGATTGAGGGGTGGATGTTGGACACGTCTACTCCCCCCGATCTTCCGACATTGCCTGGCTGTCTTCCATGTCCATCCAGGACTTGCAAAATCCTTGGACATGCAAAAACCAGTTAAAAGAAAATCTGATGCAGGCCCATGGAGTCTGCATCAGATTGTGATAGCCAGGGCTGAAAAAAACCTATCCAAACCCAGGCAATCAGATCCAGTCCAGGAGGTCACAAGAATAACCAGGTTAAGTGATTGAATAGGTTGGGACTTTATTCCCTGGAGCGTAGAAGATTGAGGGGAGATTTGATAGAGGTGTATAAGATTTTGATGGGTATAGATAGAGTGAATGCAAGCAGGCTTTTTCCGCTGAGGCTAGGGGAGAAAAAAAACCAGAGGGCATGGGTTAAGGATGAAAGGAGAAAAGTTTAAAGGGAATATTAGGGGGGGCTTCTTCACGCAGAGAGTGGTGGGAGTGTGGAATGAGCTGCCAGATAAAGTGGTAAATGCGGGGTCACTTTTAACATTTAAGAAAAACTTGGACGGGTTCATGGATGAGAGGGGTGTGGAGGGATATGGTCCAAGTGCAGGTCAGTGGGACTAGGCATAAAATGGTTCGGCACAGACAAGAAGGGCCAAAAGGCCTGTTTCTGAGCTGTAATTTTCTATGGTTCTATGGTTCTAAGTGGATTAACTGTTAATCCACTTAACCTGGTCAGTCTCCATTCCAGCCTAGAATCAGTCCAGTGCCCTCTCAAAGATATAAACAGGGAAATGGAACCTTGACTGAATGTCTCATTTTGATGGTGGCACTGGATAATTTACCCAGAGGCCCAGGCTAATGCTCTGAGGACTTGGGTTCAAATCGCACCATGGAAGCTGGTGGAATTTGAATTCAATGAGTAAATTCTAGAATTGAAAGATGGCCTAAGTAATGACCATGGAACTGTCGTTGACTGTTGTAAAAACCCATCTAGCCCCTTAAGGGAGAAGAATTTCCATCCTTACTTGGTCTGATCTACATGATACTCCTGACCCACTCTTAACTGCCCCTCTGAAATGGCCTCGCAAGCCACTCAGTTCAAGGGCAGTTAGGGATAGGCAACAAATACTGCTTCTAAAGTGACACCCACATCCCATGAAAGAATAACGAATGTCCATCTCTTGCCATGGATAATCTATCTAACCTGCACATCTTGAGATACTAAGGGGCAATTTCTTTTTACCATGGCCAACCCATCCAACCTACACATCTTTGGACTGTGAAAGGAAACCGGAGCACCCGGAGGAAACCCACGCAGATGCGGGGAGAACGTGTATATTCCACACAGACAGCCACCCAAGGCCAGGGTTGAACCCAGGGCCCTGGCACTTTGAGACAGCAGTGCTAAGCACTGTGCCACCCTGCAGCACTCCCCTGGTACTGGCGGGTGCTGGTCTACGTTATCAACTCAGACTGCAGGGTCAGCAGTCTTGCAAATGGGCCACCTGACCACAAGATCACCTGACCTCTTGATCATCACCAAGATCACAGGGCCACCCTGCAAGACCAGCGGTGCGGATGTCATTTGGCAGCACAGCTGACCCATCCACCAGTGATTCTGCCAAGATCCATCAGGCTGGTCATTCATGGAATTCTAAGCAGTTCCTGATGTCAGTTACCCTTTCCAGAGGAGGGAGGAAGGGAGGGGGTGGGGGGGGGTGCGCGGGTGGGGTGGGGGGGGGGGATTGGTAAGAGGAGAACCAGTCACTAAATTAGCTGGGAGGAATCTAGAACCTTTAACTTAATAAAAGGTCCCAACGTCGTTAATATGAGTGATTATCAAGTAACTGTCACCTCATTTGGAGATAATAGGACTGATGACCAAAAGCTTGGTCAAAGAGAGAGTTTGAGGAACAGCTTAAAGGAGGAAGGTGAGGTGAAGAGATCAAGGATGAGGTTTAGTGAGGGAACTCACAAGCTCAGGGCTCAGACTGTACAGCCATAGGATGTAGATGGTGAAAATCAGGAACACGCAAAAGACAAGTACCGAAAGAGCGCAGAAACCCCAGAGAGATGGGGGTCTGGAGGAGATTACAGCAATAGAGAAAAGGCGGGGCCATGGGGGGATTTGGAGACAAGGATGTGAATTTTAACTCAGGTGTAGCTTAATTGGTGGCCAGTGTGAGTCGACGAGCACAGAGGCGATAGGCGAACGGGGCACTGTGGGTTTTGGATTAGCTGCAGAGAGTGCGGAAAGTGGCAGGTGGGCTAGAAGAGAACTGGAACAGATTACAAAAGGTTTTTGAGAGTGAATAGCTCTTCCCATTGGCGAATGAACAATGAATGTGCAGGCACGGACAGGATTAGCAGTTAGAAGAAATATATTTTTTACACAGAGGGTTATTAGAACATTGCCGGAAGGCATCTTGGAAACAGATGGCTGGAACATCTTCCGGAAGGAATTGGAGTAAGTTTTTAAAAGTAAGCTCATAAAAGGATACAGGCAAAAGGAAGAAAATAGAAGCTTACAGTGTGAAGGAGGCCATTCCGCCCATTGTGCCCCTTCGTACCTCTCTCTGAAGGAGCAGTCATGTCCCATTCCACATCTCCACTGTTAGTCTGTTTGATTTGATTTGATTTATTATTGTCACATGTATTTGTATACAGTGAAAAGTATTGTTTCTTGCGCACTATACAGACAAAGCATACTGTTCATAGAGAAGAAAAGGAGAGAATGCAGAATGTAGTGTTACAGTCATGGCTAGGGTGTAGAGAAAGGTCAACTTAATTCGAGGTAGCTCCATTCAAAAGTCTGATGGCAGCAGGGAAGAAGCTGTTCTTGAGTCATTCAGTACGTGTCCTCACTCTTTTGTATCTTTTTCCCGACGAAAGAAGGTGGAAGAGAGAATGTCCGGGGTGCGTGGGGTCCTTAATTATGCTGGCTGCTTTGCCAAGGCAGCGGGAAATGTAGACAGAGTCAATGGGTGGGAGTAAAGGCTGGAGAGTCTTCATTCTCAAGTTTCTATCCAAGTCTCTTTGAAAACTAGTTATGAAATAAGCTTCCAGCATTCTTTCATGCAGAATATTCCAGATCTCGGCAATTCCCTGCACGAAAAAGAAAATCACCTCTTCACCCCCTGAGATATCTCATTGAAAATTACAGAATACTGAATGGCCTGGATGGGGAAGGTGTTTCCATTAGTCGGAGAGGCTCGGATCCGAGGGCACAGCCTCAGAGTAAAGGGACGGCCCTTTAGAACCGAGATGAGGAGGAATTTCTTCAGCCAGAGGGTGGTGAAACTATGGAATTCAGTGCCGCAGAAGGCTGTGGAGGCCTGGTCATTGGGTGTATTTAAGACAGAGATAGATAGGTTTTGATTGGTAAGGGGGTCAAAGGTTACGGGGGTTGAGAATGGGGTTGAGAAACGTATCAGCCATGATTGAATGGCGGAGCAGTCTCGATGGGCCGAATGGCCTAATTGTGCTCCTATATCTTATGGTCTTATATTGTGGTGATGATTTCAAGTCCATGAACTCTGGTTGTTGACCAGGTTTCAAGTTTCAATCTGTGGTCAAAGGACTAGCAGCAGCTTGGGTGATGGGCCGAATGGCCTCCCCTGCGCTGTAAATAATTCTCAGAAACACACGGCGTTTTCACCCTATTGTTAATTTATATTTTAAACAAAGCGCTTCAGGACCCAGACTGCACTGGTGGGAAGTTCAGACTGGTTCCTGCTGCTTAAAACTCCGGCACTGAAAGTGTTAATGAGGCAGCCAGGCATCTGGAAGAATAATTTCATGAACAAAAATAGCTTAAGAATGAGATGTTGTGGAACTGTGTACATTACCACTCAAAGGAATACTGGGAGATCTGATTCCAGGCTGCTTAAGATTAGCCTGAATATATCTTTCAAAATAAGAGGGTAGCTTTCCATAACCTCCCCTCTCACAGAGAAATGCAGGAGAAAACCGGGATGTAATGATGTATTACTGACGGGGGTCTGTTTATTGTGAAACCCAAGGTGGATGAAAGGTGCTGATTGATACTCTGGGCGGTGCGCCATTCCCTTCACTACCTCCAGAAAGCACTGAAAATCTGCAGAAAGAGTTCAATTTGTCAGGTATAAACACCCAGAACAGCCAGGAGTGACACACCACACTGTCTGGATCACCTTCTCCCCTTCCATTTTCTATTGTGTTTGACTGCATATCTACTGAGCAAGCTGCGAGATAGTATAACCGAGGAATGTAACCACCCAATATTTAATACTCCCAGGACAGGTACAGCACGGGGTTAGATACAGAGTAGAGCTCCCTCTACAGTGTCCCCCATCAAACACTCCCAGGACAGGTACAGCACGGGGTTAGATACAGAGTAAAGCTCCCTCTACACTGTCCCCATCAAACACTCCCAGGACAGGTACAGCATGGGGAGAGATACAGAGTCAAGCTCCCTCTACATGTCCCCATCAAACACCCCCAGGACAGGTACAGCACGGGGTTAGATACAGAGTAAAGCATCCTCTACACTATCCCCAACAAACACTCCCAGGACAGGTGCAGCACGGGGTTAGATACAGAGTAAAGCATCCTCTACACTGTCCCCAACAAACACTCCCAGGACAGGTGCAGCATGGGGTTAGATACAGAGTAAAGCTCTCTCTACACTGTCCCCCATCAAACACTCCCAGGACAGGTACAGCACGGGGTTAGATACAGAGTAAAGCTCTCTCTACACTGTCCCCATCAAACACTCCCAGGACAGGTGCAGCATGGGGTTAGATACAGAGTAAAGCTCCCTCTACACTTTCCCCATCAAACACTCCCAGGACAGGTACAGCATGGGGTTAGATACAGAGTAAAGCATCCTCTACACTGTCCCCATCAAACACTCCCAGGACAGCTACAGCACGGGGTTAGATACAGAGTAAAGCTCCCTCTACACTGCTCCCATCAAACACTCCCAGGACAGGTACAGCACGGGGTTAGATACAGAATAAAGCTCCCTCTACACTGTCCCCATCAAACACTGATGTGGAGATGCCGGTGTTGGACTGGGGTAAACACAGTAAGAAGTTTAACAACACCAGGTTAAAGTCCAACAGGTTTATTTGGTAGCAAATGCCACTAGCTTTCGGAGCGCTGCCCCATCAAACACTCCCAGGACAGGTACAGCACTCAGTGAAGTGTTTATGGTGGGCTATGGTGTGGGGTCAGGTGGGTATCTCAGGGAGGGAGGTACAGGGAGGCCCACGGAATCTGGAGTTCTCTGCTTTCCTCCACTTCATCCTGGCTCACAGGGAAAAAAGGTTCCCTCATTTTCCCAGCCTCTTCTGAGCGGGTTTCCTCTTGCCGAGGGTGGAATCTGGGATGGTTTAGTTTGTGTGCGCCTTGGTTTCGAAGTATATTTAAATAAGACGGGCACAGCCTTCTGACAGATGTTCCTCTCATTTGCTCAAAAGAGCAGGTTAAAGTTACAGCCCATGGGACGGTCAGGGGTAAGTCACTCTGACCATTTTAACCAACCGAGTTCCCGTGGGCAGGCAACGATCGTACCTGTCAGCACCCTTGGAATAACATTGCAGGAGGGAATCTGTCTCTTAGGAACCCAGGAATAGCTGGAAGCCACTCAGAGCAGTTCTGTCATTCAGTTGGATCGTGGCTGAGCTGTACCTCTCCATGGTCCTATCTTGCTCTCATCTGCTTCAATACCCCTTACCAAACCAAAATCTATCAATCCTAGTGTGAACCCTTCCATTGATTCCCCACAGCAACAGCCTTTGGGTGGAGAGAGTTCTGGATTTGCACTCCTCCTTGTGTGGTTCCTCACAGCACCCCTGGACTAATTTTAAGTTTAGTGCCCCCTTGTTCTGGACCACACCACCCTCTGAAACCCAGGGGAAGTTGTTTCGCTCTCTCCACTCCATCAAATCCTTTAATCATCTTTCAATTAGATCATCATTGAGAACTCAAGGGAATGCATTTTGGTCGGAAAAATGGGAAGATGACTTATTGTCTAAATGGGGAGAGTCTTCAGGGTGCTCCGGTGCAGAGGGATCTGGGTGTCCTCATTCATGAGTCACAGAAAACTAGCATGCAGGTACAGCAGATAATAAAGAAAGCAAATGGAATGTTGGCATTTATAGCTAAAGGAATAGAATATTAAGTGGAACTGATCCACTTCAGATCAGCCATGATCTTATTGAATGGCGGGGCAGGCTCGAGGGGCTAGATGGCCTACTCCTGCTCCTATTTCTTATGTTCTTATAAAGATAGGAAAGTATTGTTGCAACTATACAAGGCATTGGTGAGGCCGCACCTGGAGTATTGTGCACAGTTTTGGTCCCTGTATTTGAGGAAAGATGTAGCGGCATTGGAGGCAGTTCAGAGGAGGTTCACTAGATAGATTCCAGAGATGAGGGGTTTGTTGTATAAAGAGAGATTGAACAGTTTAGGCCTGTACTCTCTGGAATTTAGAAGAATGAGGGGAGGTCAAACTGAGGTGTACAAGATGATAAAAGGTACGGATAAAGTATACGTGGAGCGGATGCTTCCTCTTGTGGGGCATTCTGGGATGAGAGGTCATAGTCTTAGGATAAGGGGGAGCAAATTTAAAACAGAGTTGAGGAGAAAGTACTTCTCCCAAAGGGTTGTGAATCTGTGGAATTCGCTGCCCCAAAGTGCGGTGGGTGCTGGGACAGTGAGTAAATTTAAGGAGGAGTTAGACAGATTTTTAACTAGTAATGGGTTGAAGGGTTAGGGGAGAAGGCAGGAAAATGGGGATGGATATCAGCCATGATCAAATGGCGGAGCAGACTCGATGGGCCGAATGGCCTAATTCTGCTCCGATATCTTATGAATGTAAGAATAGTCAGTGCAAACTGTGCTGATAATCTAGCCTTGTGTCATTCTGTGGTGGCACAGGCTGAAATAAAGGAACCAAGAAAAGCCCAAGTTCTTTGCACAGATACTGCAGGTAGATAGGGTGAACCTGAGTGAATAGGAGCGATGCTCAGTCCGAATGAACTCTCTGTGAGTCCCAGGAGACAAATCTAATCTGCTTCACTAATGTCCTTCAGGGAAGGAAATCTGCCGTCCTTACCCGGTCTGGCCTACATGTGACTCCAGACCCACAGCAATGTGGCTGACTCTCAACTACCCCCTGGAATGGCCGATAGCCAGCCACACAGTTCAAGGGCAATTAGGGATGGGTAACAAATGCTGACCCAGCCGGTGACGCCCGCATTCCATCAAAATATTATTAAAAATCTACCGAGGGAGTGCTGCTCTGTCAGAGATGCAATATTTCAGGCAGGATGTTAAAGCTAATGTTCCTGTTTTGTCAGGTTTTCAATAAAGAAACAAATCTGAGAACTGTCGGGTAGTTAATGGGAATGGATGGAATTAAGATGCACTCAAAAGATCGCCTTCATAAAAAGTTAAAGTTTATTTATTAGTCACGAGTCGGCTTACATTAACACTGCAATGAAGTTACTGTGAAAATCCCCTAGTCGCCACACTCCGGCGCCTGTTCGGGTACATTAAGAGAGAATTTAACACGGTCAATGCACCTAACCAGCACGTCTTTCGGACTGTGGGAGGAAACCGGAGCACCCGGAGGAAACCCACGCAGACACGGGGAGAACGTGCAGACTTCACACAGACAGTGGCCCAAGCCGGGAATCGAACCCGGGTCCCTGGCGCTGTGAGGCAGCAGTGCTAACCACTGTGCCACTGTGCCACCATCGTTATCGATGATTCTGCAAATATGTTACCAGGAGAACCACAAATGCATGCAGGAACCCTGTTCCAGATCATAAACAGATAGGAATGGTTTCCAATCACGTGGACCGTCAGTTGGCTGGCTGTCATATCGTGGTCTAAGTGTAATTGGTTGCTTAACTTTCGCAGGACTTTGCATTAGCAAAATAATTCTCAGACAGGCAGGACACAGGCTCAGAGGGGCATTGTGTTGTGTTTTTTATGTTCTGCTTCCACCAGAATCTCTGGACCAGCAGAGTAAACAGTTCTTTTCCCCAATGATGGTGAGCTTCAGGTGACAGCTCACTCACACAAAAGACCATCTGGTTCTTTCACACTCAACCACGAACACACATCCATAACCTCGACATGTGTGATCCGTTTCCCAGTTCACCTGGAGTGCAGGATAATAACTGTCCCTTTGTTGAGGAACCAGGAGAGAGACCCCCCTCGCACCCCCCCTTATCCACCTCCCCACCTCCCAGTCAAATGTTAATATCCATTCCGGACACAAGATTCAGGGTAGAATGCCAACTCTGGTTGGGTGTATTTCATTGCTTGACCTCCTGCCTCCAGCCACCCCCTAGCATGCTTCTCTTGGAGTTTTCTATCGCTCACATCAATGTTCTAGACATGAAAACATTTCTTTCCTCGATGGTTGGTAACCCTGGCCACCATTCCTCCCTTGACCCTCATCACAATTGGCCCATTCTCCTCACTGCTTTCGACTATTGGAATTGTTCACATGCGATGGGCGGGATTTTACAGTCTCGCTCTACCCGAGACTGGAAAATCCCCCCCGCAACGGACCTTCCCATTGCCGCCCCTCGCCCGCTCCGATTCCATGGCGGGTGGTAGAATTCCAGCAAATAGCAACAAAAGTCATTAATTTCCTGATACTATCTGAGAGGGGATTCTCCCTATATGATGAGGCAGTATTTATCTCCAGTGAGAAAATGCTGGAAATCTCAGCAGGTCTGGCAGCATCTGGAAGGAGAGAAAAGAGCTGACAGATGCTGCCAGACCTGCTGAGATTTTCCAGCATTTTCTCTTTTGGTTTCAGATTCCAGCATCCACAGTCACTTGCATTTATCTCCAGTGGTTAGGTAGCATTAAACTAGGGGTGGCACATTGGTTAGCACTACTGCTTCACAGACCAGGGACCCGGGTTCAATTCCAGCCTCGGGTCACTGTCTGTGTGGAGTTTGCACATTCTCCCCATGTCTGCATGGGTTTTCTCCGGGTGCTCCGGTTTCCTCCTACTGTCCAAGGATGTGCGGGTTAGGTGGATTGGTCATGCTAAATTGCCTCTAAGAAGTGTCCAAAGATGTGTAGTAGATGGATTCGCCATGGTAAATGTGTGGGGTTACGGGGATAGGGCAAGGGAGAGGGTCTGGGTACGATACTCTGTCAGAGAGTCAGTGCAGACTCGATGGGCCAAATGGCCTCCTTCTGCGCCGTAGGGATTCTATGATAAAGTCAGGTTTTAAAAGCTGGCAGATTGTAGAATGATGGAATGTCTGAGGCAGTTGAAGGGGTCCAGTTTCGAGGTCTTAAATCTGGAGGGCACACAGTGGGCCTTGTTGACAACAGTGAAGGAGTAAGATCAAGAATTGAAGGATTGGACTTTCAGATTAGTTTTTATTTTCTCTTTATTCATTCATGGGATGTGGGTGTCACTCCCTCACCTTGAAACTGAGAGGCTTGATGGGCCATTTCAGAAGGCAGTTAAGAGTTAACCACATTGCTATGGGGTCTGGAGTCACAAGTGGGCCAGACCAGATAAGGACGGCAGATTTTCTACCCTAAAGGGCTTTCGTGAACCAGATGGCTCTTTGCGACTGGCACCAGACCTTGAATGGAATGCAGCAAAAATCAGCCAGAATTGTTCCCAGCTCCCAAAGGCGAAACTGAGGCAAGACTACATCACATAGAACATAGAACATAGAAAGCCACAGCACAAACAGGCCCTTCGGCCCACAAGTTGCGCCGATCACATCCCCACCTCTAGGCCTATCTATAGCCCTCAATCCCATTAAATCCCATGTACTCATCCAGAAGTCACTTAAAAGACCCCAACGAGTTTGCCTCCACCACCACCGACGTCAGCCGATTCCACTCACCCACCACCCTCTGAGTGAAAAACTTACCCCTGACATCTCCTCTGTACCTACCCCCCAGCACCTTAAACCTGTGTCCTCTCGTAGCAACCATTTCAGCCCTTGGAAATAGCCTCTGGGAGTCTACCCTATCCAGACCTCTCAACATATTGTAAACCTCTATCAGGTCACCTCTCATCCTTCGTCTCTCCAGGGAGAAGAGACCAAGCTCCCTCAACCTATCCTCATAAGGCATGCCCCCCAATCCAGGCAACATCCTTGTAAATCTCCTCTGCACCCTTTCAATGGCTTCAACATCTTTCCTGTAATGAGGTGACCAGAACTGCGTGCAGTACTCCAAGTGGGGTCTAACCAGGGTCCTATAAAGCTGCAGCATTATCTCCCGACTCCTAAACTCAATCCCTCGATTAATGAAGGCCAGTACGCCGTACGCCTTCTTGACCACATCCTCCACTTGCGAGGCCGATTTAAGAGTCCTATGGACCCGGACCCCAAGGTCCTTCTGATCCTCTACACTGCTAAGAATGGTACCCTTCATATTATACTGCTGCTTCATCCCATTGGATCTGCCAAAATGGATCACCACACACTTATCCGGGTTGAAGTCCATCTGCCACTTCTCCGCCCAGTCTTGCATTCTATCTATGTCTCGCTGCAACTTCTGACATCCCTCCAAACTATCCACAACACCACCTACCTTGGTGTCGTCAGCAAACTTACCAACCCATCCCTCCACTTCCTCATCCAGGTCATTTATGAAAATGACAAACAGCAAGGGTCCCAGAACAGATCCCTGGGGCACTCCACTGGTCACTGACCTCCATGCAGAGAAAGACCCCTCCACAGCCACTCTCTGCCTTCTGCAGGCAAGCCAGTTCTGGATCCACAAGGCAACAGCCCCTTGGATCCCATGCCCTCTCACTTTCTCAAGAAGTCTTGCATGGGGGACCTTATCGAACGCCTTGCTGAAGTCCATATAGACCACATCCACCGCTCTTCCTTCGTCAATGTGTTTGGTCACATTTTCAAAGAACTCAACCAGGCTCGTAAGGCACGACCTGCCCTTGACAAAGCCGTGCTGACTACTTTTGATCATACTAAACTTCTCTAGATGATCATAAATCCTGTCTCTCAGGATCCTCTCCATCAACTTACCAACCACTGAGGTTAGACTCACCGGTCGGTAATTTCCCGGGCTGTCCCTGTTCCCTTTCTTGAATATAGGGACCACATCTGCAATCCTCCAATCCTCCGGAACCTCTCCCGTCTCCATCGACGATGCAAAGATCATCGCCAAAGGCTCCGCAATCTCCTCCCTCGCCTCCCACAGTAACCTGGGGTACATCCCATCCGGTCCCGGCGACTTACCAACCTTGATGCCATTCAATAGTTCCAACACATCCTCTTTCTTTATGTCCACATGCTCGATCCTTTCTGTCCACCGCAAACCAGCAGTACAACCACCCAGATCCCTTTCCACCGTGAATACCGAGGTAAAGTATTCATTAAGCAGCTCCGCCATTTCTAACGGTTCCGCACAAACTTTTCCCCCTTCACCTTTTAAGGGTCCTATGCCTTCACATCTCATCCTTTTACTCTTGACATATTTGTAGAAAGCCTTGGGATTCTCCTTAATCTTACCCGCCAAGGCCTTCTCATGACCCCTTCTCGCTCTCCTAATTTCCTTCTTAAGCTCCTTCCTACATCCCGTATACTCCTCTAAATCCTTAACACCTCCTAGCTCTCTGAACCTTCTGTACGCCTCTCTTTTCTTATTCACCAGGTTCATCACAACCTTCGTGCACCACGGTTCCCGTACCCTACCAACACCCCCCTGTCTCATCGGAACGTTGTCATGCAGAGCTCCAGACAAACATTCCTTGAAAATCCTCCACTTTCCTTCGGCACTTTTCCCCAAGAATGCCTCCTTCCAATTTACCCGTCTAATTTCCTCCCTGATGACACTGTATTTCCCTTTACTCCAGAGAAACACTTTCCTAGCCTGCCTGATCCTATCTCTTTCCAATGCTATCGTGAAGGAGATAGAATTATGATCGCTATCCCCAAGATGCTCACCCACTGAGAGATCCTCCACCTGTCCAGGTTCATTAGCCAGCACCAGATCAAGTACAGCCTCTCCTCTAGTAGGCTTATCCACATACTGTGTCAGGAAACTCTCCTGGACACACCTAACAAACTCCTCTCCATCCAAACCCCTAGCCCTAGGGATATTCCAATCTATGTTTGGGAAATTAAAATCTCCCATCACGACAACTCTGTTATTCCTACATCTCTCCAGGATCTGTTTCCCCATCTGCTCCTCAACATCTCTGTTACTATTGGGCGGCCTATAGAAAACACCCAGCAACGTTACCGACCCCTTCCTGTTCCTCACCTCCACCCACAGAGACTCCGTAGTCAATCCCTCCACGGCGTCCACCTTCTCTACAGCCGTGACACTATCCCTGACCAACAGTGCCACTCCCCCCCCTCTCTTGCCTCCCTCCCTGTCCTTCCTGAAACATCTAAAACCCGGCACCTGAAGCACCCAGTCCTGTCCCTGAGACATCCAAGTCTCCGTAATGGCCACCACATCACAATTCGAAGCAGCAATCCACGCTCTAAGCTCATCCACTTTATTCACTACACTCCTGGCATTAAAATAGACACATCTCAGACCTTCAGCCTGAGCACTTCCCTTCTCCATCACTCGTCTAACCTCCCTCTTACCCTGTTTACATTCCTTATCTATTTGCGAGCTAACCTCCTCGCTCTCAGTCCCCTCATTTCGATTCCCTCCCCCCAACCTTTCTAGTTTAAAGTCTCTCCAGTAGCCTTAGCCAACCTTCCCGCCAGGATATTGGTCCCCCTGGGATTCAAGTGCCACCCGTCTTTTTTAAACAGGTCACACCTGCCCCTAAAGAGGTCCCAATGATCCAAGTACCCAAATCCTTGTCCCTTGCTCCAGTCCCTCAGCCACGCATTCATTCTCCACCGATTCCTGTTCTCACTCTCCCGCGGCACAGGCAGCAATCCCGAGATTACTACCTTAGAACATAGAACATAGAACATTACAGCGCAGAACAGGCCCTTCGGCCCACGATGTTGCACCGACCAGTTAAAAAAAAAAGAAAAAACTGTGACCCTCCAACCTAAACCAATTTCTTTTCGTCCATGAACCTATCTACGGATCTCTTAAACGCCCCCAAACTAGGCGCATTTACTACTGATGCTGGCAGGGCATTCCAATCCCTCACCTTTGCATTCCTCTTTCTCAGCTGTCTACCTAACTCCCTATATTCTCTTTTCATGACCCCTTCCCTCTTCCTACCTATGTCAGCAGTACCTATATGCATCACGACCTTCGGCTCCTCTCCCTCCCCCTTCAGGATTTCTGGGACTCGACCAGAGACATCCCGGACCCCTGCACCAGGGAGGCAAACCACCATCCGAGAGTCCCGTCTGTGTCCGCAAAAACGCCTATCTGACCCCCTCACCGTAGAGTCCCCAATTAGCACTACCCTCCTTTCCTTACCCTTTTGCACTACTGGGCCAGGCTCAGCTCCAGAGACACTGCCACCGCTGCTTCCCCCAGGTGGGCTGTCCACCCCATTAGTACTCAGACAGGAGTACTTATTATTAAGGGGCACATCCACCGGGGTGCTCACCATCAACTGAGCTTTCTCCTTCCTCACTGTTACCCAGTTACCCTCCTCCCGTGGTCCCGGTGTGACCACCTGCTGATAGCTCCTGTCAATGACCTCCTCACTATCCCTAACCCGGCGAAGGTCCTCGAGCTGCAATTCCAGTTCCCTAACATGTTCCCTTAGGAACCGCAGCTCAACACACCCAGCACAGATATGGTCGTCCGGGAGGCTAGGAGCCTCCAGGACCTCCCACATCCTACATTGGGAACAAGATACTGGCCTCACACTCATAATTGCCCCTTTAAACACACAGGGAAAAAAAAGTGAATGAAAATTTTAAACTTACCTTTCCTCCTCCTGTTTTCTCCAAAGCCCTGCTCTCACTGGGTCTTTTTTTTAGGTTAGAGGAGGAGGGAGGGTGGGATACTCTACAAGTGTAGAGTATCGGGATTCCTCTCTGTTCCAATTTATTGGTTATATTCCACTGCAGCACTCCTCTCGCGAATCTCTCCCTCTCTGCTGCACTTCCAAGACGCAATGAGCAATCACCTTGACCTTTTCCCTGGAATGTAGAAGGTGATTTGATTGAGGCTTTTAGGATTTTTGAAAGGAATCGATGGCGCAGGGAGACAGTAACCATGGCGCTGACTTTCCTCTCACGCAGATGGTCAAATTCCAATCGGTCTCTAATTGGGTTGGGGGGGCGGGTTGGGAGAGGAGGGGGTGGTTCCTTGGTGGCCAAGAGGGATGATGCCCAGTGCTGTGAGGACTAGATAATCTCGCCCAGTATCTGACAATTTCATAGAATCAATGAATCCTACGGTACAGAAGGAGGCCATTCGGCCTATCAAGTCTCTACTGATCACAATCCCACCCAGGTCCTATCCCCATAACCCCACATGTTTACCCTACTAATCCCCCTGACAGTCGGGTCAATTTAGCATGGCCAGTCAACCTAATCTGCACATCTTTGGACTGTGGGAGGAAACGGGAGCACCCGGAGGAAACCCGCGCAGACACGGGGAGAATGTGCAAACTCCACACAGACAGTGACCCGAGGCCGGAATTGAACCTGCGCCCCTGGCGCTGTGAGGCAGCAGTGCTAACCACTTTGCCACCATGCCACCCTCACCGCTGTTTGCGATAGTTACTTGATTGGATGTCAAGTGCTTCGTCATGTTGTGAACAGCAGAGTATAAATGTAAATCTTTTGGAAACCAAACCTTAGGAATTTTTAAGTATCCATCATTTCATATTAACTGGGCTCAGGCGAGCGGGGGAGCTGGGTGAGAGATGGGTGAAGTCAAAGGTAGGCAAATCAAATCCTCCCCTTCACCATGAACGTATCTGGTTGCTGTCTGAACTTCTTTGCACTCTTTAATGCAACCATCTACCCTGATAATACATTCCATATGTCTGACACACCTCATGCGAAATAGTTCGACCTGAGGGCTCTGTTTAGTGGTTGATAAACTAAAGAGTATTTTATAAAGCTCCGTACTGGCCTCCTTAGTATAGCATTGATGGAGCACGCCACTCCATGGGAGGGCACAGTTAAGAGTAGCTGGAGCTTGGACAGCTTCCGCCATGATGCTACATTCCATCCAGTTTGAGGAGCAATCTATCTTTCTACATCATTCGATCCTGTCTCCTTAGTATCTGATCTGTCGCTGGGATGCACACCATTCCATCGCCATCACCACCCTCCTGCACCCAATTCCGTAGCCAATTCCTGTAACCAATGCAGAAATGGTCTTGATGTGTGGGCAATGGATGTCAGACATTTAGCCATCTGGAGACCATCTGGACAGCCAAATATAATCTCCGTCTTCATCCAGCAAAGCGTCACTAGATAGCGAGATTGGAGTGTGCGCCTTGATGTAATTTCCCGTTTTCTCAAGGCCAGGAATGCCAAGATCAATTGTGAAACCTTGCTCCATTCCCATCTGTCTTCAGTTGTGGGCACTGTTCCTCACAAGGTTATATTCCACTGGAGCTCTCCAGCTGCACATGCCAGCGGAATTATCTGGTCTCGCCGCCAGCGCACCTCCTCTACCCATGGGTTTCCTAGCAGGCAGTGTAGGGTGGCCCATTGACAGCAGCGGAACCAGGGAGTACCACTGTCGCCAGCGAATGGCGTGCCATGTCCCGCCACCGAGAAACACGTGACTGGGAGGCCTGAGAATCCCACCCTTAGCCTTTGGGAGGGTGCAGATTCACCAGGCCTGAAAGGGTTAAAATTATGAGGCAAGGTTGCACAGACTAGGTTTGCGTTCCCCCACATTCCGCAGGTTAATGTGATGATTTAATTGAAACGTTTAAGATAATGAAAGGAGTCGACAAGGGGAGATACAGAGGAGGAAGAATCCAGAACAAGATGGAAGAAGCTTAAAGTGAGAGCCAGGTTGTACTGGGGCTGATGACAGGAAGCACATCATCACTCAAAGGACAGTAGGAATCTGAAACAGTCTCCCCCAAAAAGAGATTGGGGGTGCAATTAAAAATGCAGATTGATAGAATTTTCTTGAATAAGGGTAATGGAATCAAGGTGGGCAGAATTATAGAATCCCTACAATGCTGAAGAAACCATTCGGCCCTGCGAGTCTGAGGAGAAGTCTGACTCTCTGATAGAGTATCTTACCCAGGCCCTCTCCCCTGCCCTATCCCTGTAATCCCACGCATTTGCCATAGCTAACCTCCCTAACCTACACATCTTGGGACACTAAGGGGCAATTTAGCACGGCCAATCCACCTAACCAGCACATCTTTGGACTGTGGGTGGAAACCGGAGCACCCGGAGGAAACCCACACAGACACGGGGAGAATGTGCAAACTCCACACAGACAGTGACCCCCGAGGCCGGAATTGAACTCGGATCCCTGGCGCTGTGAGGTAACCACAGCTAACCACTGTGACACCATGCCACAAATCAGGCATGATCTAATTGAATGATTGGAACAGGTTCAAGGGGCTGAATGGCCTCCTCCTGTTCCTGTGTAGTAAGCTCACAGGGCTGTGTGGCCTCTGTTATTTTACAGATGGGGATGGATAGAGCTTGAATCAGTCTCTGTACACTTTTAGAAGCATTTATTTACAGGGATTATAAACAGGCACCACAAATTCAACCAAATTTCAATCCATTCCTACATACACACTTCTGATTCTAATTGACAAACTAACTATTTGTGGAAGTCCCTGCCCAGTGAGGCTGAGCAGTTGAGGGCCATTGAATGTTTTAAAGACAAGAATAGATATATTTTTGAACCGTAAAGGAATCAAGGGTTATGGTGAGCGGGTGGGTAGGTGAAGCTGAGTCCACGAAAAGATCAGCCATGATCTTATTGAATGGCGGAGCAGGCTCGAGGGGCCAGATGACCTACTCCTGCTCCTTGTTCTTATGTTCTTATGCAATTCAACAGATTTAAGGAGGTGTCCATTCCTATTTATAGGAGCACGAGTGAATCCCCAGTTAATGCCCACCACCTGAATACAATTAAATATAATCAATAACACAATATCAATTAACCTCCTCCCGTTCCTATGTAACTGGTTCAAGGGGCACAATGGCCTCCTGCTGTTCCCAGAACCTCAACTGCTAACTCAGCTGAGAGTGAGAATGGGATCTGGGACCCCTTGCTCTATACGGTTCTACAAAGTCACCCATTGTGGTGATTGTCCCTTTGAGGCCAACACAGCAGAGAAAGGGTCACATGGCTTGTGTGACTAATCAGGACTCTTACGTTGGGAATCAGTCCAGGAGGTGGAGCCTTCTTAGGCAAAAAGACTGTTTGGGAGCTGGCTACAGCCTATCCAGCTGCTGTACAATTCTTATTAATAAATACCTTTTGCGTTCACTAATGAAGGCTGTGAAAGTGTAACTTTATTACTGGCGACGAGGATAAATTCTCCTGAGACGGCCGTTGGCCTGACACCAGTGAGTATCCTGTTTTACTCAAAGTCTGAAAGAAAAAGTACTCGCCAGAATGCCTCTTTGGATGAATAGACCACGGGGCACTGGACACAATATGTCGAGCATCTTGGCTATTACTTCCAAGCAAACAAAATAGGGGAGGAGGCAAAACACAAAACAATTCTCCTCAGTGTTTCTGGAACTCAGGCCTATAGCCTTATTCGCATTCTTACAACCTCAGGTGCACCTGGCTCCAAATCTTTCAGCGAGCTTGTGGATTTAGTGAAGACTCAATTGCAACCACAACCATCTTCAGGGATTCAAATTTAATTTGAGGGTGAGAGCCGCAGGTGAATCGACAGTGACTTACATTGCTAAACTGAAGCAATTATCAGAGTATTGTGATTTTGGAGCCACCCTAAACGGCATGCTACGGGATAGGTTCATTTGTGGCGTAAACAACAGCGCTATTCAATGCAGATTGCTTCCAGAGGTTGACATGAATTTTAAACAAGCATTGGAGATAGCGCTGGCCTTGAAAAGCACCGAAAAAAGTGCACAAGAGCTGCAGAGCGCACAAAACAGGGCTGTTCACCAGTTAGGGCGGGAATCTACAGCCAGCCCTGGGACCAAAACCACTGAAGCAGCCACAAAGTGCAAAACAATTTCAGCCGCCAACAAAACAAAATAGAATAGGCAATCAGTCAGTAAGGTGGAATGCCACCAATGTGGAGGTAACCACATTCCTGAATCGTGTTGGTTTAAGGAGGCTGAGTGTTTTTATTGTAATGAAACAGGACATTTGATAAAGCAATGTGGAGCTAAGACAAGGTTTCTGAGCAATCAATCAATTCAGATGTTACAAGTTTAGAATGTGGAAGAGCCTGGCACCAATGATCCTGGTATTCACTCCCTGTTTAAGCTAAAAACAGGCAAGAGAATCCTATTACTGTAACGCTACAGGTAAGTAGAAAGCCTCTTCAGATAGAAATGGACTCATGGGGAATCAGCCATTGTAGTGGGCGTGCATACATTTTAGTACCTAAGAGAGGGAGTCCAACCATTGAACTTGAAGAACACTTCTGCTGAGTTGAAAACTTGTACGGGAGAAGCAACAGAAATAGAAGGCAGCACAGTGGTACCTGCAAGCTATGGACAGCAGTCTACCCAACACCCAGTCAGTGGTCATCGTGACAGGTGAAAGACCAACCCTGCTCGGCCACGATTGGCTTGAAGAAATCAAGTGGGAAGGGGGCTGCCTGAACTTATAAGAAAATACAAGAGTGTCTTCTGTGACGAATTAGGCAAAACCAAAGGGCTACAAACTCTAGTGGATCCAGAGGTAACTCCCTGATTTTTTAGGGCAAGTCCAGTACCATATGCCTTAAACAGGTTGAAAGAACTAGGCATTCTCAGCTAACGTTCTGGGGACCCGGGTTCGAATCCCCCCACGGCAGATTGGTGGAATTTGAATTCAATTTTAAAAATCTGGAATTAAGAATCTACCGATGACTATGAAACCCCATTGTCGGAAAAACCCATCTGGTCCTTTCGGGAAGGAAATCAGCTGTCCTTATCCGGTCTGGCCTACATGTGGCTCCAATGCCATAGCAATGCGGTTGACTCTCAACTGCCCTCCAAGGGCAACCTAGGAATGGGCAATAAATGCTGGCCAGACACATCCCATTAATGAATAAAAAAACACGCCAGTTCAGTCATCTGAATGGGCAGCACCTGTAGCCCCTGTATTGAAAGCAGACAAGACTATTAGCATTTGCAGCGATTATAAGCTAACAGTTAATTAGACTGCAAAGCTGAATAAATACCCAGTCCCGCGAATTGAAGACCTGTATGGAAAGCTGGCAGGAGGTCAATCATACACCAAGCTGGATATGAATCACATGTACCAGCAACTCGAATTAGATGAAGTTTCCCCGGGGTACGTCACAATAAACACCCACAAAGGCCTATTCCAGTTGCGCCTGCCTTTTACCATGTCTTCAGCATGTGCTATACTCTAAAGGACAATGGAGAGTCTGCTACAGGGGCTACCACCAGTTGGAGTATACCTTGATGATGTCCTTATAACTGGATTGACAGAGGCTGAGCATCTAGCAAACATAGAACAGTTGTTAAAGAGATTTCAGGAGGCTGGAGTTCACCTCAAGAGAGAGAAGTGTACCTTTCAAGACATTGAGGTGACCTACCTGGGACACCGTGTAGATGCACAAGGATTACACCCCATGGAAGACAAGGTCAAGGTGATAAAGAAGGAGCCTGCCCCACAATACACAACTGAACTCATCTCAGACTACAGAATTAAGCCATCCTATAAGGAACAGAAAACCCCTTCATAAACTTGATTCATAATTGTCCAACTCATGTACAGAATGTTTGGTTAATATTTAGGACTGAGTGAATTAGTTAGTCATAGAGTCATAGAGGTTTACAGCATGGAAACAGACCCTTTGACCCAACTTGTCCATGCCCCCCTTTTTTTTTCAACCACTAAGCTAGTCCCAATTGCCCGTGTTTGACTATATCCCTCTATATCCACCCTACCCATGTAACTGTCTACATATTTTTTAAAAGACAAAATTATACCCACCTCTACTACTACCTCTGGCAGCTTGTTCCAGACACTCACCACCCTCTGTGTGAAAAAATTGCCCCTCTGGACCCTTTTGAAGCTCTCGCTTCTCATCTTAACCTATGCCCTCTAGTTTTAGACTCCCCTACCCTTGGGAAAAGATGTTGACTATCTACCTTATCTATGCCCCTCATTATTTTATAGACCTCTATAAGATCACCCCTAAGTCTCCTACACTCCAGGGAAGAAAGTCCCAGTCTATCCAACCTCTCCTTATAACTCCATAAGACCATAAGACATAGGAGCAGAACTAGGCCACTCGGCCCATCGAGTCTGTTCTGCCATTCAATCATGGCTGACATTTTTCTCATCACCACTCTCCTGCCTTTTTCCTATAACCCCTGATCCCCTTATTAATCAAGAACCTATCTATCTCTGTCTTAAAGACACTCAATGACCTGGCCTCTACAGCCTTCAGCTTAGCCTTACCACCTTGACTATGGTTGGTTGGTGAACTCTAAGATCTCCTTTCAGCGTTCCCAAGTAGGAGGTAACATTGAATCCAAGTGAAAGCAAAATACTGCGGATTCTGGAAAACTGAATTCAAAACAGAAAATGCTGAAAAAAACCCAAAGGTTCACCACTCTCCGGCGGAAGAAATTCCTCCTCATCTCTGTTTTAAAGGATCGTCCCTTTAGCCTGAGGTTGTGCCCTCTGGTTCTAGATTTTCCTACTAGTGGAAACATTCGCTCCACGTCACTCTATCCAAGCCTCGCAGTATCCTGTAAGTTTCAATAAGATCCCACCTCATCCTTCTAAACTCCAACCATCAAGTCCCAGTAGCATCCTAGTAAATCTCTTCTGCACACCTTCTATCTTATTTTCTTGTTTTCACTAATGGAATCTGTGAAAGTGTATCTTTGCACCCACTCAGGCCTTCCTGGATAATGAGGCTTAGTCTAACAGCCTTACCACCTTGACTATGATTGATTGGTGAATTCTAAGATCTCCTTTTGGCGTTCCCAAGTAGGATATAACATCCCATCCAAGTGAAAGCAAAATATTGCGGATGCTGGAAAACTGAATTCAAAACAGAAAATGCTGAAAAAACCCCAGGCAATCTGGCAGTGTCTGTGGAGAGAGAAGCAGAGTTACTGTTTACCTCTGCTGTCGGTGCAGGCTCGATGGGCTGAATGGCCTCTTTCTGCACTATAGAGGTTCTATGATACACTGATATATTGGGAGGTGCGGGAGGTCGTTCTCCCTGCTGTCCTGGGCCAGTAAGTTAAGTTTATTTATTAGCGTCACAAGTAGGCTTACATTAACACTGCAATGAAGTTACTGTGAAAATCCCCTAGTCGCCGCACTCCAGCGCCTGTCCAGGTACACTGAGGGAGAATTTAGCATGGCTAATACACCTAACCAGCACATCTTTCGGGCTGTGGGAGGAAACCGGAGCACCCGGGGCAAACACACGCAGACACGGGGAGAACGTGCAGACTCCACACAGACAGTGACCCAAGCCAGAAATCGAACCCGGGTCCCTGGCACTGTGAGGCAGCAGTGCTAACCACTGTGCCACCGTAACCTTTAAACAATACTGCTAAAAAAACACAGATTAGCCGGTCCAGTTTTCAGGTTGCAGTTTGTGGAATCTTGCTGTGCGTATATTGATGGCTACTTTTCCCACAGTCACTACACTTCAAGAAGGTACCTCATTGGCTGTAAGGTACTCTGGCCCTTCCTAAGGTTGTAAAAGGCGCTAGAGAAATGTAGGTTATTTTCTGGCTTGGAGATGTTAAGAACAGGGGCAGATCCTGCAGAAGGACTTTAAAAATCAAGAGGTTTGCACGGGGGAATGTTTAAATTCTTTGTCTTCTGCCCACCCTTTCGGAAGAAGCCAAGGCAAACGCTGAACTGTGTCACGCCTGCGATCTGCAGCCTGACTATTGGTCACCAGGGAGTTGTCTTTCTCTGGAAGTCAGACCCAAGTTCTCAAAGTTAAACCCGAGCCTTCGCTCAACTCAAGGCAGGAGGCAAAGTCGACGAAAGCCGGCAGGCCCGGTGCAGGGCTGTCAGCTTTGTGAGGCGTCATTGCAATTCAGATCCTGGACAGGGTGGGCGTGTGACTTCACTGATGGAAACCTCAGGGTTGTATTTTAACTGAACAACAGTCAGATCTGTTAAGGGTGGGGGGAGAGGAAGAGAGAGAGGAGCAACTGTCAAACCTCGTCTAAAAGAAAGAGCCTGCAGCCCCATGTGGAACGGTTTAGAATGCATTAACAAGCTGGGATTAGCATGGCTACATCTGGGGTAAAATATGAGGCATTTAGTGCACGACACAAGCCTTTATAGGTGCTGTATTTCATCAACCTGAAGCCTGGTTTGATCCTTTCGCAGGTTTAAAACGAGACAGGATTAGCATGAAGAATTCCTGATCTACAAACCAGCCAACGCAGTGGCTGACTGTGAGCACAGCTGCAAATCTAACTTGCTCAATAGCTGAGTCTTTTCAGCTGAGTCTTCAATGGTGGGTCCATCGCACAGAACGTGTTCCTAGCACAATAAACGATCCCCCTGTCTGCCAACTGGGCCAGTCCAGAGTTGCCGAGATTTCCTTGCCAATCCTACTAAAAATGACATTCCTTGCTCTGTTTCTTTGCTTTTAACCCTCTCCTTTCTGGCAAAATTGCCCGTGGAGATTCAGCTATGAGCTGTGGTCCACTGGGTAGCAGTCTATCCTCCTGAGCCAGAAGGCTGTGGGTCCACATCTCACACTGGAGACTTGAGCACACCGTCTACGCTCGGCACTCCAGCGCAGCACTGGAGGGAGTGCTGCACAGTCAGAGGTGCCGCCTTTCGGATGAGGCATTAAACCGAGGTCCCGTCTCCATCCCAGGCAGGTGGCTCCAATTTCAAAGCAGGGGAGCTCTCCTCAGCGCTCTGAGCTCAAATTTATCCTTCAGCACACAGCAAAATATATATCATCTAGCCATCTAATTGGTTGCTGGTTGTGGAAGGTTGTTGTGCACACATTGCCTGCCACATTCTCTACATTGCAATAGGAGCCACACCTCACAAAAATATTCCATTGACAGCAAATGTCATAGATGCCTTTAAGAGATAACAGCATGACATCACCAGAAGGGAAGTGTGTCGTGTGATCCATTCTTGATCTCCCTTTAGCCTGTGAACAGAACATACCACAAACAGCTCTGCTACTGATATCTTCATGCTTTCTATCCATATAAATATGTTCTCAAGTGTCTCATCTAAATAAATGAACCCACAATCTGTTTACGCAGTCCCTTATGAGAAATTGATGCCTGTTTTTATTCATTCGTGGGACATGGGCATCGCTGGCTAGGCCAACGTTTGTTACCCATCACTAGTTGTCCTTGATAAGGTGATGGTGAGGTGTCTTCTTAAACTGCTGCAGTCCCGGAGGTGTAGCTAACACCCATGATGCTGTTAGGAAGGGATTTCCAGGATTTTGACCCAACGACAGTGAAGAAATGATGATGTGTTTTCAGGTCAGGATGGTGAGTGGCTTGGAGGGGAACTTCCAGGTGGTGCTGTTCTCCAGGTATTTGCTTGTCCTTCTAGATGGTAAAGTTCGTGGATTTGGAAGGTGCTGTCTAAGACACCTGTTGAGTTCCTACAGTGCATCTTGTAGATGGTACACAAGGCTGCCACTGTACATCAGTGGTGGAGGGATATAATGTTTGTGGAAGGGATGCCAATCAAGTGGGTTGCTTTGTCCTGGATGGTGTTGAGCTTATTGAGTGTTGTTGGAGTTGCACCCATCCAGACAAGTGGGGAGTATTCCATCACACTCCTGACTTGTGCCTTGTAGATGGTGGATGGGCTTGGGGAGTCAGGAGGTGAGTTACTCTCCGCAGTATTCCCAGCCTCTGACCCGCTCTTGTAGGAACAGTATTTACATGGCTAGTCCAGTTCAGTTTCTGGTCAATGGTAACCCCCAGGACATTGACAGGAGATTATATTATTATAAAAACACAACGTGGTGGCAGCGGTGGTATAACAGTGTAGCAGCAAGATTAAGTACAGGTACTTAACCTGGTGAACAATCCTGGATCATGCTGTATTTTTACAACACTCGATTCATAGTTTGCATTACTGACATCAGCTGAAATTGCAGATTTATTAATTGAAGCGAAATTCCACCAGCTCCCATGGTGAGATTTAAATACATATTACATGTGAGATTACCACTACCACCCTCATCCCAACACCCTCACCCCAGAATCCACACCTCAGCATCCACACCCCAGTATCCACACCTCAGCACTGTCACCCAGGGTATTGCTCTGGGGGACCTGGGTTAGAATCCCACCACGGCAGATGGTGAAATATGAATTCAATGAGAATATGGAATTAAGAATCTACTGATGACCATGAAACCATTGTCGATTGTCGTAAAAAAAAACCCATCAGGTTCACTAATGTCCTTTAGGGAAGGAAATCTGCCGTCCTTACCTGGTCTGGCCTACATGTGGCTCCAGACCCGCAACAACGGCACGGTAGCACAGTGGTTAGCACTGCTGCTTCACAGCTCCAGGGGCCTGGGTTCGATTCCCGGCTTGGGTCACTGTCTGTGTGGAGTTTGCACGTTCTCCTCGTGTCTGCGTGGGTTTCCTCCGTGTGCTCCGGTTTCCTCCCACAGTCCAAAGATGTGCGGGTTAGGTTGATTGGCCATGCGAAAATTGCCCCTTAGTGTCCTGAGATGTGTAGGTTAGAGGGATTCGCGGGTAAATATGCGGGGATAAGGGGTAGGACCGGGGTGGGATTGTGGTCGGTGCAGACTCGATGGGCCAAATGGCCTCTTTCTGCACTGTAGGGTTTCTATGATTCTATGAACAACGTGGTTGATTCATAAATGCCCCCTGAAATGGCCAAGTGAGACCCCCCAATTCAAGGGCAATTAGGGATGGGCAATAAATGCTGGCCTTGCTAGTGATGCCCAGATCCCATGAATGAATAAAAAAACCCACTTCAATTAAATTACCCTCTTAATCCTCTATACCCAAGGAATACAGCCCCAGGCAACGTATCCAATCTTCATAGTTGAACCCTCTTAGTGAATCTTTGTTGCAACCTCTCTAAGGTGAGTTCCAGTACACAGAGCTGAAGGCACTGTTTGAAATGGGGACCCCATCTCATCCTTGAAGACCTCAGTTAATCACCCTCCCCTCCTCCCCTTAATCTCCCCTTTTCCTTCCACTCTCTCGGCTCTCCACAGAACTGAAGCAGTTCATCCCTGGGTAGAGTTGAGCAAAAGTCAGTAGCAGAGGTAACCAAGGAGCTGGGACGCTGATAGCTGACACTCAGTAAGTACAAAGCAGCAGGTCGGTATCGAAGATGTCATCCACCGTCTGTGAGGATCAGTGACAGTTATTGAACCCTGGCCACATTTCCACAGACAAAAGCCTTTTACCATCAAATATTTAAGGTGGAAAGAAAGCGTCCTCGGGTTTTATTGAAGGCCGGCAGTCTGCTCACACATTGTTGTGGCTCGGAGGGATTGGTGGGGAGTGGCATTGAGCCAGAGGTCATAGCAGAGGTGTCAAAGAGCATTAAGAAAGCTTAACGAGCTGTAATAAGATCATAGAATCCTGACAGTACAGAAGGAGGCCATTCGGCCCATCGAGTCTGCACCGACCACAATCCCACCCGGGCCCTATCCCCGTAACCCCACACACTCACCCCGCTAATCCCCCTGACACCATGGTCAATTTAGCACGGCCAATCCACCCAACCAGCACGTCTTCCAGACTGTGGGAGAAAACCGGAGCACCAGAGGAAACCCACGCAGGCAAGGGGAGAATGTGCAAACTCCACACAGTGGCCCAAGGCCGGAATTGAACCAAGGTCCTTAGCGCTTTGAGGCAGCAGTGCTAACCACTGTGCCACCATGCCGCCCTTAATACAATTCTCTTCTAAACTTAATTTAGAAGCTTAATTTAGAATTTCTAAGCTTTTCCCCAGGGTGAAAGAGTCAATTACTAGGTACATAGGTTTAAGGTGTGAGGGGCAATGTTTAAAAGAGATGTATGAGGCAGATGTTTTACACAGAGAGTGGTGGGTGCCTGGAACTCATTGCCGGGGGAGGTAGTGGAAACAGATACGGTAGTGACTTTTAAGGGGCGTCTTGACAAATACATGAATAGGATGGGAATAGAGGGATATGGTCCCCAGAAGGGTAGGGGGTTTTGGTTAAGTCAGGGAGCATGGTCGGTGCAGGCTTGGAGGGCCGAAGGGCCTGAACCTGTGCTGTAATTTTCTTTGTTCTTTGTTCTTTGTCTTTGTTCTTAATAAGGCAGAATAAGCGAATGAAACCATGTCACCGCATCTCAGAATTTGTCATCGCCATTAGTTCCTGTTAAAAATGACTTTACAGGAAGTGTTAAGGTTAGCTCCCGACAGGTAAACCAATCGGAATATTGAATGGGAATTGAACCAATATCCTCTGGCATTTAGATGGTGACCTCATTGAAACATATATGCTCCTCATGTGTCTAAATAAATCTACCCACAATGTGTTTACACAATCCCTCACAGATAATTTGAGTCTCTATATCATTATAAAATGCAACATGGTGGCAGCAGCTGTTTCCATTGGATGGAAAGTCTAGAACTCAGGCCCGCAGCCTCAGGATAAGGGACCAGCCATTTAGGACTGAGGTGAGGAAAATTCTTAACTCAGTGGATTGTGAATCTATCAAATTTTCTACCCCAAAAGAATGACTTTTCAGTCATTGAGTATATTCAGAATAGCGTTTGATTGATTTTAGGACCTGAAGAACCAATGGGAATGGGAATAGGGTGGGAGTGTCGTGTTGAGACGGAAGTTCAGCCATGATCTTATTGAATGGTAGGAGAGGCTTAAAGGCGCGAATATCCTTCACCTGCTCCTATTTCTTACTTTCCGATTTTTACGCTTTCCTGCAATATTTTTCATCCGACGTTGCAGCATTTCAAACAGTCACTCGGTAATACAGAACGTTAATATTGCTGAGAAGCCAGACGTGTTGCTGAAGCTTTTTATCTTGCACTCACCAGGACAAACACAAGAACGCCAAATTTTAAACAATCACAGTAATTTATACTACAGTAGAAAATGGTGCTGATTGGTTGGCAAGTTGACTTTGATCGGCCAAGGTGTTGCCATGGAGAAGGAAATGGGAAGTTATAATTAAAGTTAAGTTGAAGTAAAGTTCATTGATTAGTCACAAGTAGGCTTACATTAACACTGCAATGAAGTTACTGTGAAAATCCCCTAGTCGCCACAGTCCGGCACCTGTTCGGGTACACTGAGGGAGAATTTTAGCATGACCAATTCATATCACCTGCACATCTTTGGACAAGTAGTTGTCTACATGGATTTCACTAAGGCAGTTGACAAGGTCCCACATGTCAGACTGATCAGAAAAGTGAGATCCTTTTATGTGGCACAATCTCTGTCGCTGGCTAGGCCAGCATTCATTGCCCATCCCTAATTATCCTTCAGAATGTGGTGGTGAGCTGCCTTCTTGAACCCGTTCCAATCCATGTGGTGTAGGTACACCCAGAGTGCTGTTAAGGAAGGAGTTCCAGGATTTTGACCCAGTGACAGTGAAAGAACGGTGATATATTTCCAAGTCAGGATAGTGAGTGTATTGGAGGGGAACTTGTAAGCTTCATAACAGCTTGATACAACTGAGTGGATTACTGGGCCATCTCAGAGTCAACCCCATTGCTGTGCAACTGGAACGTACAATAAAGGGCAATAAGGGGCAGGAGTGAACCAGATGGGTTTTTGCAACAATGGTTTTGTGGTCACCATTACTGAGACTGGTCTTAAATTCCAAATTTTAAAAATTTGAATTCCTGCTGTGGTGAGATTTGAACCTGAGCATTAACCTAAGTCTCTAGCTCACTATTCCAGTGGTATTGCCACTGTCCCTCCTTCACGCCATCTAAAACCCAGCTGCCCATGTCTTAATTCACAAGTTCCATTCACCTTACACCTCTGTGCTCGCTGACCTTCATTGGTTCCCAGTAAGTATTCTCTTGACTTTAAGTTTCTCATCCTTGTTTTCAAACCCCTACGTGTCCCGGTTACTCCCTATCTCTGTAATCTCCTTCAGCCCCACCACCCTCTGAGGTCTCTGCACTCCTCTAATTCTCGCTTCTTGCACCTCTTTGACCAAGATTCTCATCCATTTTTCATCCATTATCTTCTTACATGCCTGAGCGATTCATTGATGCAGAGCAATGTCAATAACGGGGGTTCAATTCACAGGCTGAGGTTATTCATGAAGACCCCGCCTTCTCAACCTTGTCCCTTGTCTGAGGTGTGGTGACCCTGGGGTTAAATCACCACCAGTCAGCTCTCCCCCTCAAAGGAGGGAGCAGCCTATGGTCATCTGGGACGATGGTGACCTTACCTTAGTGTTATTCTATCTTACATAGTGCTCCTGTTAAGTATCTTGGGATGTGCCTTAATGTTAAAAGGAGCTCTCGAAATATAAATTATTGCTCATAGAATCATAGAAACCCTACAGTGCAGAAGGAGGCCATTCGGGCCATCGAGTCTGCTCCAACAACAATCCTACCCCAGGCCCTATCCCCACAACCCCACACCTTCACCCCACTAATCCCCCTAACCTACACCTCCCGGGACACTATGGGCAATTTAGCGTGGCCACTGAACCTAGCCGCACGTCTTTCAGACTGTGGGAGGAAATCGGAGCACCCGTAGGAAACCCACACGGACACGGGGAGAATGTGCCGACTCCGCACAGACAGTGACCCGAGAATCGAACTCAGATCCCTGAAGCTGTGAGACAACAGTGCTAACCACTGCGCCACCGTGCCGCCGTGTTGTTTTTGATAATGCCGACCCATCAGAATGGGAGTGAACCTTCAAGTCCTTTCCGCCACCTTACACTGGTCTCTGAGGAAAGATCGAATGGTGCAACTAAAAATACATTATGCAGGATTGACGGAGTGCAGTTTCTCAGGCTGCGAATGGGCGGGGATCCTTTTGGCCCGCAGACCCCATGGGCTCCCCTGCAACGCTCAAAGCCCATCTCGTGTCATTCCCAGCTTGTTGAACCAATTATCCAGTAGGCAATGTGCCAACACCAATCGGACATTCAGCACATTCCAGCCCCAGATTTAGGCCCCATAACCGCTGGAGGAAAGGGTTTTGTTTTCACTGTCACCAGCTACAGATGACACAAATTGTTTTCATTTTCATTTTCTCCCGATAGCCAGAGCTCGGTGGGGAGCCGTGTGGTTTCTGTCAATTTAGATTTCTCCAAACATGCCTCAGCCCGAATCACAAAACACGCCCAGGAAGTTGTGTTTAAGCTGCATCAAATCATGTTATGTGAATCATAACTCACAAGTGATTAGTGATCACAATTCAGCTTAGATTTAGCCTGCTTGTGTTCAAGGGTAAGGATTGGCCCAGGAGCGAAAGCTCCCAATTGGGGAAAGGCCAATTTTGCTAATGTGGTTTTGCAAAGTGGACTGGAAGCAGTTACATGGAGGTAAATCAGTGTCAGAATAGTTGAAGCATTCAAGGGGAAAATAGAAAGGGCTCATCATCGCTTCCAATGTGCCAGCTCAGCTTCTAACTGACTGTGGAAAAGGATATTTAGAGTCATAGAATCATAGAGGTTTACAGCACAGAAACAGGCCCTTCGGCCCAACTTGTCCATGCCGCCATTTTTTTAAACCCGGAAGCTAGTCCCAATTGCCCGCATTTGGCCCATATCCCTCTATACCCATCGTACCCATGTAACTGCCTAAACACTTTTTAAAAGACAAAATTGTACCCACCTCTACTACTACCTCTGACAACTTGTTCCAGACACTCACCATCCTCTGTGTGAAACAATTGCCCCTCTGGACACTTTTGTATCTCTCCCCTCTCACCTTAAACCTATGCTCTCTAGTTTTAGACTCCCCTACCTTTGGGAAAAGATATTGACTATGTAGGTGATCTATGCCCTCATTATTTTATAGACCTCTATAAGATCACCCCTCAGCCTCCTACGCTCCAGGGAAAAAAGTCCCAGTCTATCCAGCCTCTCCTTGTAACTCAAACCATCAAGTCCCGGTAGCATCCTAGTAAAACTTTTCTGCACTCTTTCTAGTTTGAGGTCCAGGTTCAAAGAATCATAGAATCCCTACAGTGCAGAAGGAGGCCATTCAGCCCACTAAGCCTGCACCAAATACAATCCCACCTAGGCCCTATCCCTGTAACCCCACATATTTACCCTGCATCCCCCTGACGCTAAGGGGCAGTTTATCATGGCCAATCAACCGTTACTGTCTGTGTGGAGTTTGCACATTCTCCCCGTATCTGTGTGGGTTTCCTCCCACAGTCCAAAGATGTGCAGGTTAGGTGCGTTGGCCACGCTAAATTCTTCTTCAGTGTATCTGAACAGGTGCTGGAGTGTGGCGACTAGGGGATTTTCACAATACCTTCACCGCAGTGTGAATGTAAGCCTACGAGTGACTAATAAATATACTTTAAACTTAACCTGCACAACGAAATCGGAACATCTGGAGGAAATTCGCGCAGACAACATGTGAACTCCACACAGACAGTCACCCAAGACCGGAGTCTGAGCTTGGAGAACGGTGGGGAGGCAGGGTGGCACCCAGAGGAAACCCACGCAGACACGGGGAGAACGTACAAACTCCACACAGACAGTGACCTAAGACAGGAATTGAACCCGGGTCCCTGGCGCTGTGAAGCAGCAGTGCTAACCACTGTGCCACCGTGCCACCCACAGCACAGCAGCACAGTAGACCTGGAAAAACTGTTTAACACACAGAGGTCAGGGTTGTAGTTGAGTCTTAACTCCTGTCCTTGTGTATTCCTGGAAGGGGAAAAAACACAAACTTGTCTTTTACACAAAAACTACTTTATTTCAAGTCATATCATGTCCACAGTATGAGATATGTCTCACAGGGGATGGTTTCTGCTGAGAAGCTAATAAGTGTCCATTGTCTCCACAGGAGATTACAGTTCAGTTTTTGCATTACTTCTTTTCAACTTTTGAAGTATCTCTGTCTGAAGTTCCTCGACACCCTTCAGGTGTCTCTCAGGACTATGTATAATCCACACAGGAACTTTCCAGAAAGTCAATGAATTACATTTGCAGAACTTATATCCTCGGCCATCTTGGCTTGTATGTCTGTTTTTAAAAAAAGCATCTTTCTTAAAAGCTCAATATGTCCATAAGTAATTCGGGCTATGATCCGTTGCCATGACAAAAGTCAATGTGGATTTGTCAAGGGAAGGTCATGTCTGACTAAATTAATTGAATGTTTGAGGAGGGAACAATGGAGGTCAATGATGGTAGCACATTTGATGTAGTCCACGTAGCTTTTGAAAAGGTCTCATGTGGCGGATTGGTCAGTAAATTAAAAACCCACAGGATCCAAGAGAAAGTGACAAGTAGGATTCTAAACTGACTGAGTGGGGGAAAGCTGAGGGCAATGGATGACGGGTGATTTCATGACAGGAGGGCTTTCCCCAGTTGGAAATCTGCCACCCTGTCTTTGGGATTATTTTTCAATGACTTGGACCTACGCATAGAGGGCTCATTCAGAAGTTTGCAAATGATAGAGAAATCTGCCCATGTGGTTGATGGTGAGGAGGATAGCTGTAGACAGCAGGAAGATAGCAATGGACTAACCGGGTGGTCAGAAATCTGGCAATGGAGTTCAGATTGGAGATGTGTGAGGTGAAGCATTTGGAGAGGACAAACCAGGCAAAGAAATCCGCAATAAAGGGGAAGATTCTGAGAGGAATGGATGAACCTTGGGGATTCCTGAAGGTAGAAGGACAGGTAGATAAAGTGGTTAAGGAGGCATATGGAATGTTTTGCTTTATTAGGTGATGCACAGAATCACCACCAACGCCTCTTCTTTCTCAGAAGACTAAGGAAATTTGGCATGTCAGCTACGACTCTCACCAACTTTTACAGATGCACCATTGAAAGCATTCTTTCTGGTTGTAACACAGCTTGGAATGGCTCCTGCTCTGCCCAAGACCACAAGGAACTACAAAAAGTTGTGAATGTTGCCCAATCCATCACACAAACCAGCCTCCCATCCATTGACTCTGTCTACACTTCCCGCTGCCTCGGGGAAAAGCAGCCAGCATAATTAAAGACCCCACGCACCCCGGACATTCTCTCTTCCACCAACTTCCATCGGAAAAAAGATACAAAAGTCTGAGGTCACGTACCAACCGACTCAAGAACAGCTTCTTCCCTGCTGCTGTCAGACTTTTGAATGGACTTACCTCACATTAAGTTGACCTTTCTCTACCTCTTAGCTATGACTGTAACACTACATTCTGCACTCTCTCCTTTTTTTCTCTATGAACGGTATGCTTTGTCTGTATAGCGCGCAAGAAACAATATTTTTCACTGTATGCTAATATGCTAATATCAAATCAAAATAAGAGCAGAGACATTTTGTTAAAGCTGCTGGGGTGTTTTTCTTTGGGACAGAGGAGCTCGGATGGGTGAATGGATTTAGAGTATAGAATCATAGGGTCATAGATTCTATGTATGGTTCCAATGGATTGGCAGAACAGGCTCAAAGGGCTGAACGTTCCCCAGGCTCCTCTCATTGTGATTTCCCTCCTTCCGAGTAATGTTAGTGAAAAGCCATTTTTCCATTGGCTTGCTGGACGATGTCCTCATCTCATACTAACCCTTTCTCTCAGCCAGCCCACCCGAAGGGGCATGTGGAGAATGGCACATGCTATCCCTCCATTCAGATTCAAGCCCTATGCATTAGCCACCAAGGGGTTAATGATTGAAAATGGAGAAAGGTGCGACTGATAGGGGCAGAGACAAGATTATGAGGGGCACGGACAGAGTGGATAGGGAGCAGCTGTTCCCCTTAGTTGAAGGGTCAGTCACGAGGGGACACAAATTAAAAATGAGGAGTGGGAGGTTTAGGAGGGAATTTGAGGAAAAACCTTTTTACTCAGAGGGTGGTGAGGGTCTGGAATGCGCTGCCTGGGAGGATGGTGGAGGCGGGATCCCTCACATCCTTTAAAAAGTACCTGGATGAGTACAGGGCACGCCATAACATTCAAGGCTATGGGCCAAGTGCTGGCCAGTGGGATTAGGTGGGCAGGTCAGGACCTTTCATGCTTCAGGGCAGACCCAATGGGCCGAAGGGCCTCTTCTGCACTATAGTATTCTGTGATAGTAGTGTGGGTCAGTCACGGGAAGAATGGGCCAAATGGTGTCGTTCTCCGGTTTGAGGATGACAAGGATCATTCTCGAAGGATGCAACAGGCAGTAGATGGCTTCCCAAACAAATCTGTCACACAGATGGGCAAATTACCTTTGTGCTTTCCGACTCGCAAATTAAATGGCCCAACACCCACCAGTCAAGATGGTATAATTTCCTCTTTAGAACAAATGTGATCAGAGGGATTGGGGAGACCACATCAGACACAATCTGTCACAAATATGGATCACATTAAACGTTTCATCTCATTTTCCCCATTGCTCCCTTCCTTAGGATCCTGGTCTCTCGCTGCATGGAAAAAGAGGCCTTTCAGTCCATCATTGCTCCTGCCAGCTCCTTAAAGAAACTGTTCAATGAGTATAAATTTCCCCAAAATGAGAGAGGTGGTGGCGCAGTAACCCAGGCACTCAGGGTAATGTTCTGGGGACCCAGGTTCGAATCCCACCACAGCAGATGTTGAAAATTGAATTCAATAAAAATCTGGAATTAAAAGTCTAATGTCTGAAAGACGTGCTGGTTAGGAGCATTGACCCGAACAGGCGCCGAAGTGTGGCGACTGGGGGAATTTCACAGTAACTTCATTGCATTGTTAACGTAAGCCTTACTTGTGACTAATAAATAAACTTTACTTTAAAAACCATGAAACTATTGTCAATTGTCGTAAAAACCCATCTGGTTCACGAATGTCCTTTAGGGAAGGAAATCTGCCCTCCTTACCTGGTCTGACCTACATGTTATTCGAGACCCATAGCAATGTGGTTGACTCTGGGCGGCACGGTGGCACAGTGGTTAGCACTGCTGCCCCACAGCTCCAGGCACCCGGGTTCAATTCCGGCCTCAGGTCACTGTCTGTGTGGAGTTTGCACATTCCCCCAATGTCTGCGTGGGTTTCCTCCTGCAGTCCAAAGATATGTAGGTTAGATTGATTGACTATGATAAATTGACCCTAGTATCAGGGGGATTAGCAGGCTAAATATGCGGGGTTACAGGAATAGGGTGGGATTGTGGTTGGTGCAGACTCGATGAGTCGAATGGCCTCCTTCTGCACTGTAGGGATTCTATGATTCTTAACTGCCCTCTGAAAAGCCAATGAGTTCAAGGGCAATTAGGGATGGGCTACAAATGTTGGCCCAGTCAGCGATGCCCACACCTCCTGAATGAATAAAATAAAAAATAAATGGGTTCTTACAACAATTGGCAATGGTTTCATCAGTCTTTTAACTCAAGATTTTTATTGAATTCAAATTTCAGCATGTGCCGTGGTGGGATTCGAACCCAAGTCCCACCACATTGCCCTGGGTCTCTGGATTACTAGCCCAGTGACAATACCACCATGCCACTGCCTCATAATAAGCACTTTGGGGAGTGGGGGAAACACCTGATGCAGACATGCACCTTGCTCTCACTAATGTATCTCTTTCATGTTTGTTTTTAGGTGGCCATACAGAAAAACATCTTGCAGGAAGGAGGGAAGCCATGGCTGGATGGCAAGTGGAGGGATAGACGAGGAAGGGAATGTAAGGAACTTCCTTCCCACTGTCCAGCACCCTCCCATCTTCTGAACACCAGGGAAGGCCCTGTCTGGGCGAGGATGGCGGGGCGCCATTAACAATGCCATACGGTGGACCGTCCCTGACCGGCTCAAAGCTCTGTTGACTGGAATTTGTTGAGCGTATTTTGGGGGAAGCTCAAGACTAATTGAAACCTGAATGGCTGTTTCCTGTTGGAAGAGAAATGCCCTTTCACCTTTTGCCAGCTTCCTTAACGTAACTCGGCAGTGCGACCGGCCTACAGAGTGAAGAAAATCAGTCGAACACTGCTTATGGGAGAGAATACACAAATATACAATTGCAAATAAGGTTTCCTGGAAACATAAAGGGAATATTATTCAAATCCCATTCCTTTCTCTTCCCTCCTTCTGAAAATACTTAAAGCAGAATCTCTCTTATCACTGCTTTTTCTAACAAATAGGATTTATTTTTAAAATAAATCTTCCAAACTTCAGGGCTTTATCAGAGGTATACAAGCGTAAAGATTAAAGTCAAAACATATACAATACGTGACACGTTGGGGATTTAATTTGTGTTTTAGGTTATCCTTTACAAGCCTCTTAAAGCTGACTGCTATCTCCAAGCATCCTTAAAGTGGGAGGACATTCCATTGAGCTGGACTTGCTAAGACCTTTAGTGCCCAGGCCGGACACGCGGATTCCAGCCAGATGCAGGTGGAGGCAGATGTGCATTCCTGTGGCTATTTCACCCAGGCCCCGGTTGAGCCAGAGGCAAGATGGTCTGCGGGAAAGGCTGAATCACCACTGTCCAGCTCAAACCCCCAGAGACAGGAGAATCACCTGGGAAACTGGGGAGATGGAGAGGAAGGCCCGGCCAGAGACGCAGAGGCGGGCACTGATAAAGAAAATGGTGCCACCGGGACCTTGGCGCCAAATTCCACATTCAGCGAGGTGGCTGCCAGGCCGTTGCCCTGTGCCCTGAGGGAGGGCGATTGTCCCCTTAACATTCGAGCGGGACAATGTGCTCCAAGCAAGCCTGAGTCAAGGGGCAAAGGTCGATGCAGAGCTCCAAAGGTGGTGCCACCACCGGCAATGGCAGCTGTTGCTCCACATCACAGACCAGCAAGTAAGGAAACTAATTTTATTTTCTCTTGGCTAACACCGACCTTTAGCAGCTCACGGTATCATTTATCATTGTCAATAAAACTATGCCAACCAGGCAAATCAAATATGTTTGGAACAAGAAGCTAGCTCCATGTTAATATCTGGACACATAACACAGACAAACACTCTCAGTGCAGTTACTGAGGGAGTGCCGCACTGTCAGAGGGTCAGTTCTGAGGGAGTGCCGCAATGTCAAAGGGACAATACTGAGGGAGTGCTGCACTGTCAGAGGGTCAGTTCTGAGGGAGTGCTGCAATGTCAAAGGGTCAATACTGAGGGAGTGCTGCATTGCCAGAGGGTCAGTACTGAGGGAGTGCTGCACTGTCAGAGGGTCAGTACTGAGGGAGTGCTGCACGGTCAGAGGGCCAGTACTGAGGGAGTGCTGCACTGCCAGAGGGTCAGTACTGAGGGAGTGCTGCATTGTCAGAGGGTCAGTACTGAGGGAGTGCTGCACTGTCAGAGGGACAGTACTGAGGGAGTGCTGCACTGTCAGAGGGTCAGTACTGAGGGAGTGCTGCACGGTCAGAGGGGCAGCACTGAGGGAGTGCCGCACTGTCAGAGGGTCAGTACTGAGGGAGTGCTGCACTGTCAGAGGGTCAGTACTGAGGGAGTGATGCACTGTTAGATGGACAGAACTGAGGGCGTGCCACACTGTCAAAGGGTCAGTACTGAGGGAGTGCCGCACTGTCAAAGGGTCAGTACTGAGGGAATGCTGCACTGTCAGAGGGTCAGTACTGAGGGAGTGCCGCACTGTCAGAGGGGCAGTACTGAGGGAATGCTGCACTGTCAGAGGGTCAGTACTGAGGGAGTGCCGCACTGTCAGAGGGTCAGTACTGAGGGAATGCTGCACTGTCAGAGGGGCAGAACTGAGGGAGTGCTGCACTGTCAGAGGGGCAGTACTGAGGGAATGCTGCACTGTCAGAGGGGCAGTACTGAGGGAATGCTGCACTGTCAGAGGGGCAGTACTGAGGGAGTGCTGCACTGTCAGAGGGGCAGTACTGAGGGAATGCTGCACTGTCAGAGGGGCAGTACTGAGGGAGTGCCGCACTGTCAGAGGTGCTGTCTTTTGGATCCAGCATTACCTGGTACATGGTCTCCCTGTTCCATTGGTTCAGATGAATGCCATTAACCCAGGGCTGTATTGAAAAAGGAAACATTCCCAGTTCCTGATCAACTATTACCCCTCCAGCAATCCTTGAAAATGTCACTGAAAATCTTGCGGAGGAGTTAAATAAATGCAGTTTCTGATCTGGACAGAGCCTGCGAATTCTCAATCCACCAGACAGCATCTTCACTCAGGATGATAAACTGCTGCCAACCTCCCAGCTTCCACTGTCTGCAAACCTCTGCTCATCCAAACCTCTACCGTCCGTGTGCATGTCAACTCACACCAGTTTCCGTTCCCCCATCGCTCTGCTCCTCTCTGACCAATACTGCCTCCCAGGCATGCAAAATCTCCAATTTACAATTCTCATTTTCATTATCAAATCCCTCCACAATGGCCTTGTCCCTCCCCCATATCTCCTAACCTCCCCCAGGCCTATAACCCTCTCAGGTCTCTGCCTCCCTCTAATTCTGGCCTCCTACGCATCCCCCAATTTAATTGATCCACCATTGGTGGCCATGCCTCCTGCTGCCAAGGCCCAAGGTTCTGGAACCATCTCCCTAACCTTCTCCAACTCGCTCTTTTCCTTCAGGATTCATTTTCAAAACTACGCTACGATCAAGCTTTGATCTCACATTGTCCTATGCAGCCCAGTGTCAAATGTTGTCCTGTGAAGTCCTATGAAGGGAGTTTTAGCACCGAAAAGGTGCTATACAAATGTAAATCATTGTTGTTGCGGTCTGAAGCGGTTGCTGTGCATGTCCTGAACTTGGAGACATCAGTGATCTGATGTGATTGGAATCCAGGGTCATCTGACTGACCCCTCAGCCGCATCTACAGTCAGCAGACAGGGCAGATTAATAGACTGATTGGCACAGCTGGTAAATATTTCCATTAACATTCCCACTCTTTGGAAACAACAAGAATAATCCGCATTTAATAGCGACTTTAAAACGGCAAAGAGAAACTCCCAAAGGCTCGTCACAGGAGCAAACACAACTGGGCAATGAGCCACATATCATCAAAACATAGAATGTTACTGAGAAAAGAAATGTGTTGCTGAAGCTTTTCATCTTGTACTCATCAGGACAAACACAAGAATTCCAAATTTTAAATCACTACAATTTAGCATTTATAGAATCCTACAGTGCAGAAAGAGGCCATTCGGCCCATCGAGTCTGCACCGACCACAATCCCACCCAGTCCTGTTCGCGTAACCCCACATATTTACCCTGTTAATCCCCCTGACACTTTAGTGATTGACACAGGGCAATTTAGCGTGCCCAAAACACCTAACCCGCACACCTTTGGAGTGTGGGAGGAAACCGGAGCACCCGGAAGAAACCCACACAGACACGGGGAGATTGTGCAAACTCCACACACACAGTGGCTGAGAGGTGACCTTATAGAGGTCTATAAAATAATGAGGGACACAGATCAGCTAGATAGTCAATATCTTTTCCCAAAGGTAGGGGAGTCAAAAACTAGAGGGCATAGGTTTAAGGTGAGAGGGGAGAGATGCAAAAGGGTCCAGAGGGGCAATTGTTTCACACAGAGGATGGTGAGTGTTTGGAACAAGCTGCCAGAGGTAGTAATAAAGGCCGGTACAATTTTAAAAAGCATTTAGACAGTTAGATGGGTAAGATGGCTATCGAGGGATATGGGCCAAATGCGAGCAATTGGGACTAGCTTAGTGGTTAAAAACAAAAGGGGCGGCATGGACAAGTTGGGCCGAAGGGCCTGTTTCCATGCTGTAAACCTCTATGACTCTATGACTCAAGGCTAGAATTGAACCCGGGTCCCTGGCGCTGTGAGGCAGTTGTGCTAACCACTATGCCACTGTGCAGCCCTCCAAAGATGTACGGGTTAGGTTGATTGGCCATGCTAAATTGCCCCTTTGTGTTAGGGGGACTAGCATAGAACCATAGAACCATAGAAAATTACAGCTCAGAAACAGGCCTTTTGGCCCTTCTTGTCTGTGCCGAACCATTTTTTGCCTAGTCCCACTGACCTGCACTTGGACCATATCCCTCCACACCCCTCTCATCCATGAACCTGTCCAAGTTTTTCTTAAATGTTAAAAGTGACCATTTACCACTTTATCCGGCAGCTCATTCCACATTCCCACCATTCTCTGCGTGAAGAAGCCCCCCCTAATATTCCCTTTAAACTTTTCTCCTTTCACCCTTAACCCATGCCCTCTGGTTTTTTTCTCCCCTAGCCTCAGCGGGAAAAGCCTGCTTGCATTCATTCTATCTATACCCATCAAAATCTTATACACCTCTATCAAATCTCCCCTCAATCTTCTACGCTCCAGGGAATAAAGTCCCAACCTATTCAATCTCTCTCTGTAACTCAGCTTCTCAAGCAGGGTAAATAGATGGGGTTCAAGGGATAGGGCCTGGGTGGGATTGTGGTCGGTGCAGGCTTGATGGGCCAAATGGCCTCCTTCTGCACTGTAGAGAGTCTATGATTCTATGAATTTATAGGAGGAGTTGTGGTGCAGTGAGTTAGTGTCCCTGCCTCTGAGAAGTTCTGAGTTCGAGTCCCACCCCAGAATTTGATGTCCAAGGAAGGAGCGTTCATAACGCGGCCAAACAAGCGAAGTGTCATCCTGCAAAATTCTTCCAAACACGCCAGTGGCTGGCAGTAAGAGCGGGAGAGACTCCTGGTCAGCCATGTTTGATGTGGAGTGGTGCCCCTCAAGCTGTAAGCCCCTGGCGACAGACTAGTGACCTGTTCCGGGAATTAGTAGTTATGGAAACAGGCAAAAGTGGTGGAAAATTGGAACAAAATTTGGAGAAAAGGGTGCCGATTGGTTGGCAAGTTGACTTTGATTGGCTGAGCCATTGCCATGGAGAAAGCATTGGGGAACTAGAGGCTCCCCAGACCCCCGGGTAATTTAAAAAAGGCTTGAATCATAGAATGCCACAGCACAAAAGGGGACCATTCAGCCCATCGAATTTATGCAGCTGCTTCAGTGGAGCTGTCCAATTAATCCAATTAATCCAATTAATATCAGGGTGTTTGACCAAATGTTTGGACGAGGAAGGAGGGTTTTTGAGGAGGGTCTTACAGAAGGAGAGAAAGGAACAGAAAGGTGACCCTTATCATCTTCCCCAGCTTACAAACCCTCTGAAAAGCTTGCACTCTGGGTGTTGCTGTGATCTGCACCACTGAGGCTGAGATTGCAGGAGGGGTCACCGGGGCTGGTTCCCCACTCCTCACTCTTCCTGTCAGACACTGGCTGCAACCAATCATGTTCGAATGAAACATTTCAGCATTGGGAGGCAGCAGACGAAGGAGCAGGGGCTGGTTAACCAAAGGGAGGATACTGAATGAGTTCAAAGTGCACTCAGTTCCACGACAGCACATGCCGCAATAATCGTTACAACCACTCATAGATTGAGGGTGGATAAGGGTAACAAGGAACAGGAATTTGAACTTTGTCAGCGATGTTTTCATCGAAACGTAGAAGATAGGAGCAGGAGGAGGCCATTCGGCCCTTCGAGCCTGCTCCGCCATTCATCACGATCATGGCTGATTGTCCAACTCAATAGCCTCATCCTGCTTTCTCCCTGCTTTCCACCCGCTCAACTCCTTTAAGCTCAGGACCTCTCTTTGTGCACATCTCATTTTCCCTCGGGAAAGGTAAAAAAGCAATCTGCACCATCCCAAAGCACTTCCTGACCAATGAGGCCTTTTCTCAAGTGTAGTCACTTCTGTCGCATAGGAAACGCAGCAACTAATTTGTGCACAGCAAGCTCCCACTAACAGCAATGTGATAAGAACCAGCTAATCTGTTTTTTAACAATGCAGGTTGTAAAATAAGTGTTATCCCAAAACACCCGGGAGAGCTCCATGGCTTTTTTTTAAGGTTCTGGCCAGGGGTTGTTTCACATCCGTGGAAAAGGACAGAGAGAGTCTGTTTGGTGTCTCCGCTGAAGAAATGGCACCTCTGACAGTGCAGCTCTCCCTCAGCACTGCACTGGCCAGTGTCAACCAGGGATTTTGTGCTGGGTGGGAATTAAAACCATAACCTGCCAGATTCAGAGACGAGAGCGATGACGATGCACCGATGCCTCACAATGATAAGTAAGCCCTGCAATTAGCTTGGGTGTGAAACAGGGACCTAAAGTGTGCAGCATCCCCACCACGCTGTCTGTACTGCTGCGCCCCCCACCACCCCTCCACGTGTACCCCCAAGACTGTGAGACCTGATAAACATTCAATCCCTTGCTTCAATTCAACATAGCCTTGCCATTATTTCCATTTCAGGATTCATTCGATTCCTTTCTGAAGGTGAATTCTGCTTCCACTAATCAGACAGGCAGAGATTTCTAGATCACAGCGAAAGCCTGGCGGAAGCAGATTCAATTGTTATTTTCTAAAGGGATCGGGTCCCTTGTGTGAAGGAAAGCTTTTGACAGGGTTATGGGTAAGAACAGGAAGAATGGGACTTGGAGCTGGTACCGGTACAATGGGCTGAATGGCCTGCTTTCAGTGCTGTAAAATTCGCTGATTAAAGCAACTCACTTCTGAAAAATAAAACTCTCCTCATCTTGACCGTCCTATCTCTCTGGTTCCCGACCATTCTGCCACTGGGAACACTTTCACCTGATTTAGATTTGATTTGATTTTGATTTCATTTATTATTGTCACATGTATTAATAGACAGTGAAAAGTATTGTTGCTTGCGCGCTATACAGACAACGCATACCGTTCATAGAGAAGGAAAGGAGAGGGTGCAGAATGTAGTGTTACAGTCATAACTAGTCATAACACAGTCACCAACCGACTCAAGATCATGGCTGATCCTTCCCTGCTGCTGTCAGACTTTTGAATGGACCTACCTTGCATGAAGTTGATCTTTCTCTACACCCTAGCTATGACTGTAACACTACATTCTGCACTGTCTCCTTTCCTTCTCTATGTACGGTATGCTTTGTCTGTAGAGCGCAAGAAACAATACTTTTCTTTGTATACCAATATATTTAGGGGAGGCAATGGCCTAGTGGTATTACCGCTAGACAGTTAATCCAGAAACTCAGCTCATGTTCTGGGGACCCGGGTTCGAATCCCGCCAGAACAGTTGGTGGAATTTGAATTCAATAAAAACTATCTGGAATGAAAAATCTACTGATGACCATGAAACCATTGCTGATTGTCAGGAAAAACACATCTGATTCACTAATGTCCTTTAGAGAAGGAAATCTGCTGTCCTTACCCGGTCAGGCCTACATGTGACTCCAGAGCCACAGCAATGTAGTTGACTCGCAACTGCCCTCTGAAACGGCCAAGCAAGCCAGTCAGTTTCAAGGGCAATTAGGGATGGGCAATAAATGCTGACCTTGCCAGCGATGCCTTGTCCCATGAATGAATAAAGAAGAGTGACAATAATAAATCAAATCAAATCAAGAGTTTTAATGAGGTAATTCAGGTGAAACCATCTCACTGGACACGGAGAGGCAACAATGGACATCGATATGAGGAAATAGTGAAAGAGAGAATTGTTTTTACTGGGTGGATTGTTAGGGCGCAAGGATATACTGGCACTGGAGGGGGTGCAGAGGAGATTCACTAGGTTGATTCCGGAGTTGAGACAGTTGGCTTATGAGGAGAGACTGAGTAGACTGGGGCTATACTCATTGGAATTCAGAAGAATGAGGGGAGATCTTATCGAAACATATAAGATTATGAAGGGAATAGATAAATAGAAGCAGGGAAGTTGTTTCCACTGGTGGGTGAAACTAGAACTAGAGGGCATGACCTCAAAATAAGGGGAAGCAGATTTAGGACTGAGTTGAGGAGGAACTTCTTCACACAAAGGGTTGTGAATGTGTGGAATTCCCTGCCCAGTGAAGCAGTTGAGGCTACCTCATTGAATGTTTTTAAAGGCAAAGATAAATTTTTGAACAGTAAAGGAATTAAGGGTTATGGTGAGCGGGTGGGTAAGTGGAGCTGAGTCCACGAAAAGATCAGCCATGATCTTATTGAATGGTGGAGCAGGCTCGAGGGGCCAGGTGGCCTACTCCTGCTCCTAGTTCTTATGTTCTTATAATCTTACCGGTCATTCACGCCATGCTGCCACTGAGGCAAGTTTGGAAAATTTGACGGCCGGGCAAATCTCCGTTCATTGCAGCAGGACGGGAAAATCCCACCGGCGTGAACGGTGAGAATCATAGAAATCATAGAAACCCTACAGTGCAGAAAGAGGCCATCTGGCCCATCGAGTCTGCATCGACCACAATCCCACCAGTCCCTACCCCCATATCCCTACACATTTACCCACTAATCCCTCTAACCTACACACCTCAGGACACTAAGGGGCAATTTTAGCACGGCCAATCAACCTAACCCGCACATCTTTGGACTGTGGGAGGAAACCGGAGCACCCGGAGGAAACCCACGCAAACACGAGGAGAATGTGCAAACTCCACACAGACAGTGACCCAAGCCGGGAATCGAATCCAGGCCCCTGGAGCTGTGAAGCAGCAGTGCTAACCACTGTGCTACCGTGCCGCCCCAGATTCTGATCTTAGAATAGAGAACCCCTGAAACAGTCGGGGAAGAATCCAGATGAGTTTTCAAAAGGGAAACGGATGAACATAAGAACATAAGAACATAAGAAATAGGAGCAGGAGTAGGCCATCTAGCCCCTCGAGCCTGCCCCGCCATTCAATAAGATCATGGCTGATCTGACGTGGATCAGTACCACTTACCCGCCTGATCCCCATAACCCTTAATTCCCTTACCGATCAGGAATCCATCCATCCGCGCTTTAAACATATTCAGCGAGGTAGCCTCCACCACCTCAGTGGGCAGAGAATTCCAGAGATTCACCACCCTCTGGGAGAAGAAGTTCCTCCTCAACTCTGTCTTAAACCGACCCCCCTTTATTTTGAGGCTGTGTCCTCTAGTTTTAACTTCCTTACTAAGTGGAAAGAATCTCTCCGCCTCCACCCTATCCAGCCCCCGCATTATCTTATAAGTCTCCATAAGATCCCCCTCATCCTTCTAAACTCCAACGAGTACAAACCCAATCTCCTCAGCCTCTCCTCATAATCCAAACCCCTCATCTCCGGTATCAACCTGGTGAACCTTCTCTGCACTCCCTCCAATGCCAATATATCCTTCCTCATATAAGGGGACCAATACTGCACACAGTATTCCAGCTGCGGCCTCACCAATGCCCTGTACAGGTGCATCAAGACATCCCTGCTTTTATATTCTATCCCCCTCGCAATATAGGCCAACATCCCATTTGCCTTCTTGATCACCTGTTGTACCTGCAGACTGGGCTTTTGCGTCTCATGCACAAGGACCCCCAGGTCCCTTTGCACGGTAGCATGTTTTAATTTGTTTCCATTGAGATAGTAATCCCATTTGTTATTATTTCCTCCAAAGTGTATAACCTCGCATTTCTCAACGTTATACTCCATTTGCCATATCCTCGCCCACTCACTCAGCCTGTCCAAATCTCTCTGCAGATCTTCTCCGTCCTCCACACGATTCACTTTTCCACTTATCTTTGTGTCGTCTGCAAACTTCGTTACCCTACACTCCGTCCCCTGAAGCTTTACAACAGAGAAATGTTTGGGGGGTGAGGGGGGGCGGGGGAGGGGGGGAAATGGAAGGAAGTGAAAAGATCTATCAGAGAATCGTCACAGGCACAACAAGCCGATTGCTGCCTCGAGATTCCAAATTAGCCACACACTCCTGGAGGGCCTTGAATGCTGCTTGGGGTCAAAGGTCAGCACCCTTCCCACTCTTTTAATCATTAAACTGGTCACATAAAAAAAAAGTTGCAGAAGATAACTGCGCTTTGCAGGAACCATTTACGACCAAACCCGTGAAAGCTCGATTAAAGGTCACAGGATCCTGCAGGAGGTTGGGTTGAATATTTTCCTTCCAGAAGCAGTCGTCGGGTGGACAACACCAGCCGAGAGCGCCAGGTATGAAAAAAGGTCAGATCTGTCAAATGTTGTCAAGTGTGGATTTTGGCAAGGTTGCGGGAGGAAAAGGCTGAGATTGAAGAAGATGAACAGCCCCTCAGTTTGGAGGGGAGACTGAGGGAGGAGGGAAAAGGCTTTCACAGTTTTGCTGGGGTCGGGGGGGGAGGGGGAGCAGATTGAGGTAGAAAGGAGTTCCACAGTTTGAAGGGGAGTTAAGGAGCTCCGCAGTCTGGAGGAACTGGGTAAGAATGAATTAAATTAGATAGTTCAGTCTCATCAGGTGGACCGCAACGAATCAAGATGGTGGCTCCCACCACCTTCTCAAGAGCAATTAGGGGATATAAATGGACAATAAATGCTGATCTAGCCAGCGATGCCCCCATCCCATAAAATAGGGGATGAGGTGACAAATCTTGATTCAATGAAATGGAGATTCACAGGGGGAGCAGGGGGTTAGCAAGGGAAGGAAATTAGAAGGACAGATTTAGGGGAGAAATGCGACAGTGACATTAATCTTCCAGGGACCTTCCAATGTCGGAATGGAAAGATGTCAGAGGATAGGACTGAAAGTAGAATTAGATAGCAAGCGAGATCCTTAATTGTGATGTAATGGAACATTGTAAATGATTTGCAAGACACATTTTCAAAGCTTCTGCCACTTTTGTTGGATATTTTTGGATCAAGTTCTCTTGTCTCGAGGGTGGCTTGAGCTCTCCATAATTTTTAACATTCGATTTGCCACGTGAGTACCCTCCCCAATGTGCCCCCCCTAGTGGTCTGGCAGAGAGCCGGCCAGCACCCAAACTCCACACACACTGCTCCCTGGTCAGGGGTGCCAGCATTGACTCACACCGAGAAGAAAGAGCCATAGAAAGGTTACGCTGCAGAAAGAGGCCATTCAGCCCATTGCGTCTGCGCCAACCAAAAAGAGAAAAAAATTAACTAGCCGCTTATTTTAATCGCACTTTCCTGCACCTGGTCTGTAGCCTTGCAGCTTCCAGCACTTCAGACACAGGTCCAGGAACCTCCTAAATGAGTTGAGCATTCAGCCTCAATCACCAACTTAGGCAGCGAATTCCAGAAACCCACCACCCCTCTGGGTGAAAAAGGCTTTCCTCATATCCCTTCTAATCCTTTCACCAATCACCTTAAATCTTTGTTCCCCCCGGTAACTGACCCCTTTGCTAGACCCCTCATGTACACCTCAATGAGGTCAACCCTTAGCCTCCTCTGTTCTACGAAAGCAACCTAACCTATCCAATCCCTCCTCATAGCTTCAATTTTCAAGAGAGATCACCTCATTGAAATGCATAGCATTGTCAGTGGGCTTGACAGATTGGGTGCTGGGAGGCTGTTTCCCTGACTAGAATCATAGAATGTACAGTGCAGAAGGAGGCCACTTGGCCCATCGAGCCTGCACCGACCACAGTCCCGCCCTGGCCCTATCCCCATAACCCCATGCACTAACCCTAGCTAGTCCCACCGACACTCGGGTCAATTTAGCACGGCCAATCCATCTAACCTGCATATCTTTGGACTGTGGGAGGAAACTGAAGTACCCGGAGGAAACCCACGCCGACACGGGGAGAATGTGCAAACTCCACACAGACAGTGACCCAAACCGAGAATCAAACCCGGGTTCCTGGCGGTGTGAGGCAGCAGTGCTAACCATTGTGCCACCTTACATCTTCTCTCGCCAGGGCCTTGCACGTGACTGATGATGTGGCTGTTACAGCAGGATCCACATTACTATCCCGTTACCATAATTGATTATTCTACACCCTGTTGGGGAACAGACAGAGTCAGAAATGTGCTCAGTGTTTTCAATCACTCCCTGTGGACATTCTTTTCGAGCACAGGCAGTTGGGGACGATAGCTTTGTTCTCGCACCTTTACCTTTCTTTATTGCGTCCAGCTGATTCTAAAGCTAAAATCAGGTAGTCTCTTGAATCATGATCACGGATAGGCTGATGTCAGAACCGTACCATAAACCATAAAATATAGGAGCAGAATTAGGCCATTCGGCCCATAGAGTCTGTTCTGCCATTCGATCATGCCTGATATGTTTCTCAGCCCCATTCTCCTGCCTTTTCCCCGTAACCTTTGATCCCCTTATTGATCAAGAACCAATCTATCTCTGTCTTAAAGACACTCAATGACCTGGCCTCCACAGCCTTCTGCAGCAATGAATTCCATAAATTCACCACCCTCTGGCTGAAGAAATTCCACCTCATCTCGGTTCTAAAGGGTCGTCCCTTTATTCTGAGGCTGTGGCCTCGGAACCTAGTCTCTCCGACTAATGGAAACATCTTCCCCACGTCCAGTCTATCCAGGGCCTTCCAGTATTCAGCCAGTGTTGAACCTCTGCCTGTCCACAGCCTATTCCAGTGGCTGTGGACAGGCAGAGGACGAGGAAGTCAATTTGTCCATTGGGTTGTCAGAAGCTTCAAATGCTTTTCCCAGAGGAACACATTCTTCCCGGGAACCAATGGCTTCTAGCGTGTTTCTGCAGCGTACAGCTGGAGCTAACATCTGGCAACCATTGTGAACAGAACGCTCCAACAAGGGTTCCAGCTGATCTCTCCTCAAGTAAGCCTCTTGGAGTAGAAGCGAGAGACCCAGACAACTGACAAAGTGCCTGCTGTTACTGATGAAGAAAAGTAACTGTAGTGAGATTAAAGTCTTTAAATAATTTAAAACAATTTGGTGAAAGAGGGGCTAGAGTTTCCACAGCGTTATTCGTGACCGCAGGGCTTCCCAAAGCTCTTTACAGTGGATGAAATAATTTGCTTCAAGTGCACTCACTGTCATAATGCAGGAAATGTGAAGCCCACGCGGGCAGAGCAAGATCCCACAAATCAATGAGATAAGTGACCACCTAATCTGTTTTAATGATGTTAGCTGAGGAATAAATATTGCATCAGGACACATAAAAGAACTCACCTGTTCTTCTTAATTTTTTTCCTTTTTTCTACTCATTTTCTATTCTGGGGTGTGGTTGTTACGGACAAGGCCAAGATTTATGGCCCATCCCTTGGATGGCTGTTGAGAGTCAACCACATTGGGGTCACATGTAGGCCAGACCAGGTAAGGATGGCAGATTTCCTTCCCTAAAGGACATTAGTGAACCAGATGGGTTTTTTCGACAATCGACAATGGCTTCGTGGTCACCAGTAGATTCTTGACTCCAGATATTTTTTATTGACTTCAAATTACACCATCTACCGTGGTGGGATTCGAACCCGGGTCCTCAGAATATTAGCTGAGTTTCTGGATTAATAGGCCATTGTTTGAGGTGGTGCTGGTGGATGTGGTGCCAATCAAGTAGGCTGTTTGACCTGATGATGACCGGCTAGCCCTGGAATAGGGTAAGATGCAGTTTCAGAGAATCAATGTAACGTCGATGGGCCGAATGGCGTCTTTCTGTAATGTTGGGATTCTATGAGTTCTCTGTCAGGTGATGCCGTCTTCATTCTGCAGATAAGAATCCCAACCTGTTCAATTTTCTGGATTATTCTGGCATCATTTTCAGGAATGTTTTGTGCACCTGTCTCAGCGTCTCGATATCCTTTGTACAATATAGAGAACCAAACAAGTTCACAGAGATCCAACCAAGGCATCAGTATAATGTCTCTGCTTTTCAGTTTCTGCTCTCTAGAAATGAATACACTGAGAAAACATGTTTTTGGATTCATTCGTGGGACATGGGCGTCGCTGGCTGGCCAGAATTTATTGCCCATCCCTAGTTGCCCCTGGGAAGGTGGGGGTGAGCTGCCTTGTTGAATCGCTGCAGTCCCCGTGCTGTGGGTTGACCCACAATGCCAGTAGGGAGGGAGTTCCAGGATTTTGACCCAGCAACTGTGAAGGAACGGTGATATATTTCCAAGTCATAATGGTGAGTGGCTTGGAGGGTGATGCGCTATCAATAAGGCGAAAGACTACCGATATGCCAATATAAGTGTAGGCTTTTATTCACAACAGAATCAGGAGCAGATCCCAACAATTAACCGACCTGGACTGAACAAGGGGGAGGAGACAGCCACCTTTATACTAGGTGCTGAGGGGAGGAACCAAACTGGAAGGGGATGTGTCCAGGTATGACAAACACACACAACGGTGGTCCATATAGGACAAAGGCACAACTGAGGTCCACCACAGAGGGGAACTTGCAGGTGGTAGTGTTCCCATTTATCTGCTGCCCTTGTCCTTCTAGGTGGAAGTGGTTGTGGGTTTGGAAGGAGCTGTCTAAGGATCTTTGGTGAATTGCTGCAGTGCACCTTGTAGATAGTACACACTGCTGCTACTGAGCGTCGGTGGTAGAGGGAGTGGATGTTTGTAGGTGTGGTGCCAATCAAGCGAGGCTGCTTTGTCCTACATCTAAAGATAGAGAAAGACGACAAAGCACAGACTTGAGGATGTTCTTGTTCCTTGTTTTTCCTGGAACATTCCACTGGCCTGAAGCCAGAGGCTATAGCTTGAGAGACATCAGGCAGGGCTGACCAGGGGCCTATCCCAATCTTACAATCTGTCATCGGTGTGTTTGGATTTGCAGGTTGCCACATCACAAACGCACATTTTAATTAGTTCAGTGTCACAAGTAGGCTTACATTAACCCTGCAATGATGTGGAGATGCCGGTGTTGGACTGGGGTGGGCACAGTAAGAAGTCTCACAACACCAGGTTAAAGTCCAATGATTTGGACTTTATTGATTGATTTGGAATCACAAGCTTCCGAAGCGCTGCTCCTTCATCAGGTGAGTCAATGAAGTTACTGTGAAAATCCCCTAGTTGCCACACTCCGGCACCTGCTTGGGTACACTGAGGGAGAATTTAGCATGGCCAATGCACCTAATCAGTGCATCTTTTGGACTGTGGGAGGAAACTGGAGCACCCGGAGGAAACCCACGCAGACACAGGGAGAACATGCAGACTCCACACAGACAGTCACCCAAGCTGGGAATCGAACCCGGGTCCCTGGCGTTGTGAGACAGCAGTGCGAACCACTGTGCCACCATCATTCCTTAGTCACCAGGTGGCGGGACTCGAACCCTGAGCTGCTGGCTCAGAGGCAGGGACGCTAATCCACTGCACCACAGGACCTCCCTCTTGCAATGAATCGCGAGCGTTAAATCTGCCTTCGTTATTTCAGGCCTTATTATCCTGCATCGCTACTTTCGGGGATTTGTGTATTCACCCCAGTAAGACTCTTATTTTCCAAGGGCCATGTGACCTCCTTATTAATCCTCCCAGAATCTATTACCGCGCCCTAATTTCATAGAACATAGAACATAGAAAGCCACAGCACAAACAGGCCCTTCGGCCCACAAGTTGCGCCGATCACATCCCCACCTCTAGGCCTATCTATAGCCCTCAATCCCATTAAATCCCATGTACTCATCCAGAAGTCTCTTAAAAGACCCCAACGAGTTTGCCTCCACCACCACCGACGTCAGCCGATTCCACTCACCCACCACCCTCTGAGTGAAAAACTTACCCCTGACATCCCCCCTGTACCTACCCCCCAGCACCTTCGATTAAACTTCATTGGAAGATCACAGGCCCATTCTGCAAGTTTATTCATGTCTTCCTATGTTTAGTCACTGTACTGTAAGAGCCAACACCAGCACATTCTCAAACTGTACTTCTGACTCCCAAGTTGCTATCATGAATGTAAACAGCAATCAGCCCCTGGCTCCAGCTATGATCCTTGGAACAGCACTTCCCACTTTTAACCAATCTCATCTCCTGTTCTCTGCTGTTCCTCTGGCCCACTTGCTCCCCAAGATAACAAAGGTAAACACAATCTAGTTTCAATGAGTTGTTTTCTATATATATAAGCTGCAATCGCTTCCGCATAACACGGGGCGGGACGGTGGCACAGTGGGTTAGCACTGCTGCCTCACAGTGCCAGGGACCCGGGTTCGATTCCCGGCTTGGGTCACTGTCTGTGTGGAGTTTGCACATTCTCCCCGCCGTGTCTGTGTGGGTTTCCTCCGGGTGCTCTGGTTTCCTCCCACAGTCCAAAGATATGCGGGTTAGGTGAATTGTCCAAGCTAAATTGCCCCTGAGTGTCAGTGGGACTTGGTAGGGTAAATGCATGGGGTTATGGGGAGAGGGACTGGGTGGGATTATGGTCGGTGCAGACTCGATGGGCTGAATGGCCTCCTTCTGCACTGCAGGATTCTATGATTCTACAACACTGACCCCACTTTAAAAGGTTTTTACGTTGGCCTTGGAACACTTGGGGGTTTTCTGAGATGTGAAAGGCGCTACACAAATGCAAGTTTTCTTTTCTGTTCTGCCTTCCCTTCCTCTAATAGTGAAAGTAACCAGTCCTCTCGAAAGGATATAAACTTTTTATACGCATCCGAGTTTACAGAGCCCGAGCATTTTTTCCACAGGCGGGAGGCTTTAACTGGGTAGAAAACAAACAGCACAGCTTGAGAAAATGACGTTAGCAGATGGGATATAAAGTGGTGAACATTCCTTTTCTTTTTCTGTCCTCCTTCAGCCAGAAGCAGCGAAAAGGGTTGAGGGGGTTGGATGGTTTTAATGAATGGCAGAGTTAGAATCTAATGGGCTCACTGCCTGTGCTGCACCCCCCCCCCGCCCCCCCGCCCCCCCCACCCACAGCACCCCCCCTACCCCCCCACCACCTGCAGCAATCCCCACGCCCACCCCCACCCCCATCCCCCTCACCCCCACCCGCAGCAACCCCCACCCACAGCAACCCCCAGCCCCACCCCCACCCCCATCCCCCTCATCCACACCCCCACCCGCAGCAACCCCCACCCACAACAACCCCCAGCCCCACCCCCACCCCCATCCCCCTCATCCACACCCCCACCCGCAGCAACCCCCACCCACAGCAACCCCCAGCCCACCCCCACCCCCATCCCCCTCACCCCCACCACCACCCGCAGCACCCCCTCATCCACACCCCCACCCGCAGCAACGCCCACCCACAGCAACCTCCATCCCCATTCCCACCCCCTCACCTGAACCCGCAGCACCCCCACCCCATCCCACCCCAACCAACCCCCACCCCCTCACCCTCACCTGCAGCACCCCCATCCCCCCCACCCCTACCCCAACCCCAGCATCGCCCCCCCCCACCCGCAGCATACCCCAGCACCCTCCATCCACACCCCCACCCCCAGCACCCCCAGCTTAACCCTCCACACCCGGCACCCCCACCCCGTTCCCACTTGTTCCCGACTGAGATTGGACAGCGTGGTGGCACAGTGGTTAGCACTGCTGCCTCACAGCGCCAGGGACCCGGGTTCGATTCTGGCCCCGGGTCACTGTTTGTGTTGAGTCTGCACATTCTCCCCATGTCTGTGTGGGTTTCCTCCGGGTGCTCCGGTTTCCTCCCACAGCCCAAAGATGTGCAAGTTTGGTGCAATGGCCATGCTAAATTGCCCCTTAGTGTCCCAAGATGTGCGGGTTAGGTGGATTAGCCATGCTAAATTACCCCTTAGTGTCAGGGGAATTAGCAGGGTAAATATTTGGGGTAATGGGGATAGGGCCTGGGTGGGATTGTTGTTGGGAGGAAACCGGAGCACCCGGAGGAAACCCACGCAGACACGGGGAGAACGTGCAAACTCCACATACACAGTGACCCAAGGCTAGAATTGAACCTGGGTCGCTGACGCTGTAAGGCTGCAGTGCTGACCACTGTGCCACCGTATCGCCCTTCAACATCAACAACTAACTCCAAAGATTAAACTCTTGATATGACTCTGTGGGGGTTAGGAACATCGCAGCTTTAATGGACTGATATTAAATTGTGCTCTGATTTTGTGATCTTAGGACAGGTTTCACCAGAATTATACCAGGATTAGAAAGGGTTAAATGACGGCGACCGCTGCAATAAACCTAGTCTTGCATTCCCATTAGGGCAGAGATTAATGGGGTGTCTAATTGAAGCGTTTCAGATTATTAAAGTGTAGATCGAAAGAAGCGATTTTCGCTGCTGGGTGAGTGCTGAGCCGGGGGAAGAGCTTTTCAAGTTGAACTGGGCCATTCAGGGTGACATTAAGAAGCGCTTCATCACACAAAAGTGTAAACGTGGGACTCTCGTCCCCAAAGCACGGGGGTCAAGGGGGAAGGTGAGGTGCAAGAGGCTAGAATTAGTAGAATAGCAACATCTAGCGATGGCCTGGTGGTATTAGACTATTAATCTAGAAACTCAGCTAATGTTCTGGGGACCCGGGTTCAAATCCCGCCACGGCAGATGGTGGAATTTGAATTCAATCTGGAATTAAGAATCTACTGATGACCATGAAACCATTGTCGATTGTCGGAAAAGCCCATCAAGTTTATTAATGTCCTTTAGGGAAGGAAATCTGCTGTCCTTACCTGGTCTGGCCTACATGTGACTCCAGAGCCCACAGCAATGTTGTTGTCTCTCAACTGCCCTCCAAGGACAACTAGGGATGGGTAATAAATGCTGGCCCAGCCAGCGACGCCCATGTCCCACGAATGAAAACCTCTGAGGCTCTTTGGGCCGGAGAAAGTTACAGGGGTCAGCTTGGGAGGGATTTGCAAACAAGAAGCAGAATTTTTAAATTGAGGTTACAAAAAAAAAGACTTAGTTCAGAACCAAAGAAAATGAAAGATGAAAACAAAGACAATTCCTCCATAATATTCTCGGAAATGAATTTATAAGAAGACTTTTTTTTCAAAAAAACCACAAAAATATTCCCTTTGTAACATAGCCATGAGTCACCTACAGCAACGGAAAGTTTCTAAGAAATCTCCTTCAAGGTTTAAAGAGCGAGGAGAGAGATTGCCCAATCATGGTTTGTATTCCCCGGAGTCTCGAAGATGAAGGAGTGATCTAATTGATGTTTAGGATGATTAAAGGACACGATAGGGTAAAGGGAGAGAAAGTATTTCCTCTGGTGCAGAGCCTCAGGATCAGAAAATGAGACGCAGGCTGTCCGGGGGGGGCGGGGGGGGGGGGGTGGTGGGGATGATTTCAGGAAGTTCTTCTTCACACGAAGGGAGTGGATATCTGGAACTCCAACCCCACTCCCAAAACAGCTGCGGAGGCCAAGAGTCCATTAAAATTCCAAATTTCTTAGTGTTGGATATTTTTTGGGAGGGTTGTTGTGAGATAAGAAGAAAAGAAACAAATTAAACTGGAGATCAGTCACAATCTAATTGAACAGCGACCTGGTTTAAGGGGCTGGATAGTCAAGTCTTTCCCCAGTGCCTCTGTGAAGGAGCAGAGAACAAAGAACAAAGAGCAGTACAGCACAGGAACAGGCCCTTCGGCCCTCCAAGCCTGCGCCGATCATGATGCCTTCCGAAACTAAAACCATATGCACTTACGGAGTCCACATCCTTCCATTCCCATCCTATTCATGTATTCATCTAGTTGCCCCTTAAATACCGCTATTGTACCTGCTCCCACCACCTCCCCGGGCAGCGCATTCCAGACATTCACCACCCTCTGTGTAAAAAACTTGCCTCGCACATCTCCTCTAAACTTATGCCCACGCACCTTAAACCTATGTCCCTTTGTACATGACCTTCTACCCTAGGAAAGAGCATCTGATTATCCACTCTGTCCATGCCACTCGTAATCTTGTAAACCTCTATCATGTCGCCCCTCAACCTTTGTCATTCCAGTGAGAACAAACCAAGTTTATACAACCTCTCCTCATAGCTAATACCATCCAGACCAGGCAACATCCTGGTAAATCTCTTCTGTGAAGATAGATATGTATGGCTATCATAGTTCAGTGAGGCACAAAAAGACTGGACACAAATGTCATGCTGGATTGTTGAAGAGTTCTTTATTTGATTCAATGCATTGCCTGAAAGGGTGATGGAAGCAGATTCGATGAAAATTCCTTTGGAAAAGGAATTGGATAAATAAACTCGATGAAGGAGCTTAGGATCAACAGCAGGGGGAGTGGGAGTAATTGGATATCAACATCGTGGGGGTTACCCTTGACCAAAAACGGAACTGGACTAGCCATATAAATACTGCAGTCACCAGAGCAGGTCAGAGACTGGGAATCCTACAGCAAATAACTCACCTCCTGACTCCCCAAAACTTGTCCATCTACAAGGCACAAGTAGATTCTAAGGGGTTAAGGGGTAATGGAGAGTGCTGGAGTTTGGCTTTCAGATAGATGACCATCCATGATCATGTAGAATGGTGGAGCAGGCTCGAAGGGCCGAACAGCCTACTCCTGCTCCTATCTTCGATGTTTCTAAGCCAGAAGTGTGATGGAATACTCCCCACTTGCCTGGATGGGTGCAGTTCCAACAGCATCCAAGAAACTCAATACCATCCAGGACAAAGCAGCCCATTTGAAAGTTACCCCATCCACAAACATTCACTCCCACCATCAGCGACAGTGGCAGCCGTGTGTCCCAAATACAAGATGCACTGCAGCAACTCACCAAGGTTCCTTTCAAACCCACGACCCCTTCCATCTGGGTGGACAAGGGCAGCAGATACCTGGAGGTTCCCCTCCAAGCCACACACCATCCTGGTTTGGAAATATATCACCGTTCCTTCACTGTCGCTGGGTACAAATCCTGGAACTCCCTCCCGAACAGCACCGAGGGGGTACCTACACTACATGGACTGCAGCGGGTTCAAGAAGGCAGCTCACCACCACCTTCTCAAAGGGCAATTAGTGATGGGCAATAAATGATGGCCCGGCCCCATTGATGCCCTCATCCAAAGAACAAAAGAACAAAGAACAAAGAAAATTACAGCACAGGAACAGGCCCTTCGGCCCTCCAAGCCTGCACCGACCATGCTGCCCGACTTAACTAAAATCCCCTACCCTTCCGGGGACCATATCCCCCTATTCCCATCCTATTCATGTATTTGTCAAGACGCCCCTTAAAAGTTACTATCGTATCTGCTTCCACTACCTCCCCCGGCAATGGGTTCCAGGCACCCACCACCCTCTGTGTAAAATATCTGCCTCGTACATCTCCTTTAAACCTTGCCCCTCCTACCTTTGTAATTGATTCTTCCACCCTGGGAAAAAGCTTCTGACTATCCAGTAAATGAACTTTAAAAAAGGTTTAGCTCTTACCTGTGGTAAACAGGGCAGCCATGATGGTCTGGATGGTCTCCAGCTGCACTGCTTCATTTTACAATTCAATGTTATTAGATTTGAAAACAGGTTTTTCGGGGAATCCACGGGAGAAAACCTGTTTTGTTTATGTTTCCCAGAGAACTCTCATGATTAAGTACCAGTGGAATGAGTAAGCAACTTCCCAAAATGTAGCAGATATTGCCTCGAGCCTGCAGGTTAGGTTATTACTAACAGGCCTGTACTCGTGGGTGGGATTAAGATCTAACCTCTCACTGTCACACATTGCGACATGATTGGGGTAGATCCCATCTCCAAAGCAATGATATGAAGAAAAGGAAGACTCGCATTCATCTAGCACCTTTTGCAATCCTGGGATTCCCCAGAGCCGAACTTTGAAACATGGTCACAGTTGCAATGGAGAAAACATGGCAGACAATTTGTGCACAGCAAGATCCCACAAACAATGAGAGGAACATAGAACTTAGGAACAGGAGTAGGCCATTCGGCCATAGAACCATAGAAATCCCTGGAGAGCAGAAAGAGGCCATTCGGCCCACTGAGTTTGCGCCAACTCTCTGAAAGAGCAACGCACCCAGGCCACCCCCTCGTAACCCTCTGCTTTTACCATGGCCAATCCACCTAACCTACACATCTTGGGACATTAAGGGGCAATTTAGCATGGCCAATGCACCTAACCTGCGCGCTGTGGGAGGAAGCCAGGGCACCTGGAGGAAACCCACGCAGCCAGAGGGAGAATATGCAGACCCCGCGCAGACAGACACCTTTTTAGCTTGATGTGCCATTCAATAAGATCATATTGATGTGGATGTGGCCTTAACTCCATTTTCCTGCCTGTCTCCCATAACCCACGACTCCCTTGTCGATCAAAAATCTAGCTCACTCTGCCTTGAATAAATTCAGGGACCCTCAGCCTCCACTACTCTCTACGGAATAGGATCCCACAGACTAGCGACACTCATTATCCACCTTTCCAATGGGAGACCCCCTTATTCTGAATCCGTGTCCGCTCGTTCTATCCTCCCTCACAAGTGGGAACATCTTTTTCAGGTGACCGGTGAGTTGGGGATAAATATTGGCCAAGATACTGAGGAGAACTCACCTGCTCTCTGTCAGAGGAATAGTGTGGGATCTCCTATGTTCACTTGTGGGATGGGGGGGGGGGTGTGGGGGTGTGGGGAGGAGCCGATGGAGCCTTGGTTTCATGAAAGACGGCACACCGAGAGTGCAGCGTTCCGTCAGTGCCTGCACTGGGTGGGCCCAGGGCCCCTCTGAAGGAGGGACACTTCTCCCCCTGTTGTGCAGTAAGAGCTGTCAGGCTGGGCGTCTGGTGTAGGCCTCGTCCACACCACTGCTTAAAGCACAGAATCAGACCCTTATATGGCCAGTGGATGTGGTGGGCAGGGTGTCCAATGTCTCCCATGTTGCTGGTGGAATTGAGGAGATGGGGCAGAGACATGTGGTGGGCATGGCAACCCTGGCATTTCAGAGTGCCTCACCTCCCCATGGCACTGCTTGATTTGATTTGATTTATTATTGTCACATGTATTAACATACAGTGAAAAGTATTGTTTCTTGCGCGCTGTATAGACAAAACATACCGTTCATAGAAAACAGTAAGTAGTCTCACAACACCAGCTTAAAATCCAACAGGTTTATTTGGTAGCACGAGCTTTCAGAGCGTTGCCCCTTCATAGAGAAGGAAAGGAGAGAATGCAGAATATAGCGTTACAGTCATAGCTGGGGTACAGAGAAAGATCAACTTAATGCAAGGTAGGTCCATTCCAAAATCTGACAACAGCAGGGAAGAAGCTGTTCTTGAGTCGGTTGGTACGTGACCTCAGACTTTTGTATCTTTTTCCCGATGGAAGAAGGTGGAAGAGAGAATGTCCGGGGTGCGTGGGATCCGTAATTATGCTGGCTGCTTTGCCGAGGCAGCGGGAAGGGTAGACAGAGTCAATGGATGGGAGGCTGGTTTGCGTGATGGATTGGGCTACATTCATGACCTTTTGTAATTCCTTGTGGTCTTGGGCAGAGCAGGAGCCCAGACCAAGCTCCAATGTCTATTAGGGACAGTAAAGTCCAGCCCATAGGAATCACTGGAAAAGCTCATCCAGAGTGCCTTCTCCCACCCTGGCAGTCGAATGATGCAACACTAATGATGTTGCTGACTAATTACAGCAATCCATCTCCAGCAGTGAGTCTGAAACAGAGCCAGTCACATGAGGTGAGAAAATCCCCAGTGGCAGAAAGATCCAAATTTGCTCATTCCTCCAAAACCTCATCTTCCCCATTGCGTCACATCTCAAAATGTCCCACATTCCAGAGCCTAGAGTATTATTCCTGGACAGAAATCATTTGCATTTGAGCCAATTAATCCAATCTGCTTCCATTGTTTCCCTATGGGAGCTCATTCCATAGACTGACAACTCACTGGGGTACTTTTTCCACAGATTCCTTTTGAATTCAACCCAACTGAAGCTCAGGCTGTGTCCTCTGGTTCCACTTGTTCTGGGGTGGGTGAAACAGTTTGACATTTTCCAGCCACTTTAGAATCCTCAAACCAGCCAGCGTATCACCACACTATCTCCTCTTCTCCACGAGAACACAGGAATTAAAGTTTATTTATTAGCATCACAATAGGCTTACATTAACGCTGCAATGAAGTTACTGTGAAAATCCTCTAGTCGCCACACTCCGGCGCCTGTTCGGGTACACTGAGAGAGAATATAGCCCGGCCAATTCACCTAACCAGCACGACTTTCAAACTGTGGGAGGAAACCGTAGCACCCGGAGGAAACCCACGCAGACACGGGGAGAACGTGCAAACTCCACACAGACAGTGACCCAAGCTGGGAATCGAACCCGGGTCCCTGCACTGTGAGGCAGCAATGCTAACCACTGTGCCACCATGAACCAGAGTAGGCCATCTGGCCTCTCAAACCTGCTCCGCCAATTTAATAAGATCAATGTTGATCTGATTAGATCAACATGGTTAGGTTGATTGGCCATGCTAAATTGACCCTAGTGTCAGGGGATTAACAGGGTAAATATGTGGGGTTACGGGAATAGGATCTGAGTGGGATTGTGGTCGGTGCAGACTCGATGGGCTGAATGGCCTCCTTCTGCACTGTAGGGATTCTATGATTCTATGATTGTGGCCTTTCCTGTCCATCCCTCCACGTCCCTTGACAAAAATCTATCTAAATCAATATATTCAATGGCCTCGCCTCTACTGTGTCTGGAGAAGTGGATTCCATAGACTAATGATGATCCCCTGAGAGAGAGAAACAAATTCTCCTCATCTCTGCCTTCGATAGGAGACCCATTCTTTTTAAACATTGTCCCCTGGTACTGGTCTCTCCCATACTTCCCTCTCAGCACCCATCCTGTGTTCACCTCAAGCATCGCCTCTCAGGCTTCGAAAACTCCAATGGGTTTAGGCCCAATCCATTCAACTTTTCCTCAGAGGCTAACCCTTTCATTTCAGCAATCCTAGAATCATGCAATCCCTGCAGTGCAGAAAGAGGCCATTCGGCCCATCAAGTCTGCACCGACAACAATCCTACCCAGGTCCTAACCCCGTAACCCCACATATTTACCCTCCTAGTCCCCCTGACACTAGGATTAATTTAGCATGGCCAATCAACCTAACCCGCACATCTTTGGAGTGTGGGAGGAAACCGCAGTACCCGGAGAAAACCCACAAAGTCACATGGAGAACATGCAAACTCCACACAGACAGTTACCCAAGGCCGGAATCAAACCTGTGTCCCAGGCGCTGGGGCAGTAGTGCTACTGCTGTGCCACCAGGCCACGGTGAATCCCTACAGTGCAGAAAGAGGCCACTTGGCCCATCAAGCCTATACCAACAACAATCCTACCCATGCTCTATCCCCAAATTTATCCTGCTAGATCCCTGGGGCAATTCAGTGTGGCCAATCCACCTAACCTACACATCTTTGGACTGTGGGAGGAAACCGGAGTACCCGGAGGAAACCCACGCAGACACGGGGAGAATGTGCAAACTCCACACAGACAGTGACCCGAGGCTGGAATTGAACGTCGGTCCCTGGCGCTGTGAGGCAGCAGTGCTAACCACTGTGCCACCGTGCCACCCAATCAGTGAAAGTGTGCCCAATTTGTATCATCAAACTTGGCTTCATGCTCTCTGACAGGAACATAAGAAGTGAAAGCAGGAGGAGGCTATTCGGCCCTTCAGCCCTGCTTGGCCATTCAATAAGACCACAAATGATCTATTCCACTTCCACTTTCCCACTCTATCCTCAAGTCTCTTTAGGCTCCAACATCTCCTGAGGCACATCGTTAAAGGATAGTCACATAGTTCAAGTACTGAGGACAATCTGATCTTGTAATAAATTGAGGGCAACTCGATGGGACTCAAAGTTACAAAGGATTTATTGCCAATGATAAACAGTTATTAATGATGAATTTACAGACAGAATTCACTACGCGACTGTACATCCTTCCTCCCTGACTTCAACTTGTGGATCCTTCACTACCCGGGATATATGCCCTTGCACCTGATTGGCTCCACTTCCCATCTCAACACTCCATAGGATCCAGCCTGATCCCTTGGCTCTCAGGGAACGCCCCCTTAAAGGGACCACGTTCCCACAGATCTGAACCCGGCAAGGTCACAGTTTCAACAGTGATGGGGAAGAGAAACTGAAGGGAACAATTGAACCTAATAGGGGACATTCCCTAATGCAGGGCATTCTGGGGAAGTCCCACCTCCATAGCATGATCCTTGTTTCTCTTGCTTCCATTGAAAGAAGCAAAGGGAACAGCCATGATTTACCAGAACATCAGCAAATGTACCTGGGTGTGAGTGACACTTAGCCAACACATTAGCGTTCTGGCCTGGAGATACAGGCTGACAAAGCGAGATAGCATGAGAAAGAGTGAACAAGGTAAAGAGACAAAGAGACTGAGAAAAGAAAATAACCACATAGGCACAGGAGAGAGAGAGATAGTGATAGAAAATCAGAGTGAGAAAGAGAGATGCACACAGGTACAGAGAGAGCAGGCAGGTAAGTAAAGACCAAACCACGCAAACACAAGAGATAACTGAAGAGAGGGAGAGACAGACAGAATGACACAGGCAGGTGGGCGGCACGGTGGTGCAGTAGTCAGCACTGCTGCCTCACAGCGCCAGGGACCCAGGTTCGATTCCTGGCTTGGGTCGCTGTCTGTGTGGAGTTTGCACATTCTCCACGTGTCTGCGTGGGTTTCCTCCAGGAGCTCCGGTTTCCTCCCACAGTCCAAAAATGTGCGGATTAGGTGGATTGGCCATGGTAAATGCACAGGGTTACAGAATAGGGCAGGGGGGTTTACCTGGATAATATGTCCTTTTGGCAAGTCAGTGCACACTCAATGGGCCGAATGGTCTCCTTCTACACTGTAGGGATTCTGTGGTTCTAAATATAAGAAGTGTGGTGAACCATAGATGGTTACCACTATGGGTACTTGTACATATGTTACTCTTGTTACTGTTGGGGTTAGGGTTAGGGTGTTCCACCTGTGTTCTGTGGTACACTCTGTTTGGCTCCGCCTTCTTACAGGAGTATAAAGGTCACTGCTACTTCCTAGTAGCCCTCAGTCTGGGATAGTATTGTTAAGCAGTGTGCTCTATTCTTGTTGTGAATAAAAGCCTTTATTCCCGGGTACGTCCTAGCCTCCCGAGTGAATTAATCGCGCATCAAGAAGGCAATGGAATGTTTGCCTTTTTTGCAAGGAGAAATGGAGTATAAAAGTAGGGAAATCTTGCTAGAACTGTACAGGGCTTTGAAGAGACCAGACCTCAAGTACTGTGCTCAGTTCTGGTCACCTGACTTAAAGAGGGTCATATTTGCATTGGATGCAGTTCAGAGAAGAGTCACAAGGCTGGTTCCTGGGATGAAAGGGTTTGCCTTATGAGGGACGGTTCAGCAGGTTGGGCCTATTCTCATTGGAGTTTAGAAGAACGAGAGGTGATCTTATTGAAACGGGTAAGATTCTGAAAGGGGTTTGACAGGGTAAATACTGAGAGGATGTTTTCCCGGTGGGGAAGTGTGCAACGAGGGTCAACTGCTTCAGAAGTAGGACCAGAATTGTTCAGATGTTGGGGGCTCACCCCTGCCCCCATCGGAAGAGTCAGTGGGGAACATATCCCGCCCACTGCCCCTGAGCCAATGTACGTTTGAATGAATTGGCATCAGGCGGATTTCCGGTCCTCACTCGGGAGAAATCTGATTGGCCGGCAACTCTCCAGTCCCTGCAGCAACAGCGCTGCGGTGGCCCAGAGGGGAATTGCAACAGGAGCCCTGTGACCTTGTCCAGGAAGTGTGAATCCCAGGGCAGGGGGGGGGGGGGGGGGGGAGTGGGGGTTAGAAAGGATTCAAACAGGGGGCGGAGGGTGGGGCGAGAGGTTCCGGAAGTGAACGGGCCACAAAGGGTGGTCAGAAGGGTGGTCCTGATGGAGACGCCTCTTCCCTGCCCTTCCTGCCTCGGATCTAACTTCTGGGGTGGGCTGGGGTGAGGGACCTCCCAGTGTGCCGGGGATGAGGATGAATTTTGTCTGTCAGAGTGTCACTATTGTTTGGAATCCTCTTCCCCGGTGAGCTGGGGGAGCGGGGGTTGCTGGTTTATTGAATATGTTCTAGGGCGAGTTTGATCAATTTTTGCCTGACAAGGGAATTAGGAGTTCTGGGGAAGTGGTCAGCAGGCAGGAATGTAGAGTTAAGGCCTCATCAGATCAGGCATGACCTTATTGACCACAGTGGCACAGTGGTTAGCACTGCTGCCTTACAACGCCAGGGACCCGGGTTCAATTCTGGCCTCGGGTCACTGTCTGTGTGGAGTTTGCACATTCCCCCCGTGTCTGCGTGGGTTTCCTCCGGGTGCTCCGGTTTCCTCCCACACTCCAAAGATGTGTGGGTTAGGTTGATTGGCTATGGTAGATTGCCCTAATATATCAGGGGGGATAGTAGGGTAAATACGTGGGGTTAAGGGGATCAGGCCTGGGTGGGATTGTGTTCGGTACAGACTCGATGGGCCCAATGGCCTCCTTCTGCACTGTAAGGATTCTATGATTCTATGAACAGTGGAGCAGATCTAAGGGGCCGAATGGCTTCCTGTCCTATTTCTAATGTTTAATCTGTCAGTCTGGAGCCTCAAGTCTCTGGAATGGCAGCTTGAAGCACAGTAACATTGTGGGATGGAGTGGGTGCTAAGGAGAGAGGGAAAAACGCAGAGAGAGAGAGAGAGGAGGAGAAAAGACTGCCACAGCTGCTAATGTGAGCCACTTGCACTCATGTATCACCCAGTGTGACACCAGTAATAAACAGCCCGATCTCTGCCCACCATCTGCTGAGTGAAGCTGAGAGCTAAGTGGCTGCAGATCTTGGAGTGAATATACTCGACAGCTCATGTGGCTCCACGTCTCGATGACTGGGGACAGGTTGGGAATTGTGGGGATGTGTTCCTGTTAAACGCGGGTCAGCAAAATGTCAACATTTTTGACTTTTAAACAAATGGGTCACATGTCCTATATATAAAGCGAGCAATTAAACGGGAATGGTCTGGCGACACGTGACTCACAGTGAGCCAAGAGCTGACTGATCCCTGGTGTCCGATTTTTTACAGCAGCTCAGTTCGGAACACAGAAGCAGGAGGAGGCCACTCAGCCCGTCGAGCTTGTGCTGTCTTATGAATTCGATCGTGGCTGATCCATACCTGATCTCCGCCCACCCACCTTGGTTGGTTCTGCAACCCTCAATCCCCTTTCACCCAACTACTGCACCACAATCAATCTCAGTTTTGACATTGTCAATTGTCACCCCACACCGTCGCTCTTTTGGGGGAAAGAGTCCCAGACTTTCATTGCCCTTTGTGTGAAGAAGTGCTTCCTGACATCACCCCTCAAAAGTTTAAAGTTCATTTATTAGTGTCACAAGTAAGGCTTACATTAACACTGCAATGAAGTTACTGTGAAAATCCCCTAGTCGCCACACTCCAGCGCCTGTTCGGGTACACTGGGGAAGAATTTAGCACGGCCAATGCACCTAATCAGCATGCCTTTCAGACTGTGGGAGGAAACTGGAGCACCCAGAGGAAACCCGTGCAGACACGGGGAGAACATGCAAACTCCACACAGACAGTGACACAAGATGGGAATTGAACCCGGGTCCATGGCGCTGTGGGACAGCAGTGCTAACCACTGTGCCACCTTGCTGCTCACAACCTGGCTCTTGTTTTTAAGGTTATGCCCTCTTGTTCTGGACTCCGCCCCGCCCCCTTCCCCCCCACAGCCCCAGCAGAGGAAACAGTCTCTCTCTCTCTCTCTCTACTCCAGCAAATTCTTTAATCATTTTAAACATTTCAATTAGATAAACGTAAGAACATAAGGAGTAGGCCACCCAGTCCTTCAAGCCTGTTCCACCAGTCAATAAGATCATGGCTCATCTGTTTGAGGCCTTAATTCCACTTCCCTGTCTGCCAATCACATATCTTGTTAGATGGTCATTGCCTGGCGCTCTGTGACATGAATATTATTTGCCACTTGTCAGCCCGAGCCTGGATTTTGTCCAAATGCTGCATTTGGAAATAAACTGCTTAGTATCTGAGGAGTTGTGAATGGTGCTGAACATTGTGCAATCATTCGCGAACATCTCCATTTCTGACCTTATGATGGAAGGAAGGTCATTGATGAAGCAGCTGAAGATGGTTGGGTCTCGGACACTAACCCTGAGGGACTCCTGCAGCGATGTCCTGGAGCTGAGATGATTGACCTACAACCTCCACAGCCACCTTCCTATGCGACAGGTATGACTCCAACCAGCGAAGAGGTTTCCCCCTGATTCCCATTGACTCCAGTTTTGCTCAGGCTCCTTGATGCCACACTCATCAAATGCTGCCTTGATGTCAAGAACTGTCACTCTCACCTCACCTCTGAGGTTCAGCTCTTTTGTCCATGTTTGAACTAAGACTATATGAGGTCAAGAGCTGAGTGACCCTGGCTGTCACTGAGCAGGTTATTGCTGAGTAAGTGTCACTTGATAGCACTGTTGATGACTCTTTCCATCACTTTACTGATGATCGAGAATAGACTGATGGGGTGATAATTGGCTGGGTTGGATTTGTCCTTGTGTACAGGACATACCTGGGCAATCTTTCACATTGTTGGGTAGATGCCAGTGTTGTAACTGTACTGGAACAGCTTGGCTAGGGATGTGGCAAATTCTGGAGCACAAGTCTTCAGTACTATTGCCGGAATGCTATCAGGACTCATTGCCTTTGCAGTATCCAGTGCTTCCAGCCATTTCTTGATATCACGTGGAGTGATTCGAATTGGTTGAACATTGGCATCTCAGATGCTGGGGACCACTGGAGGAGGCCGAGATGGATCATCCACTCGGCACTCCTGGCTGAAGATTATTGCAAATGCTTATCTTTTGCACTGATATGCTGTGTTCCCCCATCATTGGCTTGGGGATTTGTGGAGCCTCCTCCTCCAGTGACTTGTTTAATTGCCCACCACCATTCTCGACTGGATGTGGCAGGACTGCAGAGCTTAGATCTGATCTGATGGTTGTGGGATCACTTAGCTCTGTCAATTACTTGCTGTTTATGATGCTTGGCATGCAAGTAGTCCTGTTTGATAGCTTCACCAGGCTGATACCTCATTTTTGGGTATGCCTGGTGCTGCTCCCAACATGTCCTCCTGGACTCTCCATTGAACAGAGAACATTACAGAGATATGGAGGAGTGAGGCCGTGCTGGGATTTCCAAACAGAAATTAGAATTTTGAAATCCAGGTAGAATCATAGAATCCCTACAGTGCAGAAGGAGGCCATTCAGCCCATCGAGTCTGCACCGACCACAGTCCTACCCAGGCTCTATCCCCATAACCCCATGTATTTACCCTAGCTAATCCCTCTGACACTAAGGGGCAACTTAGCATGGCCAATCAACCTAACCAGCAAGTCTTTCGGACTGTGGGAGGAAACCGGAGCACCCGGAGGAAACCCATGCAGACATAGGGAGAATGTGCAGACTCCGCACAGGTAGTGACCCAAGCTAGGAATTGAACCCGGGTCCCTGGCGCTGTGAGGCAGCAGTGCTAACCACTGCGCCATCGTGCCACCCTTGACGTGTTGCTAGACTGAGAGCCAATGTAAGTCGACAAGCACGGGAGTGATAGGAGAGCGGGATTTAGTGAGAGTCAGATACAAAGAACCCAAATTTAGAGGGAGACCAGCCAGGAGAGCATTGGATTAATCGAATCTAAAGGTGAGGACGGCCTGAATCGAGGTTTCAGCCACAGATGAGTTGAGGCGGGGGTGAAGTTGGGCGTCTGAAAGGAAGAAAGCGAGGTGGAGAGGTGGAGGGAGGGATTTGCAGAGTTTAGGGCTTAGATAACTGAAGGTGCAGCCAGAATTCGAGGAGTGCAGATATCTCCAAGGCTTGTGGGGCTGGAGGAGATTACAGAGGTAGGGAGGGGCGAGGTCTGGAAGAGATTTGAAAACAAAGACGAGAATTTTAAAATCAAGACTGTAGGGGAGTCTAAAACTAGAGGGCATAGGTTTAAGGTGAGAGGGGAGAGATACAAAAGTGTCCAGAGGGGCAATTTTTTCACACAGAGGGTGGTGAGTGTCTGGAACAAGTTGCCAGAGGTAGTAGTAGAGGCGGGTGCAATTTTGTCTTTTAAAAAGCATTTAGATAGTTACATGAGTAAGATGGGTATAGAGGGATATGGGCCAAATGCGGGCAATTGGGACTAGCTTAAGGGTTTAAAAAAAAGGACAGCATGGACAAGTTGGGCTGAAGGGCCTGTTTCCATGATGTAAACCTCTGTGACTCTAAGACATTGCTTGACGGAGTCGGGTGGGGTGGGAGGTGGGGTGGGGGGGGGGGGGGGGGGGGGGCGGGGGGCAGGGGGGGGGCGGAGGGAGTGGGGGGTGGCGGTGTAGGTCAGTGAGCACAGGGTGACAGGTAAATGGGACTTGGTGCGAGTTAAGGCACATGAAGAACTGCCCAATAAATCCCACATTCCAGCTGTTCCCACGTCACACTGCAAATTAGTTCCCTTTTTAAAAGAATATCCAATCGCCTTTTAAAAGTCTCTATCTGCTTCCTGCAGAAATCCCTTTCCAGATCTTGACAACTCCTTGTGTGAGAGAATTTCACTTCCCTCCACTAACTGAGATTGGCTAACTTTGCACAGTAAATCCTGTGAGGTAGTTTGTCCCTTTCGCCCCCGTTACGCCCGGGGATACATTGGTCGCCTGTCGTGGGTGCTCCTGGCCTGAACAACCCGCAGGGTCGTGAGAAGACAGCTTCTTCCCTTCCGCCATCAGACTTTTGAATGGACCTATCTCGCATTAAGTTGATCTTTCTCTACACCCTAACTGTGACTGTAACACTACATTCTGCACCTCTCCATTCCTTCTCTATGAACAGTATGCTTTCTCTGTATAGCGCGCAAGAAACAATACTTTTCACTGTATACTAATACATGTGACAATAATAAATCAAATCAAATTAAATCTATGGCAAATTGGCAATTGCGTGACCTTGCAACTGAAAAGATGGACCACAAGAATTTGACAGATATTGGTTCAAGGATGTCATTCCGAAGGCAAGAACATGCATTAACACAGGGCTTTTCTGGAGAAGTCCCACAGTGCTTAACAGCCAAGGAAGTACTTTCTGGTGTGCAGTCACTGTTGCAATGTAGAGAAACGTAGCAGGTAATGAGTGCACAGGAAGATCCCATAAGCAGCAATGAGTTACATTGCTGGCTGTGCCTTCGCTGGCAAGGTTGCAGGTTCTGAAATACCACCTCACCCCCCCCTCCTCCCCCCCACCCCAGAATTCCTATCTCCCTCCTTTTATCTTTGACTCCATAGAATCCCTACAGCGCAGTATCCAGTGCCTCCAGCCATTCAGCCCATCGAGTCAGCACCAACCACAATCCCACTCAGGCCCTATCCCTGTTACCCATGTATTTACCCTGCTAATCCCCCTGACACTAGGGGCAATTTAACATGGCCAATCCACCTAACCCGCACATCTTTGGACTGTGGGAGGAAACCGGAGCATCCGGAGGAAACCCACGCAGACACGGGGAGAACGTGCAAACTCTACACAGACAGTGACCCAAGACCAGGAATCGATCCCAGGTCGCTGGCGCTGTGAGGCAGCAGCGCTAACCACTGTGCCACTGTGCTGTCCAAGCTGTATGCAGCCCGGTGGTCTGAAAGAATTGCTGTGAAAACACCTAGGGACATTTTTTTTTAAACCCAGATAAAGGCGCTATGTAAATGCAAGTCAGTGTTGTTAGGGGAACTCTACACCAGTTAGACATGAGGGGCGGGTGCAGGAAGCACTTTACAAAGCCTATAGGGGCAGATTAACGAGAAGAGAGAGAAAACAAATCTAACTAGAAAGCCTCCTGGTCGTTGTTGCTTTCAGAAGGTGAGTGAAATCACAGAGGGCGTTATGACCCAGCGGGGTGATGATGTATGCTCTGCGAGCAGCAAGCCTGGGCTGTGTGCACAGAATGAGCTGCTATTTAATCCGCTCTGGCGACTTCAGTGCGCTGTTGCAGAAAGTTAAAGTTAGTTTGACAGACACATGCATTTGCTGTTCGACACCCGATAGCGGCACTGGCAGGGGAAAAGGGCGTTGCAATCCTTACAGTTAAATTGCAATAAAGCAGACGGCAACTTTACAGTCTGGTCTCAGCTATTGAGAAAACGGTAAGATCAAATATTCAAAGCCTGGGAGAGTGAATGATTAATCTTATACTTAATCCCCAAAAATATCAAAGATTGTTGTCTTGTTTTTAAATGGAAAAAGCAGTGAATAGTGCGGATTTATTTAAAAGTTAACATTTAGAATCAAAAAAAAATTTTCCCCCAAAGAGAATACAGAAACTTTTTTTTTGAAGTTAGAAGGAAGTTTGGAGCTAATACAAATTGAATTGAAATCTGAGCTGTAAATTTTCTGTGAATATTTGGGGGAAATGTAGATGTATTTTATATGTTTAAGAACATCAGATAGGAAGATAGATTGATTGCAATAGGCGTGCTGTACTTAGTGATAGAGTTTATGGATCCCCAGCCGAGGGGAGTTGGTCAATTTTAATTTTAAAATCGGACTATTCAGGTTCTGGAGATCAGGAATTGGGGAATGTCTGCAGGGAGAGATCCAAGTGGAGATTGATTCTGTTTCTCCTCGGGACAGTGTGAAGTTTTGCTCTGGTTCTGAATGTTGTACTTTGGGTCTGACAGGTTCAGAAGGGTTTCTTATCCAGCTCGCTGTTCCTGTTCAGTTCAATGTGAAGGAACACACTAACTAACTCGGTGCTACCTGCCCAGGCTGGGTTTCGCATGGTGTGGCGCCACCTCCTGTTAACACAGTTTGGACTCTAGGTGCAGGGGAGAGCCCTGCCTTTGTCTAGCGCCTTTCGCGTTCTCAGGGCGCCCTGAATTACTTTTACGGCCAATGGATGTTCATCTTTATTTTCCTTTGGAAGTCTGGTCACTACTTATTCACAGACCCCTGAAGGCGGCAGACAAGGTGATTTGATTTGACTTATTGTCACGAGGGGCTTCGTTCACAACTCTTGTAGTTTCTTGCGCATGAAGTTGATCTTTCTCGACACCCTAGCTGTGACTGTAACACTACATTCTGCACTCTCTACTTTCCTTCTCTATGAACGGTATGCTTTGTCTGTATAGCGCGCAAGAAACAATACTTTTCACTGCATCCCAATACATGTGACAATAATAAATCAAATCAAACATGTTTTAGTATACAGTGTTTCTTGTGTGCTATACAGACTACGCGTACCATTCATAGAGAAGGAAAGGAGAGGGTGCAGAATATTGTATTGCAGTTACAAATGGGAGAAAGATCAGCTTAAAGATGGTAGGTCCATTCAAAAGTCTGATGGCAGCAGGGAATAAGCTGTTCTTGAGTCAGTTGGTACGTGATCTCAGACTTTTGTATCGCTTCTCGGCCTTTTGGCTAAGATCAAGTGTAGCATGGATCAGATGCTGCACTTGGTTGAGGTCATTGGGTCACATTTAAGCTTCATATGTTCCATATGAAGCAATTTTTTAAAGCGGTACCTCGGCCTTTTGGCTAAGATGCAAATGAGATCAAGCCTTGGAGGAGGAAACCTCCCCCTCCTCCAATCAGCTTGGCTCATGTAGATCAGGCCCAGGACAGGGTAATTTGGTCGCTTGCCCTGTCTTGCCAGCCTGGATCGGAAATGTCTCAACTTGTTGAGACTCTGAATTGGACTTGATTTGATTGAATTGGAAAAGTATTTTTAAAAAATCTGTTTCCCGATGGAAGAAGGTGGAAGAGAGAATGGTCGGGGTGGGTGGGGTCCTTAATTATAGTGGCTGCTTTTCCGAGGCAGCGGGAAGTATAGACGGAGTCAATGGATGGGAGGCTGGTTTGAGTGATGGACTGGGCTATGTTCACAACCCTTTGTTTCTTGCGGTTTTGGTCAGATCAGGAGCCATACCAAACTGTGAAACGTCAGGAAAGAATGCTTTCTATGGCGCATCTGTAAAAGTTGATGAGAGTGGTAGCTGACATGCCAAATTTCCTTAGCCCTCTGAGAAAGTAGAGGCGTTGATGGGCTTTCTTAACTATAGCATCACTGTGGAGGGACCAGGACAGGTTGTTGGTGATCTGAACACCTAGAAACTTGAAACTCTCGACCATTTCCACTCATCCCCGTTGATGTAGACAGGGGCATGTCCTCCACTACACTTCCTGAAGTGAACAGGATAGATAAGAAGGCATATGGGCCACTTGCTTTTATCAGTCATAGTGTAGAGTATAAGAGCAAGGAGGTAATGTCGGAGCTATACAAAGAATTGGTTAGGCCACAGCTGGAGGACTGTGAGCAGTTCTGGTCACCTCACTATAGGAAGGATGTGATTGCACTGGAGGGGGTACAAAGGAGATTCACCAGGATGTTGCCTGGGACGGAGCATTTGAGCTATAAGGAGAGACTGGATAGATTTGGATTGTTTTCTTTAGAGCAGAGAAGGCTGAGGGGGGACATGATTGAGGGATGTATAAGATTATGAGGGGTATGGACAGGGTGAGTAGGGAGCAGCTGTTCCTCTTGGTTGAGGGGTCAATCACGAGGGAGCAGAGTGTGAGGGGCAGGAGATTCAGAGGGGATTTGAGAAAAAACTTTTTCACTCAGAGGGTGGTGGGAATCTGGAATGCGCTGCCTGGGAAGGTAGTGGAGGCTGGAAATCTGACAACCTTTAAAAAATATTTGGATGAGCACTTTGAAATATCATAACATTTAAGGATATGGGACAAGTGCAGGAAAATGAGATTAGCGCGACTTTAGTGGCAGTTATTGTCAGTGCAGGCTTGATGGGCCAAAGGGCCTTTTCTGACTCTTGGGATGTGGGAAAGGCAGCACAGCAAGATCCCACTGTATAAAACATTGGTTGGGCCACTGCTAGAGTATTGTATGCAGTTCTGGAATCCACATTAAAGGGGTGATGTGATAGCACTGGAAAGGGTGCAGAGGAGATTTACCCGGATGTTGCCTGGGCTGGAGAGATTTACATACGAAGGGAGATTGGATATCATAGAAACCCTGCTGTACAGAAAGAGGCCATTCGGCCCATCGAGTCTGCACCGACCACAATCCCACCCAGACCCTACCCCCATATCCCTATATATTTTATCCACTAATCCCTCTAACCTATGCATCTCAGGACACTGAGGGGCAATTTTAGCATGGCCAGTCAACCTAACCCGCACATCTCTGGAAGGAAACCGGAGCACCCAGAAGAAACCCACGCAGACACGAGGAGAATGTGCAAACTCCACACAGACAGTGACCCAAGCCGGGAATCGAACCCAGGTCCCTGGAGCTGTGAAGCAGCAGTGCTAACCACTGTGCTACCGTGCCCCCAGGATAGACTGTGGTTGTTTTCCTTGGAGCAGTGGAGACTGAGGGGGGACATAACTGAGATGGAGTAAATTACAAGGGGCACAGATAAACTGGAAGAAACGTATCCTGTTGGTGGCGGGATCAGGGGGTATAGATTTAAGGCAAGGGGCAGGAGGTTTAGGGGGGATGTGAGGAAAAGCTTTTTCACCCAAAGGGTGGTAGGAGTCTGGAACTCACTGTCTGAAAGGGTGGTGGAGGCAGAAACCTTCATAACATTTAAGAAGTATTTAGATGTGCATGTGATGCCAAGACACACACGGCTATGGGCTAAGAGCTAGAAAATGGGATTAGAATAGTTGGGTGCAGATGCGATGGGCCGAAAGGCCTTTTCCTGTGTTGTAGTCCTCTATGCCTCAATGACACACACAGCACTGCCGTAGTAACCAGAGAGTCTGTGTTGCTGAATACTGGTCGAGGGGTAAGTATTGGCCCCAGTGCCCGGGAAGACTCCCCGGATCCCCTCCCAAATAATGGCTGTGGGATCTTTAGCTTCCACTTGAGAGGGGCAAGTGGAACCTCAGTTTACAGGCTTATCCATAAGACGGCACCTCTGGCAGTGCGGCACCCCCTCAGTGCTGGACTCAGGGTGTCTCTCTGGACTTTGTGCTCAAGTCTCTGGAGCAGAGCTTAAGATTCACAACTCGACGTAGAGGTAAAGAATATAACTGACTGAGGTACGGCTGAGCACTTCTTACAGTGAATGCAACACCCCTCATCATCACTCTGAAACCATTCATTGCCCATCCCTTTGGACAGCACGGTGGCCCGGTGGTTAGCACTGCTGCCTCACAGCACCAGCGACCCGGATTCAATTCCCAGCTTGGGTCACTGTCTGTGTGGAGTCTGCACGTTCTCCCTGTGTCTGCATGGGTTTCCTCCGGGTGCTCCAGTTTCCTCCCACAGTCCAAAAAAGATGCTGGTTCGGTGCATTGCGTGGCTAAATTCTCCCTCAGTGCACCCAAACAGGCGCTGGAGCGTGGCGAGTAGGAGAATTTCACAGTAGCTTCATTGCAGTGTTAATGTAAACCTGCTTGTGACAATAATAAATAAACTTTAAGCTAAATTTTTTAAAACTCCACCTCTCCATCTTCCCACCCCTTCACCTCTCTCTCTCTCTGGAATTTGTTCAGTAAAGTTCACTATTTTGTTCAGACTGTTGGTTAGCTCTCCTCGTCACCTTTTGTCTTTTGGTGTCAGGTTTTTTTTGATAATCACTGAAGCACCCAAGGACAGTTTAACAACATTATTGTGTCATTGAATCAAAAGAGGCCATTTGGCCAACTTTGTCTGTTCTGTCCCTTTGGAAAAGCAGTGCTGTTTAATCCCACGTCCGCTCCTCTCGCCCACCCCCATGTACATTTCTCATTCCCCAGTGACCCCCTTTTAAAATAATTCATGAAGACAGCCCCCTCCGCCTTTTCAGATTGGGATTTCTGGATATCTCTTTATGAAAAACATCATCTCCTCATCTCAAATCACTTGTCAATAATGTTCCTAATCTGTGACCTCTGGGTATTGGGCCACTCACCTGGAGGGAATTGTCTTTTCTTCATCAGAACGTCTCATCTTTAAAACCTCTGTTGTAGGTAGGGGAGACAGCGGCATTGTGGTAATGTCACTGGTCTAGTAATCCAGAGGCCCAGACTGATTCTCTGGGGAATAGGGGTTCAAATCCCACTATTGCAACTGGTGGAATAGAAAGCTCATGGTGGCACAGTGGTTAGCACTGCTGCCTCTCAGCGCCAGGGACCCGGGTTCAATTCCCGGTTTGGGTCACTGTCTGTGTGGAGTTTGCACGTTCTCCCCGTGTCTGCGTGGGATTCCTCAGGTGCTCTGATTTCCTTCCACAGTCCAAAGATGTGTAGGTTGGCTGGATTAGCCGTGCTAAATGCAGGGGATTGCAGGGGTATGGCATGTGGGTGGGCTTGGGTAAGATGCTCTTTCAGAGGGTCAGTGCAGACTCAATGGGCCAAATGTCCCTTTCTGCTTTGTCGGGATTCTGTGGTTCTAATGGTGACCGTCAAACTATCATCAAAACCTGTCTGCTTCACTGATGTCCTTTAGGGAAAGAAATCTGTCGTCCTTACCTGGTCTGGCCTACATCTGATTCCAGAGCCACAGCAAAGTGGTTGACTGTCAGCTGCCCTCTGGAATGACTGAATAAGCCACCACTCGGGGGCAATTAGGGATGGTCAAGAGGTGCTGGCCTTGCCCACATCCCATCAAATAGTAAAAGAAAATGAGACTTAACCTTAAACGCTGCCCGAAAGGGTGATGGAACCAATTTCACGGGAATTGGAATTTTTAGCACAGAAAGAATCCATTCAGGTCAGCATACTCTTTATCGAGTTAGTCTCACTCTCTTTCCACATGAAATTATTTTCCCTGAAAAGCATTGGTTTGATTCCCATTTGATAAGTTATCATTTAATCTGCTTCCATCGACCAGGTCATAACAAGTCCGCACATTTAAAAATTGTCTGAGAACTGACCAGTCAAGTGTTAAACCACTGAAGGTGAGGGGTATTATGCCACAGATATAGAACAAAACATTGAGTGAAATGGGTTTCTGCATCGACGGGGCTCTGGGGATTTGTGCTGTACTATTCTGTAATATCCTAGGTAACAATCTTTACCCTCACTCTGCAGGTATCTCTCGTAGCCTGAGTCTGAGCGAGCAAGAAGCAAAAGACGCAAGGATCCAGAGCCAGAGGATCGCTGCCCAGTTGACCACGCCGCCAAGCACCAACTCCAAGGGGGTCCTGCTCTTCAACAAGCGCAAGAAGAGAGTTAATGAGTTCACCTTAACGAGCTACGGCCAGCAGCAGCAGTCCTCGGGATTGGGGGTCAGTGGACCTGTTGATGGAGAGGGCCGGGCGGATCGTCTAGACAGGACGCCAGGCTCGGCAGACTCTTCGTCTGAGGAAACCAGCACCCCGTCCTTCAAGCAGAGGGTCAAGGGGGGCAACATGGAGGCGACATTAACCGTTGGAAACCACGAGTACGCGGGGGCCCTCGAAGAAGAGGCAGTGGGCTGTGGGTCTGAGGATGAGAGGGAGGAGCAACGCAGCGAAGGGGGGGCAGGGGAGACGGAGGCCGCAGAAGAACATGTTGCTGTGCAAAGCACGATGAACGCAACAGGGAACCATTTGCTCGAAACCAGTAATGTGGTAAAACAAGCCAGAACAACAATGGAAGTCCGTTTGAAGTCTTCCCATTCTGTAGGTGACACAGACAACAAGGTCTACATGGATCTACCAAGGGAGGTCAATCATCAAACTGATGGAGATAAAACTATAGAGAGCCAGGTGGCGTATGTACCTGAGGAAAAACCAGCGTTGGTGGCAAACAGAACCCCCAGACCCTTTCTCTCCGAGGGTGCCTCTCCAAAACCCTACAAGCCACCAGTTGGACCTCCCGAGGGCACTGCTAACTCTCCGGTTTACTCGCCCCCTCCCCCCGTATCCCGAATGACCTCCCCGCCACCCTGTGCCACCTCCAATCTATCGGCTGTTGGGCAAGGGGCCAGGCCACCAGTGATGTGGGCCAACAAGACGGGTATCTTGGAGGAATCAAGGATGCGCAGAGCTGGGAGGAAGCCCATGTTCACCTTCTACGAGAAACCGAAAGTGGCACCCAACCCCGAGCTCCTGTCACTGGTGCAAGGGATAGACGTCAAGAAGAAGAATGGCCAGGGGGAGGCGCTCACTGAGGAGGACTACCTTGGTCTGGGGGCTGAGGCTGCCACCTTTACCCAGCAGAAGACTGCACCCCCTGTTGCCCCCAAGCCCACAGTTTCCAGCCAAGCTGACCCCCCCATTCCAGAGTGGGCATCTTGCTTGAAGCCACCAGAACTGAGAGCGCCCCGCAGGTCAGGTGCCACACAGGCGCTGGCAGAGGTTAAAGGGAAAGGGGCAGAGCTGTTTGCCCGTCGGCAGTCGCGAATGGAGAGGTACACCATTGAGTCGTCACCAGCCAAAGAGAACCAGCCCCAGCCCCGGCCCCCCTCCCCTACCATGTCCCTGCCGCCATCTTGGAAGTGCCATGACGAACGGCGTAGCCCACCATCATTCAACCACAAGAGTCTTCACCTTGGCTCCAGATCGCCGCCTTCTGCCTTTGCCCAAGTCGACAAGGCAAACAGTAACCACCGGCCACCAGGAGACGCGGCAAAGCACCAGCCTCACCAGCTGATCTCCTCACTCTTCATCATCTCCCCGGAAAAGAGCCCGCTGACCTCCCTGCCCCGGGGAGCGCCCTCGCCGCCCCGCCCCATCTTCCCCGGCACCAGTCCCTACGTCAGGCAAACCTCGGCGGCTCCTTTCTGCCCTCCCACAGCTGCCAAACCGCCGCCCTCCTCCGGGCTTAACGGATTCGCCAACCACAGCCCTGGCCTCGACCTCGGAGCTTCGAGCTTCCAGCCAACCCCGGCCTCTCCCAGCAGCTCACCAGCACCCAGATCCCGGGACGTGCCACAGGCTCCGAGACCGTCATTCTCCACACGGAAAGCAGGACTCGAAGCTCAGGTGTGGAAGCCTTTTGGTCTGTTTTTCTGAAGGGAAATGGTGCAGCCAGAAATCTGGAAAAACACGCACATCTCTTAGAAAAGGCTGAGTCCCACTGTCAAGTGTAAATGTCAGTCCAGGATTGATGGGCTGAATGGCGTATTCCTGTGCTATGAGAGCCAGCGTTACTTATTATTTTCCCAGTTTTTTTTCCCTTTTTATTTAACACGACTAATGCACCTTCATTTTACCCCAGGCCCCAGGAGGATTTTCCCACCGCTCCCCCGCTACAACTAATATCCTACCCCTCCCACTCACACACCATCATCCTGTTCAAATATCCCGCCATCTCCTCTGGACTCCAAATGGCCAAGATCGGGCACAGCCAAATACAACCAAAGGTGTTGGCCTTGGGGTTTGGGCCTGGGTAAGATGCTCTGTTGGCGACTCAGTGCAGACTCGATGTCAGAGGGTCAGTACTGAGGGAGTGCCGCACTGTCAGAGGGTCAGTACTGAGGGAGTGCTGCACTGTCAGAGGGTCAGTACTGAGGGAGTGCCGCACTGTCAGAGGGTCAGTACTGAGGGAGTGCTGCACTGTCAGAGGGGCAGTACTGAGGGAGTGCCGCACTGTCAGAGGGTCAGTATTGAGGGAGTGCTGCATTGTCAGAGGGTCAGTACTGAGGGAGTGCTGCACTGTCAGAGGGTCAGTGCTGAGGGAGTGCCGCACTGTCAGAGGGTCAGTACTGAGGGAGTGCTGCACTGTCAGAGGGTCAGTACTGAGGGAGTGCCGCACTGTCAGAGGGTCAGTACTGAGGGAGTGCCGCACTGTCAGAGGGTCAGTACTGAGGGAGTGCCGCACTGTCAGAGGGGCAGTACTGAGGGAGTGCCGCACTGTCAGAGGGTCAGTACTGAGGGAGTGCCACACTGTCAGAGGGGCATCTCCTCTCTCTGTTTGTCTCTCCTCTCCACAAATCTGCCATACTATTTTCCACCCGCTCGGAACTCCAGATATTTTCCTATTGCTTACTAACTCTGTTTCTTCTTTAATATTTTCCCCCTTTTCGTTTTGGAATATCTCATTCTGCTTCAGCAAGTTTCCAATTCAGGATGAGTTAATGTAACTGGATTTTCTACTCGACTTGTGAGGAGTAGTTCCCTGTCCAACGCTGGATTCTTTGCGTGGGCTGGTGTTACCACCGTGGGTGTGAACGCCACTTTCCCGCAGGATCCATTAAGGAAACAGCACCAAGCACTTCTGTGACTCAGCTAGTTAAACCAGGTGGTCCTGAGGCAAGCACCAGGACCCGGGCTTGATTCCTGGTGACTGTGTGGAGTCTGCCCGTTCTCTGCGTGGGTTTCCTCTGGGTGCTCCGGTTTCCTCCCACACTCCAAGGATGTGCGGGTTAGGTGGATTGGTCATGGAAAATTGCTGCTTGGCGTCAGGGGGATTAGCAGGGTAAATATGTGGGGTTACAGGCATAGGCCTTGGATGGGATTGTTGATGGGCTGAATGGCCTCCTTCTGCACTGTATGGATTCATGATTCTAAGTGGCTTCACAGGAGTTTCACTCTCCCTTTCCCCTCCGATCCCATCTTGCTTTAAGCCTTGGCTTGTTCCCATCACAGTCTGACACTGTGGGTGGGGATCCTGGGTTGATGGGGCCCTGGGCTGAATGGGGGAGAAAATTGGGGAGTGGGTGGAGATTGGGGGTGGGATGGAGGGGGAAGGGAGTGCTGTCCATTTCCGAGCAGTCCAGTTGGTTAATCAGCCACCAGAGAGAGGAGCAGGGAATGATCCGGAACCATGCTGTGAGGCTCAGAAGGAAATCCCTGCTTTCCCCCACAAATCATCATCCTGACCTCCGCCAACTAGTCTCACATTTAGCGATCAGTGAGAAGCACTCGAGAGAGAGAGAGAGAGAGAGACAGGAACTTGTAGATTTGTCCCCACCACATCTGCAACTGGGATGTCAACAGGTACATTTCTCCTCAACTGATTGATCTGGGAGTTGACTGGACTAACATTATTTGTGTGATCTCTCTCTCCCTTTCCCTCTGTAATTTATTACATATATTGCCAAAGATAATGAAGAATTGTATGCTCCTCTCTCCTTTTGTTTCTCCTGTAGCCTGTTGAGATGCACTGTACTTATGCTTGGATTGTGTCCTACACTTTAATAAAGCTCCCTTTTTTCCCCGTTTTCTGAACACTCTCTCTCTCTCTCTCCCTCTCTCTCTCTCTCCCCCTCTCACTTCTCTCTCTCCCTCTCTCTTTCTCTGTGTCATTTGTTCAAAGGTTTGCTCTTCTGCTCAGCCCAGGCTTTGACAGGCCATCCTACAGCCATTAAGTCAACTCCCAGAACTTCCAAGGCCATCATTAATGAGCTAGCCCTGAGTTTAGGCCGCAAGCCCAGGCTAGGCCTTGCTTGAACCACCAGAATGGCACGAGATGTGAGGGAACTTCAGTTAATGTGCGCAGAGACCGGAGGAGCTGGGATTGGTTCTCCTGAGGACAGAGAAGGTTAGGGGGAGATAGAATGGAGGATTCAAAATTGAGGGATATTTTCGATGAGAGGAGAGTCGGTAACCAGAGGGCCACAGATTTAAGATAATTGGCAAAAAGAAACAGAGGGGGAGTTGGGATGACACGGTGGCACAGTGATTAGCACTGCAGCATCACAGCGCCAGGGACCTGGGTTCGATTCCGGCCTTGGGTCACTGTCTGTGTGGAGTCTGCGTGGGTTTCCTGTGTCTGCGTGGGTTTTCTCCGGGTGCTCTGGTTTCCTCCCATCGTCCAAAGATGTGCAGGTTAGGTTGATTTGCCATGCTAAATTCTCCCTCAGTTGTATAGATTAGGGGGATTATCAGGGTAAATGCGCGAGGTTACAGGGAGAGGGCCTGGGTGGGATTGTTGGTGCAGGCTCGAAGGGCTGAATGGCCTCTTTCTGCACTGTAGGGTTCTATGAGGGAAAACCTTTTTTACTCAGTGTAGTTTTCATTATCTGGAATATTCTACCTGAAAGGGCAGGGGCAAGAAATTCATTATCAACTTTCAAAAAGAAATTGGATGAATATTTTAAAAGGAAAACTTTACAAGGGTATGAGAATTCGTTCCAGATGTTTCTGTGTTATGGGGAGAAAGCAGAATTAGGCTATTGAGTTGGATGATCAGCCATGATCGTGATGAATGGCAGAGCAGGCTCGAAGGGCCTCCTCCTGCTCCTATCTTCTATGTTTTTTAAAAAGCCAGCACAGACACTGTGGGCCGAATGGCATCCCCCAATGCTGTAATAATTGTAAACAGGTGTGGGACTGAGATTTTCATCCCAAGAAGTCAGCACCTGAATTCAGTCAAGTATTTGCAAAATGGAGACCAAGCCAGCGGAAGCTAAGGGACAGATAGTCCAGTTTGACTAAGGCACAGCCTCCCATTCGGACTTTCACTGGGGACGGGAAAGGTCTGAATCCCAAATTGGGTCACAGTCATGCAGCTAACATAACAGACCTGACCCAACACCGCAAAATATCAAGGCTGTGAGATTGCCCCTGTTACCGTAGCAATGGGAGATCCGGCACAAGATGGCCGCCGCGGTTTGTGAGTGCAAAAAACCGAAACATCCCAATCACCATTTGTGAGGAACCAGATTCATTCTTGAATTCTCACTGGCAATTATTGAGTAATCTGATCGCACGATCGGTCACCGGTGAACCTTATTGGGCAGAATAAGTAAGCAAAAGGTTGTGAGGATCTAAAGTTTTGGAGCATACAGCAGCTTCTGAATCCCTCGCCAACTTGCTTCTCCCAACACCCTCAGCGAATCCCACAATTTTCCACCAACTGAAATGTCTTGTCGGGGGCTCGGAGTAAATTATTTTAGTCAGGAAAGGTTGCAGAGGTTTGATTCTGAGATTGAATGAAGCAGATTGCTCTGGACTCCGTGAATCAGAGTCACTGGTTTGCAAAACCTGCACCCAATGGTTCAAAAAAAAAACAATAAGGCCGGACATTCCGAGGAAATCGAGGCTCAAATGATTTAGGCACACTGAGAAAGTTGGGATCAAAGGTTCACGAATCTGGGATCATTTCGAAAGAGGCTGACATAAACAGCAGAGAAGACATGTTGAAGTTGAATGGAGTCATGGTCAGTCAAGACGTGAAGTATTGTGAACAGTTCTGGTTTCCATATTAATCAAATTGAGGTAGAGGCACTGGGAAAGGGGCAGCAGACATTTGCCCAAAGGATATCAGTCATTCTAGCATGCAGGAAAGATTGAGCAGACTGGAGAACTACGTGCAGTTCTGGTCGCCACGTTATCGGAAGGATGTGATTGCACTGGAGGGGGTGCAGAGGAGATTCACCAGGATGCTGCCTGGGATGGAGCATTGAAGTTACGAAGAGAGGTTGAATAGGAGTGGGTTGTTTTTGTTGGAGCAGAGAAGACTGAGGGGCGACCTGATCGAGGTGTACAAGATTACGAGGGACATGGACAGAGTGGATAAGGAGCAGCTAATCCCTTTAGTTGAAGGGTCAGTCACGAGGGGACATAGGTTCACGGTGAGGGGCAGGAGGTTTAAGGGGGGATGTGAGGAAAAGCTTTCTTACCCAGAGGGTGGTGAGGGTCTGGAATGCGCTGCCTGGGAGGGTGGTGGAGGCGGGTTGCCTCACATCCTTTAAAAAGTATCTGGATGAGCACTTGGCACCATCATAACATTCAGGGCTATGGGCCAAGTGTTGGCAGATGGGATTAGGTGGGAGTTCAGGTGTTTCTAATGTGTCGGTGGGCCGAAGGGCCTCTTTTGCGCTCTATGATTCTAAGAATATCGTCAGGATGGCAGAAAGGTTTAATGGTGGATGGAGACCTTTCCACTTGCAGGAGAATCCAACAGTAAAGGTCGTAAATGTAGAATGTCAGCAAGACATCAGTAAGGATTCAGCAAAAACTTCTTCAGAGAGTGTTGAGAATGTGGAACTCACTACCACAGGGAGCAGCTGAGGTGAATATACAAATAGGTTTAAGGGGAAGTTAGATGAACAGTGAAGAATACAAAGTAATGTGATGGGGTGAAATAAAGCAGGGTGGGAGGACATGTGTGAAGCATAAACATCAGCATAGACCAATAACCTGTCTCTGTGCATTTTACAGCAGGAGGTGAGATACAGAGTAAAGCTCCCTCTACACTGTCCCCCATCAAACACTCCCAGGACAGGTACAGCACGGGGTTAGATGCAGAGTAAAGCTCCCTCTACACTGTCCCCATCAAACACTCCCAGGACAGGTACAGCACAGGGTTAGATGCAGAGTAAAGCTCCCTCTACACTGTCCCCATCAAACACTCCCAGGACAGGTACAGCACGGGGTTAGATACAGAGTAAAGCTCCCTCTACACTGTCCCCCATCAAACACTCCCAGGACAGGTACAGCACGGGGTTAGATACAGAGTAAAGCTCCCTCTACACTGTCCCCCCATCAAACACTCCCAGGACAGGTACAGCACGGGGTTAGATACAGAGTAAAGCTCCCTCTACACTGTCCCCCATCAAACACTCCCAGGACAGGTACAGCACGGGGTTAGATACAGAGTAAAACTCCCTCTGCACCAGAACTGTACACAGTATTCCAGATGTGATCTCACCAATGCCCTGTAGCAAAATTCGATAAATTCCAAATTTCCCAATCCCCTTGCAATAAACAACAACGTTCCATTATCTTTCCTAATCGCCAACTGGACTGACATCCTCATTTTAATTGGAGAGCTGAAAGAACTGGCACTGACACAATGGGCTGAATGGCCTCTGTCCATGCTGTCTGATTCTATTCTCAGATTCAACCTGCTACTTCATTGCTAATTCTTTTCTCTCCACTAACCTTACACCCCAACCCCCCGCCGCGCCCCCCCCCCCCCCCCCCCCCCGCCTCCCCCCGCCTCCCCCTGCCTCCCCCTGCCCAGTCAGCACCCGGTTCCTGACCTCTGCACCTCCAGAGATTGCAGCAAGTGGGTAGTAATATTGAGGAGAATATTCCTCTTTCCTTGGGAATGCTGTACCCTGCTCCCTCCTGCCGCCTCACTGTGTTACACTGCCTGCCCTAACTCCACAGCTGGCTTATTCTTGGGGTCAATTTTTTTCATTCTTTCACGAGTGTCGCTGGCCAGGTCAGCGTTTGTTACCGATCCCGAATTGTCCTGGAACTGAGCGACTATGAGTGTCTCACTCGGCCATTCCAGAGGGCAGTTGAGAGTCAACCACATTGCTGTGGCTCTGGAGTCACATGTAGGCCAGACCGGGTAAGGACGGCAGATTTCCTTCCCTGAAGGACATTAGTGACCCAGATGACAATCAGTGACAGGTTCATGGTCACATGACTGCGACCAGCCTGATTCCAGATTTATTTTTAAATTACAGCAGCTGCCATGGTGGGATTTGATCCCGTGCCCCAGAGTATTAACCTGGTCTTCTGGATTACTAATCCTGCGACATTCGCACTACACTGCCACCTCCCCATCAATGACAATTCAATCAATCCAAATCATTAGATCCCCTGTCCCCACCGCCTCCCCCACCCACCCCCCTCCCCCCCCCCCCAGCCCTTCCTCACCCTCCCCCCCCCCACACTGTCACCTCCTCTTGTGCCAAATTATTTCTTGCTCAATCCTGAGTCAAATCCGACCACAGAGGTTTGGTGGGAAATTCAGGCTGACCCTCACTATAGAAGCAAAGTCCGGCAGATGCTGGGGGTCTGAAATAAAAACAGAAAATGCTGCAAATACTCAGCTGGTCAGGTCCCAGTAATGGAAGAAAATCACTTCCTCTTCTCTCCCCCCATAGACGCTGCCTGACCTGTCGATTCTTTGCTGCATTGTCTGTCTATGGTCAGGGCTGGCAATCCTTATGCAGTGCTGAGGGAGAGCTGCAGAGTCAGAGCGCCATAGAGATTTACAGCATGGAAACAGGCCCTTCGGCCCAACTTGTCCATGCCGCCCAGTTTTTAACCGCTAAACTAGTCCCAATTGCCCGCATTTAGCCCATATCCCTCTATACCCATTTTACCCATGTAACTGTCTAAATGCTTTTTAAAAGGCAAAGTTGTACCCGCCTCTACTACTACCTCTGGCAGCTTGTTCCAGACACTCACCACCCTCTGTGTGAAAATATTGCCCCTCTAGACCCTTTTCTATCTCTCCCCTCTCACCTTAAACTATGCCCTCTAGTTTTAGACTCCCCTCCCTTTGGGAAAAAATGTTGACTATCTAGCTGATCTGTGCCCCTCATTATTTTATAGATCTCTATAAGATCACCCCGAATCCTCATACGCTCCAGAGAAAAAAGTCCCAGTCTATCCAGCCTCTCCTTATAACTCAAACCATCAAGCCCCTCCTCCCCACTCCCCTCCCCCTCCCCTCATCCTAGTAAATCTTTTCTGCACTCCTTCTAATTTGATAATATCCTTTCTATTAAAGGGTGACCAGAACTGTGCACAGTATTCCAAGTGTGGCCTTACCAATGTCTTGTACAACTACAACAAGACGTCCCAACTCCTGTATTCAATGTTCTGACCAATGAAACCAAGCATGCCGAATGCCTTCTTCACCACCCTGTCCACCTGTGACTCCACTTTCAAGGAGCTATGAATCTGTACCCCTAGATTTCTTTGTTCTGTAACTCTCCCCAATGCCCTACCATTAACTGAGTAAGTCCTGCCCCGATTCAATCTACCAAAATGCATCACCTCACATTTATCTAAATTAAACTCCACCTGCCATTCATCAGCCCACTGGCCCAATTGATCAAGATCCCCTGGCAATCCGAGATAACTTTCTTCACTGTCCACTATGCCACCAATCTTGGTGTCATCTGAAAACTTACTAACCATGCCCCATAAATTCTCATCCAAATCATTAATGTAAATTACAAATAACAGTGGACCCAACACCGATCCCTGAGGCACACCGCTGGTCACAGGCCTCCAGTTTGAAAAACAACCCTCTACAGCCACCCTCTGTCTTCTGTCATCAAGCCAATTTTGTATCCAATTGGCTACCTGACCCTGGATTCCATGACATTTAAACTTATGCAACAACCTACCATGCGATACCTTGTCAAAGGCCTTGCCAAAGTCCATGTAGACAATGTCGACTGCACTGCCCTCATCTCCCTTCTTGGTTACCCCTTCAAAAAACTCAAATTCGCGAGACATGATTTTCCACTCACAAAACCATGCTGACTGCCCCTAATCAGTCCTTGCGTCTCTAAATGCCTGTAATCCTGTCTCTCAGAATACCTTCTAACAACTTACCCACTACAGATGTTAGGCTCACCGGCCTGTAGTTCCAAGCTTTTCCCTGCAGCCCTTCTTAAACAAAGTCTCAACATTTGCCACCCTGCAATCTTCAGGCACCTCACCTGTGGCTGTCGATGATTCAAATATCTCTGCTAGGGGACCCGCAATTTCCTCCCTAGCCTCCCACAATGTCCTGGGATACAGTTCATCAGGTCCCGGGGATTTATCTACCTTGATGAGCTTTAAGACTTCCAGCACCTTCTTCTCTGTAATATGTACACTCCTCAAGACATCACTATTTATTTCCCCAAGTTCCCTAACACCCAACAGTAAATACTGATGAGAAATATCCATCTCTTGTGGATCCACACATAGATGATCTTGTTGATCCTTAAGAGGTCCTACTCTCTTCTTAGTTACTCTTTTGCCCTTTATGTATTTGTAGCTCTTGACCATTTCTACTTCGTCCTCTTTGATGTAGACAGGGGCATGTCCTCCACCACACTTCCCAGAGTCAATGATAATCTCCTTCATTTTGTTGACATTGAGGGAGAGATTATTGTTGTCGTACCAGTTCACCAGATTCTCTTATCTCTTTCTTTTACGCTGTCTTGTCGTTATTTGAGATCTGACCCATTATGATGGTTGGATCACCTGAGGGTGATTCACTTGAGGTGAATTGAGGTGAGGCGGTTGGTTCACCTGAGGGTTGTAGATGTTCATTGGTTGAATACATTTCAGTCCGAGGTGACAGATGTTTGGTCTCTCAGGGGATTAAGGGATATGTGGAAGATCAAGCAAGGTCAATCATAACTGTATTGGACGGTGGAGCAGACTCGATGGGCCGAATTGTCTACACCTACTCCTATTTCTTCTGCTCTTGCGATAGTGGAGAGAATGTGGAACTCGAGGCAGGTTTTTTATGCCAGAGGGGAATGCATCCCTGCCAATCACAGCAGCCCTACAGCTCGGTCACACTCTAAGGTGCTGGAACCCCTCTCCCCACCCCGCCCTCAACCTCCACCCACTCCATCCCCACACCCCACTCTCCCACCCCCCCCCCCCCCCCCCCCCCACCCTGACTAGGATAGAGGTCCCGCTTCAGAGAGCTCCCGGACAATCTGATTGGTCAACAGCTCTGCAGTTCCATGTATACCAGCGGCAGGACTATCACCACCAGGCCTGTCCCGGAGGCCTGGGGGAGGTGCAGATTGGTGTGGGGGGGGAGTGAGGCCTGGATGGTGTGGGGAGGGAGGGCCAGGTGTCCTGATTGAAAGGCCAGAGATGGGGAGGAAACAGGTGCAGAGGGTTGTCATTGGGGTGGGGTGGGGTGGGATGAGGGCATCTGTTGTGGAAAGGGGGCTTCCTTCCACCTCCCCCCCAACCCCCCACCACTGCCTGCCATCTCCCCCTCCCCCTCCCACTCATACCCAAGACTTGCTGGGATTCCCCAGCAGAGATCGAGGCAGGGCAGGAAGCAGCCCAATATTTGACCACTTCGAGGCCTCAATTGGGGTGAGGGCCGGACATCCTAGACCCTGCCCAGCTCTTGAAAATGGTGGGCAGCTGAGGAGTGGCAGGCGGGAGGGCGCCAGGGAGGCAATAGACCAGCCCACCCCGCCTGGGGGTGAACATAACCAACTCGTGGAGCGGGTGAAGCGAGTTAAAGGAAGAAGATTATGCTGAGAGCATTCAACAACGAGAAATGGAAACGGAATCATTTGAAGCAGAAATAGTGCAGGAGCAGTTGGGCCGAATGGCCTGTCTCTGGGCTGTATTTTGATAGAATTCTGAGCAGGATTTCTATTTGGTGGAGAATCTCAGAGACAGAGTTTACAGTGAGAATCCTGCGGGGGGAGTATGAGGCCCGTGTTACATTCCTACAAAGTCAGATACTTCAACACTGTAACTGTCCAACGTGTTAACACCAGCACTCCTGCTAAAATCCTCCGCGCAAAGGGAGATTTCCACACATCTGTGATGACAGGGTTGACTTTGAGGAGAGATTAAACAGTTTGGGTTTGTACTCGCCGGAGTTTAGAAGGATGAGAGGGGATCTGATCGAGGTATATAAAATTTTAAAAGGGATTGATAAAGTAAATGTAGACCAAATGTTTCCTCTTATGGGGCAATCTAGAACAAGAGGTCACAGGTATAGGCTGAGAGGCGGTAGATTTAAAATTGAGATGAGGAGGAACTACTTCTCGCAGAGTGTGGTGAATTTGTGGAACTCGCTGTCCCAGAGCGCGGTGGAGTGTGAATCATTGAATGGTTTCAAGAAGGAGATAGATATATTTCTAATGAAAAAGGGATAGGGGGATATGGGGAACAGGTGGGGGAGGTGGATTTGAGACCAGGGAGAGATCAGCCATGAATTGATTGAATGAGGCTCGAAGGGCTGAACTTACCTACTTCTGCTCCTAATTCGTAAGTTCCTATGTCTGTTCACTCTCAATTCTTGTTATGGCTTTAAGACTCGCTCCAGAGAAATGCAGGGCGGAATTCAATGGGACAAATTCCAGTGCCGCACTGTCAGAGGGTCAGTGCTGAGGGAGTGCTGCACTGTCAGAGGGTCAGTGCTGAGGGAGTGCTGCACTGTCAGAGGGTCAGTACTGAGGGAGTGCCGCACTGTCAGAGAGTCAGTACTGAGGGAGTGCTGCACTGTCAGAGGGTCAGTACTGAGGGAGTGCCGCACTGTCAGAGGGTCAGTGCTGAGGGAGTGCCGCACTGTCAGAGGGTCAGTACTGAGGGAGTGCTGCACTGTCAGAGGGTCAGTACTGAGGGAATGCTGCACTGTCAGAGGTTCACTACTGAGGGAGTGCCGCACTGTCAGAGGGTCAGTACTGAAGGAGTGCCGCACTGTCAGAGGGTCAGTACTGAGGGAGTACTGCACTGAAAGAGGGTCAGTACTGAGGGAGTGCTGCACTGTCAGAGGGTCAGTGCTGAGGGAGTGCTGCACTGTCAGAGGGTCAGTACTGAAGGAGTGCCGCACTGTCAGAGGGTCAGAGCTGAGGGAGTGCCGCACTGTCAGAGCGACAGTGCTGAGGGAGTGCTGCACTGTCAGAGGGTCAGTGCTGAGGGAGTGCTGCACTGTCAGAGGGTCAGAGCTGAGGGAGTGCTGCACTGTCAGAGGGTCAGTGCTGAGGGAGTGCTGCACTGTCAGAGGGTCAGAGCTGAGGGAGTGCCGCACTGTCAGAGGGTCAGAGCTGAGGGAGTGCTACACTGTCAGAGGGTCAGTACTGAGGGAGTGCTACACTGTCAGAGGGTCAGTACTGAGGGAGTGCTACACTGTCAGAGGGTCAGTGCTGAGGGAGTGCCGCACTGTCAGAGGGTCAGTGCTGAGGGAGTGCCGCACTGTCAGAGGGTCAGTGCTGAGGAGTGCCGCACTGTCAGAGGGTCAGTGCTGAGGAGTGCCGCACTGTCAGAGGGTCAGTACTGAGGGAGTGCCGCACTGTCAGAGGGTCAGTGCTGAGGAGTGCCGCACTGTCAGAGGGTCAGAGCTGAGGGAGTGCTACACTGTCAGAGGGTCAGTACTGAGGGAGTGCTACACTGTCAGAGGGTCAGTGCTGAGGGAGTGCCGCACTGTCAGAGGGTCAGTGCTGAGGGAGTGCCGCACTGTTAGAGGGTCAGTGCTGAGGGAGTGCCGCACTGTCAGAGGGTCAGTACTGAGGGAGTGCTGCACTGTCAGAGGGTCAGTACTGAGGGAGTGCTGCACTGTCAGAGGGTCAGTGCTGAGGGAGTGCTGCACTGTCAGAGGGTCAGTACTGAGGGAGTGCTACACTGTCAGAGGGTCAGTGCTGAGGGAGTGCCGCACTGTCAGAGGGTCAGTGCTGAGGGAGTGCTGCACTGTCAGAGGGTCAGTACTGAGGGAGTGCTGCACTGTCAGAGGGTCAGTGCTGAGGGAGTGCTGCACTGTCAGAAGGTCAGTACTGAGGGAGTGCTGCACTGTCAGAGGGTCAGTGCTGAGGGAGTGCCGCACTGTCAGAGGGTCAGTGCTGAGGGAGTGCCGCACTGTCAGAGGGTCAGTGCTGAGGGAGTGCCGCACTGTCAGAGGGTCAGTGCTGAGGGAGTGCCGCACTGTCAGAGGGTCAGTACTGAGGGAGTGCTGCACTGTCAGAGGGTCAGTACTGAGGGAGTGCTGCACTGTCAGAAGGACACAACATCACGTGTTAGAAACAGAAAGTGCTGGACTAACTCTCTAGGTCTGGCAGCAGAAGCAGAATTAATGTTTTGAGTCCGTGTGCCTGTCCTTCAGATACATTCTCAGCATTTAGATTTTATTCAGATGAGGTGATGGGTTTGGGGCCAATTTGCTCCCTTGGGCTGAACTGGAAGGTTCTGCAGCCACGATTCTGAAGAAGAGCAGTGGTTGTTAGCCAGCGTCCTGGGTAATATTTCTCCATCAATATCGGAATAACGCATGGTCTGGCCTTTGCCACATTGCTGTTTGTGGGATCTTGCTGTGCACATTTGGGCTGTTGCATTTCCTGCCTTACAGGAACTTCATTGGGTGTAGAGTGCTTTGGGATGTCCTGTCTCAGTGGAAGGTGCAAAGGAGTCGTGTGTCTTTGTTTAAAATCCCTCGAAATGAGGGAACTGAATTCATGTTTCCTTTTCTGTGCAGAGACTGACATCTCCCACGGCCTGGAAGCCCAGCATTGAACGAAGAATGAGCAGCCCACGGCTGTACACAGACACCTTCCGGACTCTGTCAGCCAGCGAGTACCGGCCTGGCAGTCCCAAATCCCCCTTCTACCCCATCAGTCCGCCAGCCACCGCACTCTTCAACAATTGGTCTCCGCTGAGGGAAGCCAAGGTTGGTTCACCCAGCAGGCCCGGGGGGGACAGCACAGAGAACCGTCGCCTGAAGGATCTGCTAGCCAAGAACGTGGTCAGTGCAGCCCGCCGCAAGAAGCTGTCCAGTCCCACTGCCTCTCCCACCAGCCCCGGGGACCTCCCCCCTTCCCCGAGTCCCCGTGCCGGCTGCCTCTCCCCCCTGTCACCTCTGTCACCCAGTGTTGCCTCTCCGGACACTCCGGCCACGTGTGTCCGCTCACCGCTTCGCCTCTACCGCCGCTCGCTGACCGACTCAGAGTTCTCGCTGGGATCGGATGATTCTGGGCCCAGGTCCCCCAGTTATTATAATTTCTGTCCAAGGGGATGGACTGGGAGCAAACTGAAACAGAGCGAGCAGTTATAAACACACAGTGAGGGAGCAACATAGTGTCTGTGTGTGAGTGAGAGAGTGAGTGACTCAGTGAGTGAGTGACTCAGTGAGTGACCCAGTGAGTGAGTGAGTGACTCAGTGAGTGAGTGACTCAGTGAGTGAGTGACTCAGTGAGTGACCCAGTGAGTGAGTGAGTGACTCAGTGAGTGAGTGACTCAGTGAGTGAGTGACTCAGTGAGTGAGTGACTCAGTGAGTGACTCAGTGAGTGACCCAGTGAGTGAGTGAGTGACTCAGTGAGTGAGTGAATGTGTCAGTGAGGAGTGAGTCAGCGAGTGACTCGGTGAGTGAGTGACTCAGTGAGTGAGCGACTCAGTGAGTGAGTGAATGTGTCAGTGAGGAGTGACTCAGCGAGTGACTCAGTGAATGAGTGAGTGAGTGACTCTGAGTGAGTGAGTGATTCAGTGAGTGAGTGAGTGACTCTGAGTGAGTGACTGAGTGAGTGACTGAGTGAGTGACTGAGTGAGTGACTCTGAGTGAGTGACTGAGTGAGTGACTGAGTGAGTGATTGAGTGAGTGACTGAGTGAGTGACTGAGTGAGTGACTCTGAGTGAGTGACTCAGTGAGTGAGCAACTCGGTGAGTGAGTGACTGAGTGAGTGACTGAGTGAGTGACTGAGTGAGTGACTCTGAGTGAGTGACTCAGTGAGTGAGCGACTCAGTGAGTGAGTGAATGTGTCAGTGAGGAGTGACTCAGTGAGTGACTCAGCGAGTGACTCAGTGACTCAGTGACTCAGTGAGTGACACAGTGAATGAGTGAGTGACTCTGAATGAGTGAGTGACTCTGAGTGAGTGACTGAGTGAGTGACTGAGTGAGTGACTCTGAGTGAGTGACTCTGAGTGAGTGACTCTGAGTGAGTGACTCTGAGTGAGTGACTCTGAGTGAGTGACTCAGTGAGAGTGATTCAGTGAGTGAGTGACTCTGAGTGTGTGTCAATGAGTGACTGACTCTGAATGAGTGAGTGACTCAGTGAATGAGTGAGTGAGTGACTCGGAGTGAATGAGTGAGTGAGTGATTCAGTGAGTGAGAGTGATTCAGTGAGTGAGTGACTCAGTGAGTGAGTGACTCAGTGAGTGACTGAGTGAGAATGATTCAGTGAGTGAGTGATTCAGTAAGTGAGAGTGATTGAGTGAGTGAGCGACTCAGTGAGTGAGTGTGTCAGTGAGTGAGTGACTCTGAGTGAGTGACTCTGAATGAGTGAGTGATTCAGTGAGTGACTCAGTGACCGAGTGAATGAGTGACTCTGAGTGATTCAGTGAGTGAGTGACTCAGTGAATGACTCAGTGAGAGTGATTGAGTGAGTGAGTGACTCGTGAGTGAGTGACTCAGTGAGTGAGTGTGTCAGTGAGTGAGTGACTCTGAGTGAGTGAGTGAGTGACTCAGTGAGTGAGTGTGTCAGTGAGTGAGTGACTCAGTGAGTGAGTGAGTGACTCAGTGAACGAGTGAGTGAGTGACTCTGAGTGAGTGAGTGATTCAGTGAATGAGAGTGATTCAGTGAGTGAGTGTGTCAGTGTGAGTGACTCAGTGAACGAGTGTGTCAGTGTGAGTGACTCAGTGAGTGACTCAGTGAACGAGTGAGTGAGTGACTCAGTGAGTGAGTGATTCTGTGAATGAGAGTGATTCAGTGAGTGAGTGTGTCAGTGAGTGAGTGACTCTGAGTCAGTGAGTGAGTGACTCAGTGAGTGACTCAATGAATGAGTGAGTGAGTGACTCAGTGAGTGAGAGTGATTCAGTGAGTGAGTGACTCTGAGTGAGTGAGTGATTCAGTGAGTGAGTGATTCATTGAGTGAGTGATTCAGTGAGTGAGTGATTCAGTGAATGAGAGTGATTCAGTGAATGAGAGTGATTCAGTGAGTGAGTGATTCAGTGAGTGAGTGATTCAGTGAATGAGAGTGATTCAGTGAGTGAGTGTGTCAGTGAGTGAGTGACTCTGAGTCAGTGAGGAGTGACTCAGTGAGTGACTCAATGAATGAGTGAGTGAGTGACTCAGTGAGTGAGAGTGATTCAGTGAGTGAGTGACTCAGTGAGTGACTCAATGAATGAGTGAGTGAGTGACTCAGTGAGAGTGATTCAGTGAGTGAGTGACTCAGTGAATGAGTGAGTGACTCAGTGAGAGAGTGATTCAGTGAATGAGTGACTCTGAGTGAGTGAGTGACTCAGTGAGTGAGTTTGTCAGTGAGTGAGTGACTCTGAGTCAGTGAGTGAGTGACTCTGAGTGAGTGAGTGACTCAGTGAGTGAGCGACTCAGTGAGTGAGCGACTCAGTGAGTGAGTGTGTCAGTGAGTGAGTGTGTCAGTGAGTGAGTGTGTCAGTGAGTGACTCGGTGAGTGAGTGACTCTGAGTGAGGACTCTGAGTAACTCAGTGATTCAGTGAATGAGTGACTGAGTGAGGACTCAGTGAGTAACTCAGTGATTCAGTGAATGAGTGATTCTGAGTGAATGACTCAGTGAGTGAGTGACTCAGAGAGTGACTCAGTGAATGAGTGAGTGACTCAGTGACCGAGTGAATGAGTGACTCTGAGTGAGTGAGTGAGAGTGATTCAGTGAATGAGTGACTCTGAGTGAGTGACTCAGTGAGAGTGAGTTTCTGTCGGGGGGAGAATGGGATTGGACTTCTGCAAGACGTGAATTTCAGATTATTTTTGCACATTGCACGCTTTACAAACTGTGAGCACTATTTCTGAGGACAGAATTTGGGTTTGGAGGGAACGGACTCGCTGGCTGCCCCTCAGTTTGACTAAAGACCAGCCAGATATTGTCCCGAGGGAACCTTCCCTTCCGCAGCGAGTCTGGACCCGAATCATTTGGGGAAAAAAGTCTTTCACTTTCAGGATTTCTATTATCCTCTTTGCAACCAGTCAGAGTTGCTAACTCTCGTTGGTGGGTCGATTCCTTTGTCACATGACTACCCAATCCTCATCCCACCCCCTTCCCCCGCTCCCATTCCCAAACACTGCTGTCAATGGTCCAATCTCCAAGTGCACTCTGTTCTAGTCCGAGATGACACCCTGTCACCCTAGGGTGAGGCAGGAGGGCCCAGTGCCCTGAATCTGTCAATCAGTCAAGCTCCAGGGCACCATGGCAATGGACCAATGCCCCGCCAGCAAATATTAACCAATCCCAACTCCAGTGCCTACTGTGGATTGCCCGTGCACCCAGGAATGTGTCCTCACCATCCCCTGCCTTGCAATGCCACCTTCCCTGGGGTGTCTCAGGGGTTGCATGTCATTAGAAAGGCTACTCTTACAAGCAAGAAAAGCCATAGGGGATATGAGGCCATATTTAAAAATGCACTTCCAGGTTCTACACCTTGTGAACCGTGTACACAGCAATGGGTTGGCACGTCCGAAAGCAACTCACTGGGCACAGGTCCGGGGCCCAGTTCCCCACCTGCAGAGACTTAACTGATCTCGGCTAGGGCAAATTATTGGAGGCATACTGTTGGCCTCAGAGTATGGCACTGTCCCCACCAACGCCACCTCTCCATTGCCTCCCACAGCGGCACGGTGGCACAGTGGTTAGCACTGCTGCCTCACAGCGCCAGGGACCCAGGTTCAATTCCGGCCTCGGGTCACTGTCTGTGCGGAGTCTGCACGTTCTCCCCGTGTCTGCGTGGGTTTCCTCCGGGTGCTCCGGTTTCCTCCCAAAGTCCAAAGATGCACAGGTTAGGTGGATTGGCCGAGATAAATTGCCCCTTAGCGTCAGGGGGACTAGCTAGGGTAAATGTGTGGGGTGACAAGGATCGGGCCTGGGTGGGATTGTGGTCGGTAGAGACTCAATGGGCCGAATGGCCTCCTTCTGCACTGTCGGGATTCTATGATTCTATTCTGTGATACCAACACTGTCCGGTCAGAGTGTGGGTTGGGATTGGGATGGGGAGGGGAGTGGGGAGGGGAGTGGGGAGGGGAGTGGGGTGGGGGGGTGGGGCTAGGGGTGGAGGGAAATGAGGGGACAACACCTCCTGCAGATTGAAGCCCCCTTGTCTGCAGGGTGTGTAGGCAATCAGCGGCTGAGGGCAAAGAGCAGCAGGTGATGCCTCTGCAGTCGAATAGTCGGACACCACTCACTGCCTGGATTCCAACAGCGAGTCCTTGCAGAAAGAAAATGACAGGATGGGTGGGGGGAGGTGGAAGGGTGAGGGGATAAGGAGCGGGGGCAGTGCACAGATGTCAGGAAACGGAAGCAAATGAAAACTCCCACCCCCCCCCCCTCTCCCCTCACCCCTCACCCCAACCCCAAACTCTCCACCTCAAAAATCCTGAAATGAGGATCCTTTAATCGATTGCAACACATCTTAATGCCGCTTCCCTCAGTTAACCAGAACAACAACCAAAAATACCCTGTATGAGAAACATTCCTTTACACTTTGCTCTGTAGCAGTTTTTTTTTGGAATTATAAAAGATTGCTATCCTTTTTTAAGTATCAGGATGTAAATGAAGTGTAATTGATAATGGTATATATAAAAACTCAATACAGATGTGAAACCCTTCAACGCTGTGTTTCTTCCTTTCAAAGAGCCGGCACGCGCGATGGGCTGAATGGCCTCCTTCTGTACTGCAGCTTTCCATGAATGTTTTATCAGTTTATTCCCATTGGAGATAGTTTATTCATAGACTCAGGGAGCCGTCTCATTGTATTTCCCGACAACACACACCCACCGCAGTTTTGGCTTTCCGACTCCGGACTTTGTCGTCCTATCCCGGTCTTCCCTGCCTCTGGGACGGCAGAGATTCACCGGTGTGGGATTGTTGGCGCTCCAGGATTGTATCAGATGTTCAGGAATTGAGGACCACTCTTCAAAACACTGCAGGGTGCAAAAAGCACAGAGGATTTGGAGGAAATGCCCTGTGTCTGTTTTAGTGTCTCGTGTGGCGTGGGCGTTGCTGACAAGGCCAGCAGCTGTTGCCCATCACTAATTGCCCGCAATGAGCAACAGATGCCCGACAGATGACAGGGACCTTGACATCCCATCGAAAAATAAAACTAAAAACTTTTTATTTAATATTTGGTGAGGGGAGAGAAAAAGCTGTTCAGTTAGCCAAAGATCCTTAGACAGCATCTTCCAAACCCACGACCACCTCCATCTAGAAGGACAAGGGCAGCAGATACATGGGAACACCACCACCTGCAAGTCCCCCTCCAAGCCACTCACCATCCTGACTTGGAAATATTTTCACCGTTCCTTCGCAGTCGCTGGGTCACAATAGAACATAGAACATCGAACAGTATAGCACAGAACAGGCCCTTCGGCCCACGATGTTGTGCCGAGCTTTATCTGAAACCAAGATCAAGCTATCCCACTCCCTATCATCCTGGTGTGCTCCATGTGCCTATCCAATAACCGCTTAAATGTTCCTAAAGTGTCTGACTCCACTATCACTGCAGGCAGTCCATTCCACACCCCAACCACTCTCTGCGTAAAGAACCTACCTCTGATATCCTTCCTGTATCTCCCACCACGAACCCTATAGTTATGGCCCCTTGTAATAGCTCCATCCACCCGAGGAAATAGTCTTTGAACGTTCACTCTATCTATCCCCTTCATCATTTTATAAACCTCTATTAAGTCTCCCCTCAGCCTCCTCCGCTCCAGAGAGAACAGCCCTAGCTCCCTCAACCTTTCCTCATAAGACCTACCCTCCAAACCAGGCAGCATCCTGGTAAATCTCCTCTGCACTCTTTCCAGCGCTTACACATCCTTCTTATAGTGAGGTGACCAGAACTGCACACAATCCTGGAATTCCCTCCCTAACGGCATTGTGGGTCAACCCACAGCACGTGGACTGCAGTGATTCAAGAAGGCGGCTCACCACCACCTTCTCAAGGGCAACTAGGGATGGGCAATAAATGCTGGCCTAGCCAGCGACGCCCATGTTTTAAAAATCATCCTATCAGGTATTCAATAGTCTGTTCGCATTCTGATTGGCCAGGGGAAGACAGGTCAATGGGATGATGGACATGTCAAGTGACCATTGGGCGGTGGGGGAACCTTCAAGAATACCCCCAGCTACAACAGGTAATTCTAGCTGTTCAGCTGGAGAGAAGTGGGTGTTAATAGCAGAATAAATACCAGCGCTGCCTGAAAGCAAGATTCAAAATGGCACTTGGTGGAAATCAAAATGGAGGACAGAGTTCATGGTCTGAGGTTGCTGAGTCCCGAGGGCTGTAAGGTGTCCAATCGGAAGATGAGGTGCTGCTCCTCCAACTTGCGTTGGGCTTCACTGGGATATTGCAGCAGGCCGAAACGTGAATGTCAGAGCAAGATGGTGAACTGAAATGGGAAGCAAGCAAGGGGTCAGGGTTGCTGTTCTGCAAAGCAGACACCCAGCCTTCTGGAGGGCGGGAATGGGCCAACTGAGGAAATTTTGTCTCGAACTCTGGTTAGATGACACTTGGAGAATCGTGTATGGATCTGGATGCCGTCTTATAAAAGGGGTATCAAGACTCTGGAGGGGTGCAACAAGGTTTGTGAGGATTAATCCAGAACTTTGCGGTTATAGAACATAGAACATAGAACATTACAGCGCAGAACAGGCCCTTCGGCCCACGATGTTGCACCGACCAGTTAAAAAAAAACTGTGACCCTCCAACCTAAACCAATTTCTTTTCGTCCATGAACCTATCTACGGATCTCTTAAACGCCCCCAAACTAGGCGCATTTACAACTGATGCTGGCAGGGCATTCCAATCCCTCACCACCCTCTGGGTAAAGAACCTACCCCTGACATCGGTTCTATAACTACCCCCCCTCAATTTAAAGCCATGCCCCCTCGTGCTGGATTTCTCCATCAGAGGAAAAAGGCTATCACTATCCACCCTATCTAAACCTCTAATCATCTTATATGTTTCAATAAGATCCCCTCTTAGCCGCCGCCTTTCCAGCGAAAACAATCCCAAATCCCTCAGCCTCTCCTCATAGGATCTCCCCTCCATACCAGGCAACATCCTGGTAAACCTCCTCTGCACCCTCTCCAAAGCCTCCACATCCTTCCTGTAATGTGGGGACCAGAACTGCACACAGTACTCCAAGTGCGGCCGCACCAGAGTTGTGTACAGTTGCAACATAACGCTACGACTCCTAAATTCAATCCCCCTACCAATAAACGCCAAGACACCATATGCCTTCTTAACAACCTTATCTACTTGATTCCCAACTTTCAGGGATCTATGCACACATACACCTAGATCCCTCTGCTCCTCCACACTATTCAAAGTCCTCCCGTTAGCCCTATACTCAACACATCTGTTATTCCTACCAAAGTGAATTACCTCACACTTCTCCGCATTAAACTCCATCCGCCACCTCTCGGCCCAACTTTGCAACCTGTCTAAGTCTTCCTGCAAACTACGACACCCTTCCTCACTGTCTACCACACCACCGACTTTGGTGTCATCAGCAAATTTGCTAATCCACCCAACTATACCCTCATCCAGATCATTAATAAATATTACAAACAGCAGTGGCCCCAAAACAGATCCCTGAGGTACATCACTTGTAACCGCACTCCATGATGAATATTTACTATCAACCACCACCCTCTGTTTCCTATCCGCTAGCCAATTCCTGATCCAATTTCCTAGATCACCCCCAATCCCATACATCTGCATTTTCTGCAGAAGCCTACCATGGTGAACCTTATCAAACGCCTTACTAAAATCCATATATACCACGTCCACTGCCTTGCCCCCATCCACCTCCTTGGTCACTTTCTCAAAAAACTCAATAAGGTTAGTAAGGCACGACCTACCTGCCACAAAACCATGCTGACTATCACCTATCAATTCATTACTCTCCAAATAACTATAAATCCTATCCCTTATAATTTTTTCCAACATCTTGCCGACAACAGAAGTGAGACTCACCGGTCTATAATTCCCGGGGAAGTCTCTGTTCCCCTTCTTAAACAATGGGACAACATTCGCTAACCTCCAATCTTCTGGTACTATACCAGAGGCCAACGACGACCTGAAGATCAGAGCCAGAGGCTCTGCAATCACTTCTCTTGCCTCCCAGAGAATCCTTGGATAAATCCCATCCGGACCAGGGGATTTATCTATTTTCAGACCCTCCAGAATATCCTGCACATCCTCCTTATCAACTGTAATACTGTCTATTCTACTCCCCTGCAACCCAGTGTCCTCCTCAGCTATATTCATGTCCCCTTGCGTGAACACCGAAGAGAAATATTGGTTCAATGCTTCACCAATCTCCTCCGGTTCCACACATAACTTCCCTCTGCCATCTATAACTGGCCCTAAACTTGCCCTAACCAACCTTCTGTTCTTGACATACCTATAGAACGCCTTAGGATTCTCTTTAACCCTATCCGCCAAAGTCTTCTCATGTCCCCTTTTAGCCCTTCTAAGCTCGCTCTTCAACTCCCTCTTAGCCAATCTAAAGCTTTCTAGTGCACTACCCGAGTGCTCACGTCTCATCCGAACATAAGCCTCCTTTTTCTTTTTAACCAACAAAGAAACTTTTTTGGTGCACCACGGTTCCCTAGCCCTACCAATTCCTCCTTGCCTGACAGGGACATACCTATCACAGACTCGCAGTAGCTGCTCCTTGAAAAAACTCCACATGTCGGACGTTCCCAGTCCCTGTAAACTCCTAGTCCAACCTATGTTTCCTAATTCTCTCCTAATAGCCTCATAATTACCCTTCCCCCAGCTAAAACCACTGGCCCGAGGTTCATGCCTATCCCTTTCCATCACTAAGGTGAACGTAACCGAATTGTGGTCACTATCACCAAAATGCACACCAACTTCCAAGTCTAGCACCTGGTCTGGCTCATTTCCCAGCACCAGATCCAATATAGCCTCACCTCTAGTTGGCCTGTCTACATACTGAGTCAAAAAACCTTCCTGCACGCTTTGAACAAAAACTGACCCCTCTAACGAGCTAGAGCTATAACAATTCCAGTCAATATTAGTCAAGTTAAAATCCCCCATAACAATTGCCCTATTACTTTCACTCCTAAGCAGGATTGACTCCGCAATCCTTTCCTCAACCTCTCTAGAACTTTTAGGAGGTCTATAAAAGACTCCCAACAGGGTGACCTCTCCTCTCCTATTTCTAATCTCCGCCCATACTACCTCAACAGATAAGTCCTCATCAAACCTCCTCTCTGACACTGTGATACAATCTCTGACCAATAATGCTACCCCTCCCCCTCTTCTACCTCCTTCCCTACTTCGACTAAAACATTTGAACCCCGGGACCTATCAAGAGAAAATGAATAGGCTGTTTTTTCTTGAAAACTATGATGTGGAGATGCCGGCGTTGGACTGGGGTAAGCACAGTAAGAAGTCTCACAACACCAGGTTAAAGTCCCACAGGTTTGTTTTTTTTAAAATACTTTTCCAATTCAATCAAATCAAATCCAATTCAGAGTCTCAACAAGTTGAGACATTTCAGATCCAGGCTGACAAGACAGGGCGAGCGACCAAACCACCCTATCCTGGGCCTGATCTACATGAGCCAAGCTGATTGGAGAAGGGGGAGGTTCCTCCTCCAAGACTTGGGCTCATTTGCATCTTAGCCAAAAGGCCGAGATGCCGCTTTTAAAAATTGCTTCATATGAAACATATGAAGCTTCAATGTAACCTAATGACCTCAACCAAGTGCAGCATCCTCTCCATACTACACTTGATCTTAGCCAAAACGTTTGATATCACAAGCTTTCAGAGTGTCACTCCTTCTTCAGGTGAAGGAGTGACACTCCGAAAACTTGTGATATCAAATAAACCTGTTGGACTTTAACCTGGTGTTGGGAGGCAACTTACTTTTCTTGAAAAGTCAGAGCTGAGAGGAAATTTGGTGAACAGATTTAAAATAATGAAAGGTTTGATCGAGTACCAGATACAGAGTTATTGTTTCAACTCAGATTAAGAGCAAAACTAGATGCCGTAAGAATGCGACAATCGCCATGAAGTCCAATAAGGAATTTGGAAGAAACGTCTTGGATGGGTTACACCTTAACTGGAAGGGAGCAAATATCCTGGCTGGGAGTTTTGCTAGAGTGTTTCGGCAGGATTTAACCTAGTGTGAGAGGGGGGTGGGGAACAAAACAGTAGGTCAGTAAGTACTGAGGCTGGGGTTGAGCTGGGGGCCAGGGCAAGGCTAGCAAAGAAGAGGAGCACTCTGGAGGAGGATGACCTGAGTGAGCCTGGAGGTCTGGAGTGCACCTGCTTCAATGCGAGGAGTGTAACGGGTAAGACAGACGAACTTAGGGCCTTAATGCTTACGCGGAATTTGAATGTGGTTGCGGTGACGGAGACTTGGTTAAAAGAAGGACAGGACTGGCAGCTGAATATCCCGGGGTTTAGGCGAGACAGAGGAGGGGCTAAAAAAGGTGGGGGAGTAGCGATATTAGCTAGGGAGCATATTACCGCGGTGCAGAGGGTAGACAACTTAGAGGGGTCATGTACTGAGTCACTGTGGGTGGAACTCAGAAACAGGAAGGGTGCAGTCACTATGCTGGGGGAGTACGACAGACCACCCAACAGCCCACGGGAAGTGGAGGAAAGGATATGTCAGGAGATTCTGGATATGTGCAGAAAAAATAGGGTTGTTGTAGTGGGGGACTTTAATTTCCTTGGCACAGACTGGAAAGTACTTAGAGCTGGGGTTCCGGACGGGGAGGAATTTGTAAAATGCATACTGGAAGGTTCTTTGGAACAGTATGTAGATAGCCCGACTAGAGAGAGGGCTATACTGGACCTAGTTCTGGGAAATGAGCCCGGTCAGGTCATTAAAGTTTCGGTAGGGGAACATGTGGCAAATAGTGACCACAACTCTGTTAACTTTAGGATAGTAATGGACAAGGATGAGTGCTGTCCTATGGGCAGGGTGCTAAATTGGGGGAAGGCTGACTATAGCCGGATTAGGCAGGAATTGGTGGATGTTGATTGGGAGAGGATGTTCGAGGGTAAGTTCGCGTCTGGCATGTGGGAGTCTTTTAAGGAACAATTGATAAGGCTGCAGGATAGGCATGTGCCTGTAAAAAGGAAAGATAGGAAAGGTAGGATTCGAGAGCCATGGATAACCAGGGAAATTGAGGATCTGATTAAAATGAAAAGGGAGGCGTACGTTAAGTCCAGGCAACTGAAAACAGATGGAGCTCTGGAGGAATACAGAGAGAGTAGGAAAGAACTCAAACGAGGAGTTAGAAGGGCAAAATGAGGTCACGAGATGTTCTTGGCAGGCAGGATTAAGGAGAATCCTAAGGCATTCTATTCATACGTTAGGAACAAAAGAGTTGTCAGGGAGAAAATCAGACCTCTCAGGGACAAAGGAGGGGAATTATGCTTAGAACCCAAGGGAATAGGGGAGATCCTAAATGAATACTTTGCATCGGTATTCACGAAGGAGAGGGACGTGTTAACCGGAGTGTCTCGGAGGGAGGTGTTGACCCGTTGAAGAAAATCTCCATTACAAGGAAGGAAGTGTTAGGTTTTATAGGGAACATTAAAACTGACAAAGCCCCAGAGCCTGATGGCATCTATTCTCAACTGCTCAGGGAGACGAGAGATGAAATTGCTGGGCCTCTGACAGAAATCTTTGTCGCTTCTTTGGACACAGGTGAGGTCCCTGAGGATTGGAGGATAGCGAATGTGGTCCCGTTGTTTAAGAAGGGTAGCAGGGATAACCCAGGAAATTATAGGCCGGTGAGCTTGACGTCCGTGGTAGGGAAGTTGTTGGAGAGGATTCTTAGAGACAGGATGTATGTGCATTTAGAACGGAACAATCTCATTAGTGGCGGACAGCATGGTTTTGTAAGAGGGAGGTCGTGCCTTACAAATTTGGTGGAGTTTTTTGAGGAAATGACAAAAACGGTTGACGAAGGAAGGGCCGTGGATGTCGTCTATATGGATTTCAGTAAGGCATTTGACAAAGTCCCACATGGCAGGTTGGTTAAAAAGGTTAAGGCTCATGGGATACAAGGAGAAGTGGCTAGATGGGTGGAGAACTGGCTTGGCCATGGGAGACAGAGGGTAGCGGTCGAAGGGTCTTTTTCCGGCTGGAGGTCTGTGACCAGTGGTGTTCCACAGGGCTCTGTACTGGGACCTCTGCTATTTGTGATATATATAAATGATTTGGAAGAAGGTGTAACTGGTGTTATCAGCAAGTTTGTGGATGACACGAAGATGGCTGGACTTGCAGATAGCGATGAGCATTGTCGGGCAATACAGCAGGATATAGATAGGCTGGAAAATTGGGCTGAGAGGTGGCAGATGGAATTTAATCCAGATAAATGCGAAGTGATGCATTTTGGAAGAAATAATGTAGAGAGGAATTATACAATAAATGGCAGAGCCATCAAGAGTCTAGAAACACAGAGGGACCTAGGTGTGCAAGTCCACAAATCCTTGAAGGTGACGTCACAGGGGGAGAAGGTAGTGAATAAGGCATATGGCATGCTTGCCTTTATAGGACGGGGCATAGAGTATAAAAGCTGGAGTCTGATGATGCAGCTGTATATAATGCTGGTTAGGCCACATTTGGAGTACTGCATCCAGTTCTGGTCGCCGCACTACCAGAAGGACGTGGAGGCGTTAGAGAGAGTATAGAGGAGGTTTACCAGGATGTTGCCTGGCATGGAGGGTCTTAGCTATGAGGAGAGATTGGGTAAACTGGGGTTGTTCTCCCTGGAAAGACAGAGAATGAGGGGAGATCTAATAGAGGTGTACAAGATTATGAAGGGGATAGATAGGGTGAACGGTGGGAAGCTTTTTCCCAGATCAGAAGTGACGATCACGAGGGGTCACGGGCTCAAGGTGAGAGGGGCGAAGTATAACTCAGATATTAGAGGGATGTTTTTTACACAGAGGGTGGTGGGGGCCTAGAATGCGCTGCCAAGTAGGGTGGTGGAGGCAGACATGCTGACATCGTTTAAGACTTACCTGGATAGTCACATGAGCAGCCTGGGAATGGAGGGATACAAACGATTGGTCTAGTTGGACCAAGAAGCGGCACAGGCTTGGAGGGCCGAAGGGCCTGTTTCCTGTGCTGTACTGTTCTTTGTTCTTTGTCTTTACCAAGGGAATGGTGAGAATGTGGAATCCAGCACCACAGACAGTGGGTGAAGTGAATAATATAGATGCATTTCAGGGGAAACTGGAAAAAACAGAATAGAAGATTCCGCAGATAAGGTGAAATGAGGAAGGATGGGAGAATGTGCGGCAATAACGCCAGCGTGGATTGATCGGGCCAAATGGCCTGTTTTCATTCTGCAATGCTATGTAATTCTATCTAAAGAAAAGTTGGGTCAAGTAGAGGTACAAATTGAAGGAGCAGAACTTTTACCAGCAACTGCTGTCCTCCATGGGGCAGTGATGGCCTAGTTGTATTATCGCTAGACATTAATCCAGAAACTCAGCTAATGTTTGGGGAGCCAGGTTCGAACGGCATGGTGGAATTTGAATTCAATATTTAAAAAATCTGGATTAAGAATCTCGTGATGACCGTGAAACCATTACCGGTTGTTGGAAAAACCCATCCGTTTCACGAATATCTTTTAGGGAAGGAAATCTGTCATCTTTACTTGGTCTGGCCTACATGTGACTCCAGAGCCACAGCAATGTGGTTGAGTCTCAACCGCCCTCCAAGGGCAACTAGGGATGGGCAATAAATGCTGGCCAGCCAGCGACGCCCATGTCCCACAAATGAATTTTAAAAAGACATGGCAGCGTTGGCCTCAATCTGAAACGGTTGAACACTCAACATTGAGTCCAGAAGGCCGTAAAATGCCTCATCAAAGATGAGATGCTGCTCCTCGAGTTTGTGTCGAAGTTTATTGGAACAGTGCCGCAGATCAAAGGGCAGAGAGATCAGAGTGGGGATGAATAAAAATTACAAGTTACCACAAGAATATCTCCAGACTATCTCTGCGTCTTCAGATGAAACATGCAGAATACAATGAGATGCAAAGATAATTGTGGCAACAACTTAAAATATACCTGCCTTAATCTAATAAGTAGCAAATAACATTCGTGCCACACAAGTGCCAGTCAATGGCCATCCCCAACAAGAGAGAATCCAACCATCTTCCCTTAGCAATAGCATTACCATCCCCCACTATCACAAGAAGCATAAGAACAAGGAGCAGGAGTAGGCCATTCAGCCCCTCGAGCCTGCTCCGACATTTAACACGATCAAGTCTGATCTCATCTCAGCCTCAACCCTACATTCTTACGCATTCACCACAGCCCTTCAAACCCTTACTCATTAAAAATCTGTCCACCTCTTCCTTAACATTAGTCAAAGTCCCAGCATACCGCGCTCTGGGGTACTGAGTTCCACAGACTCACAACCCTTTGGGAGAAATAATTTCTCTTCATAGAATCATAGAATCATAGAATCCCTACAGTGTAGCAGGAGGCCATTCGGCCCATCAGGCCTACACCAACAATGATCCCATCCAGACCCCATATATTTACCCTGCTAATCCCTCTGGCACTAATGGACAATTTATCATGGCCAATCCACCTAACTCGCACATCTTTGGACTGTGGGAGAAAACTGGAACACCCGGAGGAAACCCACACAGACATGGGGAGAATGTGCAAACTCCACACAGACAGTGACCCAAGCCGGGAATCGAACCCGGGTCCCTGGCGCTGTGAGGCAGCAGTGCTAACCACTGTGCCACTGTGCTGCCCATTTTGTGTCCAGGGAATCAAGGATTTGCAGTTAATCCTAGTAACAAGGAACTCCAGCCTCATGATGTTGGTTCCTTAAAATGTGCTAGGTGTGCCATGGGAGACACCCTACCCATGTCAAAGGAGTTTGCCTGAGTTAGAACAAGATTTCTTCCCTTATGCTATCGATAGGCCTCAGAGGAAACCACGTCGGCTGACTAGTTAGAGTCATAGAGTCATAGAGGTTTACAGCATGGAAACAGGCCCTTCGGCCCAACTTGTCCATGCAGCCCTTTTTTTTTAAACCCCTAAGCTAATCCCAATTGCCCACATTTGGCCCATATCTCTCTATACCCATCGCACCCATGTAACTATTTAAAAAACAAAATTGTACCTGCCTCTACTACTACCTCTGGCAGCTTGTTCCAGACACTCACCACCCTCTGTGTGAAACAATTGCCCCTCTGGACACTTTTGTATCTCTCCCCTCTCACCTTAAACCTATGCCCTTTAGTTTTAGACTCCCCTACCTTTGGGAAAAGATGTTGACTATCTCGCTGATCTGTGCCCCTCATTATTTTATAGAGCTATATAAGGTCACCCCTCAGCCTCCTACGCTCCAGAGAAAAAAGTCCTGGTCTATCCAGCCTCTTCTTATAACTCAAACCATCAAGTCCCAGTAGCATCCTAGTAAATATTTTCTGCACTCTTTCTAGTTTAATAATATCCTTTCTCTAATAGGGTGACCAGAACTGCACACAGTATTCCAACTGTGGCCTTATCAATGTCTTGTACAACTTCAACAAGACATCCCAACTCCTGTATTCAATGTTCTGACCGATGAAACCAAGCATGCGAATGCCTTCTTCACCAGTCTGTCCACCTGTGACTCCACTTTCAAGGAGCTATGAACATGTACCCCTAGATCTCTTTGTTCTGTACCTCTCCCCAACGCCCTACCATTAACTGAGTAAGTCCTGAGTAAGTTTAATCTACCAAAATGCATCACCTCGCATTTGTCTAAATTAAACTCCGTCTGCCATTTGTCAGCCCACTTGCCCAGTTGATCAAGATCCCGTTGCAATCGGAGATAACTTTCTTCACTGTCCTCTATGCCACCAATCTTGGTGTCATCTGCAAACTTACTAACCATGCCTCCTATATTCTCATCCAAATCATTAATATAAATGACAAATAACAGTGGATCCAGCACTGATCCCTGAGGCACACCACTGGTCACAGACCTCCAGCTTGAAAAACAACCCTCTACAACCACCCTCTGGCTTCTGTCATCTCTATTTTAAATCTGTCTACCTTTATCCTAAAACTATGACCTTTTGTTCTAGATTACCCCACAAGAGGAAATATCTTCTCCTTGTCTATTTTTGTCAATCCCCCTTATCATTTTGTACACCTCAATTAAATCTCCTCTCATTTGTCTACAAACTGGGGTTTGCCATTGACTAGAAACTGCACTGGATTCACCGTATAAACACAGTGGCTACAAGAGCAGGTCAGAGACTGGGAATTCTGTGGTAAGAAACTCATCTCCTGACTCCCCAAAGTCTGTCCACTATCTACAAGGCGCAAGTCAGGAGTGTGATGGAATACTCCCCACTTGCCTGGATGGGTGCAGCTCCAACAACACTCAAGAAGCTCGATACCATCCAGGACAAAGCAGCCCCGCTTGATTGGCACATCCACCGCCTTCAACCTTCACTCCCGCCATGACTGACACACAGCAGTAACAGGGTATATCATCTACTCTATAAGATGCACTGCAGCAACTCACCAAGACTTTATTGACAGCTCCTTCCAAACCAGCAACCTCTAGCATCAAGAAGGACGAGGGCAGTGGACACATGGGAACATCTCCACCTGCAAGTTCCCATCCAATTTACTTACCATCCTGACTTGGAAATATATCGGCCGTTCCTTCACTGTCGCTGGGTCAAAATCCTAGAATTCCCTCCCTAACAGCACTGTGGGTTTACCTACACCTCATGGACTGCAGCAGCAGCTCACCACCGCCTTCTCAAGGGGCAATGAGGAATGGGCAACAAATACTGGCCTTGCCAGTGATGCCCAAATCCTACGTATATATAAATAAACTCAGAAAGTGCTGATAATGCTTCATATGGAGGCAAAACAAAACACATGAGATGTTTGGATTTAAATCTTGACCTTGACTTGACCTTTCCCTTATTTTCATTCTTGTGATCAAAAAATGAAGAAGGGGCACCCTTTGTGAGGGTGAACTTGACATTTAAACCCATAGAAACAGGGACAAAAATCATAATAATCTCATCCCAGGATATCAACAGAAAACTGTCACAAGGCCAAATGGCCTTTTCTCCTCTCTGACTTTGCTTGTGTCCATAGACATGTTCCCCTTTCCTCCCAAAATACGCAGTGCGGGGCAAGCTTCATTTCAAAAGGGCTCTGCCTCGGATCAATGAATGATCTTTAATATTATGAAAGGGTTTGGGTAGAGAAGGAGAGGGATGCCGGTTAGTTTGTTTGGTTAGTGTGTGAACATCGCGTTTTTGATTCCTGTCCCAGCTGAGGTGACCTGTGGGACCCGCGTTCCTGAGAGTGGGAAGAATGGCAAACCACCGCAGAACTGCCAAGGAAACAGGATGAAGCACCAACAGACAAAGAGTGCAAAGAGGATTTACGAGGGTGTTACCATGACGAGTGGACCTGAGTTACAGGGAGAGGTTGGCCAGTCTCAGGCTTTATTTCTTGGAACGCAGGAGAATGAGGTGTGACTTTATTGAGGTGTATAAAATCATGAGGGACAGAGATAGGATGAACACACATACGCCAGAATTCTACCCCCCGCCCCCCTCCCCGCTCGCCACGGAAACGGAGCAGGCGAGGGGCAGACAATGGAAATGTCCATTGACCTGAGGCGGGAATTTCCGGTCTTGCTCGAGCGAGGCCATAAAGTCCTGGCCTTAGTCTTTTTCCGAGGGAAGGGGAATTGAAAACTAGAGGGCATAGGTTTAAGGTGAGAGGGGAAAGATTTAAAAGGGACCTGAGGGGCAACCTCTTCAAGCAGAGGGTGGTGCGTGTACAGAATGAGCTGCCAGAGAAAGTGGTTGAGGCAGGTACAAGAGCAACATTTAAAAAGCATTTGGATAAGTACATGGATAGGAAAGGATTAGAGGGATATGGGTCAAACGTGGGCAATTGGGATTAGCTGGGAGGCCACCATGGTCGGTATGGACAGGTTGGGCCGAAGGGCCTGTTTCCATTGCTGTATTGTTCTATGACTCTATGGCAATGAACCAAGGGCCTACCTTCAGGCAGTGCACACATGACAGATGTAGGGAAGATACTTCCAATATTAAAAGGAGGCTGCTGATGGAGTCACACCACCTGGAGGGATCAAAGTTCATTGGAAGTAGTTGGGAATGTGGAATTTTAAACACAAATAGATCAGCCATGATCTTATCGAACGATGGAGGGGCCGAATGGCCTACTTCTGCCTCTGTTCCGTATATTTGCATAAACCCGGTTCATTTTCTGGCCCAGGACTCCTCCCGACAGCCTGAAAACTGAGGCTGGGTGAGTGACGGCCCTCAAGTGGCCACTTAATAATTGGCCAATTAAGGACCTCAACTGGGCCAAGGGCCAGCCGGCCTGGTGTCTGATTGTGGAGAGGTCAGCACAGGCAGCAAACCAGTGGAAAGATCATCGGAGAAATTTTACACTCACATCCCACCTAAAGACCGGCCGGTGGTGGGGGTGGGTGTAAAATTCTACCCATGGACTGCAGCAGTTCACGAAGGCAGCTCCCCGCCATTATCTCAATGCACTTAACAATGGACAAAAAATGTTGGCCAAAGATGGCCACATCCCATAATAAAACAAATCCAGTAGGGAATTCGGGAGAAACTCCTTTATTCAAAGAGTGGCTAGACTGAATTTCACAACCATAGGGATTGGTTGAACCAATTTGTATCATGTTTTCTGGTGTGTTATTATAATGATAGAATCCATTGGGTCAATTTACTGTACAAGACACAAGGCGCCAATTGCTCATAAGGGATTGAGTAAACATGTTGTAGGTTTATTTATTAAGACTAGGCACATGAGAACAGTTAAAGTGTAAAGCTTGAAGCCAGCAGAGCTGTGCGTGTGTGCTCTGCTCACAGCAAAAGTAGAACAAAGACTGGATCACATGACATACTCCCCTTCTATCCCTTAAAGTCATATCACAACAAAGACACTTACACTTTTCTTGATAACATTCCCATGAAGAACTCAGGAGGTTTCACTATCTAAAGTGCTGTCTAAATGCAAGTTGTTAACATAATGACAGGAGAAGGCCATTCAGCCTCTTCAACCTGATCAAACTTTCAACTTGATCATCTTTATCGAAACACCAGCTGCCCACTTTGGTTCCCACCCTCCCCCAACAATCCAGTTTAATCCCAGTTTTATATCTTTTAAGTTGACCCCAAACATCCTCAATATCTTTTTGGGAGGGAGAGAGTTCCAGGTTTTTACTCCCTTTGTGTGAAGAAATGCTTCCTGACATTACTCCGGAATGGAATTTTAAGTCTGGCAGTGGGGTTGAGGGGAGGGACAAGTGGGACTTTGGCATCCTGACTTCCAGATCCTGAGGAGGGGGCTGGATGCCAGACCCCTCGCACTGTGAGGCATTCTCTCTGTGGGCACTGGGTCCCTGGCAGCAGAGGGCATTGGCCTGGGAAAACGCCAAGCTGGGTACTCGGTTGACCCCGTGGAGGGGGGGGGGGGGGGGGGCAGGGTGGCACAGTGGTTAGCACTGGTGCCTCACAGCGCCAGGGACCTGGGTTCGATTCCTGGCTTGTGTCATTGTCTGTGTGGAGTTTGCACATTCTCCCCGTGTCTGCGTGGGTTTCCTCCGGGTGCTCCGGTTTCCTCCCACATTCCAAAGATGTGCGGGTTAGGTGGATTGGCCATGCTAAATTGCCCCTTCGTGTCACGGGGACTAGCTAGGTTGAGTGCATGGGGTTATGGGGATAGGGACTGGGTGGGATCGTGGTCAGTGCTGGTGAGTCGCAGTGTTCTGGAGCTCAGGCCATTAATGGGACAGACCAAAGCCTCTGCTGCTGTCTGGAGCACTGGAAAGTAGCAGTGGAGCAGGCAAACAGCTGCCATCACCCCTGGAAAGCTCCCCCCCACCGAACCCGAGAGGCCAAGAGATGAGGACTGGGACACATGGTGATCTGGGTCACGTGCTGGCAGGTAGTTAGCAATAGCGGTTCCACCAACTGAACGGTGCTACCCTGCTGGTTAGAGATCAGGAGTCCAGCCCTCAATGCTACCCTGATGGATCTGCAAGTCCAACCATGAATACCCATTGTAACACAGCCCATTCACCAAAGGTAAACTTTTCCATTCCTGTTTCTGAAGGTCCAATGCCAGTGGAATAGATAATCCTTGTTTTATCATCTTCTTTCAGTCCAGCTGCTTGAATTTCACATTCCAGAATTTAATGTCCACTTTGTTCTGGGCTGCTCCTCACCCATCCCACCCACCCCCGCCCCCCCTCCCCCCCTTCCCCCCCCCCCCCCAGAGAAAATGGTCTCTCTCTCTACCCTAACAACTTCTTTAATCATCATAAACACCTCAGGTTAATCATTTCTGAATCTTCCATCTTCACTGGAATGCTGGCTTCATCTCTGTCCTCATAATTTAACCCTCGTGGCCCCAGTGTCATTCTGGGTGAAGATGTGCGGCACCCTCTCCAAGGCCAGTCATCCTTCCTGAGAAGCGGCGCCCATGTGTAGTATTAGGGTCTGGCACCTTTAGGGTTAATGTGGGACTGAGAACAGAATTGCCCACACAGTGATGTAAGAGGGCACATGACCCGTACCCAAGGATCAGTCTAGTACTGGACAGAGCTGTGTGTGCAAGCAAGCATGGGGACAGCTCTCCTAGCTTAGTTTAAGTTTATTTATTAGTGTCACAAGCAGGCTTACAGTCACACTTCAATTAAGTCACTGTGAAAATCCCCTAGCCGCCACACTCCGGTGCTTATTCGGGTACACTGAGGGAGAATTTAGCATGGGCAATGCACCCTAACCAGCACGCCTTTTGGAATGTGGGAGGAAACTGGAGCATCTGGAGGAAACCCACGCAGACACGGGGAGAACGTGCAGACTCCGCATAGTCACCCAAGCCGGGAATTTAACCCGGATCCCTGCCGCTATAAGGCAGCAGTGCTAACCACTGTGCCACCGTGCCACCCGGTGCTTGAACACTTTAATGTAGGTACATAATTCTTGCAGTTAATAAATACATACATTTGACCTACCTTGGGCTGCTGAGACTTCATGAAGACAAACGAAATGGTATCCAAAACTTTGCAAAACCCAGAACTGAATGTAGTTACTCCAGTTGGAATCGAGACAGTGTTCTTTGTGGCTGGAAGGTAGCATCCTCCCCACAATGTATGCTAGCCTTTCAGAGATAAAGGCTAACATTCCACTTAAATTTCTTTTTGTACCTAGCCACAAACCTTTGATGATTTCTCTACCTGGATTCCCAAAAATTCTCTGCCCATCCACACATCCTGGGTTTGAGGCATATAGGAGAATGACAGGTGTGAGATCCATTCTTGTCAGCTTGGATGCAGGATGTCCCTTGTCTGGGGACCATGAATTGGATTCAGTTTGAATTGACTTTTTTTGGAGCAAGCAATGGGATGGAGATGGATCGCGCATTGACTTTGTAACTCTGAGAAAGGAATACATTATTTTTTTTAATGCTTTTGCAAGTCCTTAATCACCTTTCTCAGGAACCGTGAATGAAGTTAAGGAGGAGTTTCAGTATAGCTTGTACAAACTCCTTGAAATTATGACTTTAATGTCTTGCTGGTTCTGAAATTTCCCTGCTTTCTTAAGTCAAGTCTCTGGTCACCCTAGCTCTGCTCCTAAAGGCAGTGTTACATTTCTCTAATTAACTCGCCGAAGCTCTGGGTTGCTGTATGAGCCAGCTGTTCAAATACATCACAGGGAAGAAATGGAAAAGACGCCTCTGACTAAATATAAGTCTATGATGTAGGGGAGGTAAGCACTTGGAAGCCACTGGGTCCTGCTCCAAGGGTGGGGAGGTGGGAGCGACTCAGAGAGAAGGTATCAGGGCACAATCTGCATACACACTCCACGGTGCATGTGGGAGCGACTGGAACTGACTTTGGATAAGAGGTAGAAGACAAAAATAATCGCTAAAAGGCGAGTTGTGAAAGGCAACAAACTCAGGTAGGAAACCTCCAATGACAAGAATCTCAGTGTTGTATTTTTAACCCTTTGACCAGCACGTTGTAAAACAGAGGCCGGGATTCTCCGACCTTGCCCGGGGCTGGGATTCTCCGACCTTGCCCGGGGCTGGGAATCTCCGACCTTGCCCGGGGCTGGGATTCTCCGACCTTGCCCGAGGCTGGGATCCTCCGACCTCGCCCGGGGCTGGGATCCTCCGACCTCGCCCGGGGCTGGGATCCTCCGACCTTGCCCGGGGCTGGGATTCTCCGACCTTCCCCGGGGCTGGGATTCTCCGACCTTGCCCAGGGCTGGGATTCTCCGACCTTGCCCGGGGCTGGGATTTTCCAGTCCCACTGCAGCGAATGGATTTATGACTGAGATCTAAATTCTCTGTTTTGCTGGCAGCGATGGTGGGACAGACGAGATCGGAGAACTCCAGCCAAGGAGTCTATAATAGTGACAGACCATGGAAAGGAGAGAAAGAAGGTTAATATATCCTGGAAAGACATTAATCATATGTCAGATAGTAACAATGTCTAAATTAATATTATTTTTGCATTGATGCTAATTTATTTTAGTAACTGAAATACATAACCACTGCACAGGTTGTATGTAGATTGTATGTTTAATGAGAAAAGGAGGATGTGCATTTCGATAGCGCCTTTCATCACCTCAGTGCTTTGCAGCCAATGGAGTGTTTTTGAAGTGTAGATGCTGTTGTAACGTAGGAATCGCAGAAACTAATCTGCGCGCAGAAAGCAGAAATCAACCCTTCCTCATTGGAAAATCCTGATCAAGTCACAGTAATTCCGGTAGCACAGTGATTAGCACCGCTGTCTCACAGCGCCATGGGACCCGGGTTCGATTCCTGGCTTGGGTTCCCGTCTGTGCTGAGTCTGCATGATCTCTCCGTGCCTGCGTGAGTTTCCTCCGGGTGCTCCGGTTTCCTCCCACATTCCGAAAGATGTGCTGGTTAGGGTGCATTGGCCATGCTAAACTCTCCCTCAGTGTGACCCGAACAGGCGCCAGAGCGTGGCGACTAGGGGGTTTTCACAGTAACTTCATTGCAGTGTTAATGTAAGCCGACTTGTAACCCTAATAAATAAACTTTAAAGGCATTACTCATTGCTCTCTGGGTAGAATGCTCACCACTCAGGCTATAGATTCAAGTCCTCCTCACGAGGCTTGAGCACAAAGTCCAAGCAGTCCCTCCGGAGAGAATGCTCGACTGTTGGAGGTACCCTCTTCAGCAGATGTAAAAAATCCCAAGGCCCCTATTTGAAGGAAGAGTGAGGAGGCGTGGGGGGAGTTCTCCCAATGTCGGGGAGCCAATACGCTTCCTCAATCTACATCACTACAAAAAAGAAATGATCTGCTCCTTGTCACATTGCTGCTTGTGGGATCTTGCTGTGTACAGAACAGCTGCTGCATTTCCCACATTAAACAGTGACGACACTTCAAAAGACGCCTCACCGGCTGTCATGCGCTATGGGATGTCCTGAGATTATGAATGGCAGTTTTATAAATATTTTCTTTCCACAGTAATCCGGGGAAGTCGATTTCAAATCCCGGATTAGCCGTTCCAGATTCTGAAATCTGCTCAGGGGAAAAAAAAATCTGGGAATAAAACCGCTGCCGGCTGTAAAAGAGACCGGGAAAAGTGAGCCAGGACAGGTGACCATAGGTTTTGTCACAGTGGCAGAGTTTGAGGGGCATCTTAAAGGAGGTTAGAAGCAACGAGGTTTAGGGGGGAAATCCACACATCTCCAGGCCCAGGTAGCTGAAGCTACCCAGGTAGCCAGCAATGAGGATGCACAAGAGGCCAGAACTGGAGATTCCAGAGGGCAGCAAGGCAATTAAAGTGTGAACAAAGCTCTGGGATTTTTTTCTGGGAATACAAAATTCAAAAGTATGAAGTGATGAGGGAAGGCGGTTCAGTGACAAAACCACTGCACAACTACCTCAAAATAAGCAGCCCATGTCCAAATGCAGCAAGACCTGGACAATATCCAAGCTTGGGCTAAGTGGCAAGTAACATTCATGCCACACAAGTGATAGGCAATGACCATTTCCAGCAAGAGAGGATCTAACCATCCCCTCCTTTTATATTCAATGGCATTACCCATTGCTGAATTCCCAATGTCGACATCCTGGGGGTTATCATTGACCAGAAACTGAACTGTACTAGCCATGTAAATATGTCAGAATCCTGCAGTGAGGAACTCACCTCCTGACTCCCCAAAGCATGTCCATCATCTTTAGGGGGGGCACAGTGGCACAGTGTTTAGCACTGCTGCCTCACAGCACCAGAGGCCTGGGTTCGATTCTGAGTGACTGTCTGTGTGGAGTCTGCACGTTCTCCCCGTGTCTGTGTGTGCTTCCTCCGGTTGCCCCAGTTTCCTCCTACACTCCAAAGATGCGCAGGTTAGAGGGATTGGCCATGCTAAATTTCTCCTTCATGTCCCAAGATGTGTAGGTTAGGGGGATTAGCAGAGTAAATACTTGGGGTTACGGGGAACAGTTCTAGGTGGAATTGTCCCTCAGTGTCAGAGGGATTACGTGGGGTTACGGGGATAGGGCCTGGGTGGGATTGTGGTCGGTGCAGACCCGATGGGCCGAATGGCCTCCTTCTGCACTGTAGGGATTCTGTGATCTACAAGGCAGGAGTGTGATGGATGACTCTCCACTTGCCTGGATGGGTGGAGCTCCAACAACATCGACACCATTCAGGATAAAGCAGCCCACTTGGTTAGAACCCCATCCACAAACATTCACTCCTTCCACCGCCGACACTCAGTGGTAGCCGTGTGTATTGTTAGAAATCAAATCCCAAACTCCACGGTATATTGTGAAGCTAGGCTCAACCCCACGTTTTTTGATTTTGGAATTAGTGTGAGGATAAGATGTTTCATTCCAGGTGTGACTCTATTAACCCACCAGGAAGCTTTTATTAAAACAAACTTTATTTAATAACACCGTTAAAATACAACAAAAAGAATCAGCATAACTTTTACCAATTCAAATACTTAAACATGACAAGGTATAATTCTTAACAGCTAGATATCTCTATAGTTCCAATGTAAGCAATAACCCCACTACATAAATCCCTCTTCAGAACTAGTTAGAGCAACAAAAGCATATAGTCTTAAGTAAATGCTAGATTTCCAACCTTTTAACACCTCTGGACAGAGATACAGGGCCCGATTTTACCAAAGGGCACGAAATCGCGGTAAAGTTGGGCATCGGGCCTATACCGCGATCTGCACCCGATTCTGAGAAGATCGCGGCTTTACCGACACCCAATTCGGGCGCGGGTCCGACCTGCGCCCAAATCGGGCGGCCCGACGATTTAAATGTATTTGCACGCATTTAAATCGACTTAATGAACCGCGCGCCCAACCCTACCGCCAAATCCCACTTTACCGTCTTCTGGTCCGCGCTGTAATCGACCTGCCGAATAAAAGTCTGAAGTCATCGCTGCAGCTCCCGAAGAGCAGGGTCAGAGACTGCAACAGCTCTCTGACCCAGCTCCTCCTCTGAGGAGGGGGGGGCGGGGAGGAGGAGGGGGCGCAGGAACCAGATCATGCTCTGGTCAGAGGGGGGGGGGGGTAGGGGGAGGGGGGTAGGTGGAGGGGGGGACCCAGATCATCCTCTGGTCGGGGGGGGGGGTCCGCTGCCAGTTTGCGGCCGATCGGTGGGGAGGGAGCAGGCAGGGGGGTCCACTGTCACTCTGCGGGCGATCCCTCCTCCCCACCAGAGGAACGAATCCCTCCTGCCGGAGTGGACGTGTGGCCATGCCATCCCACAAAACCTTCAGGATGAAGCAATTCCTCGCTAAGAAGATGAAGCAGAACTGGCCGATTCCACAGTGGATCTGCATGAAAACCGGCTACAAGATCAGTACAAGTCCAAGAGGAGACACTGGAGAAGGACCAAGCTGGGCCTGTAAATGGATACACCATCACTGGTACACTACCAGCCACAGCCATCTCTCCCGCTCTCTTGCCCCTGCAGGGAAGAGTAATCTGTGGGACTTAAGACATCAATCTTCAGACTCAGAGGCATTTCTATGGCGCCCTTCGTATCCCTGGGACATCCCAAGGCAATTCCCACCCAGAAGGGCACTTATCAAAGTGTGTTCACTATTACAATGTGGGAAACGTGACAGCGAATTCACACACGGCAAAGGGAAGAGGGCTAACACCGAGGGGATGCTGACAGAACAAAAATATAAAGATATAAGCTGTCTATTTCCAGTCTGTTCATAAAAAGAACATTCAGAATAGAAGCGAACACTAATTCCTCATCAGCATCACAGGCAGGAACTGCTGCTAAACGTCAAAGTAAATTGATGTTCTTGTTCTAGCTCTTATTTTGTATTTTGCTTACAGTCTGTAACATGAGGTAGAGGAATGGCTTGTGTACAAGTGGTCATGTCAGTTTGCCTGGGTGCAGGATATTGTCCTTGAACTTAGTTAGTGTCTGGAGGAGGGAGCCACGGTAAAATTGCAATCATAGAATCCCTACAGTGCAGGAGGAGACCATTTGGCCCATCGAGTCTGCACCGACGGACTGAATATCTCACCCAGGGCCACCATCCGCTATCCCCGTAACCCCACAATTTATCCCGTTAATCTCTCTAACCTACACGTATTGGGACACAAGGGGCAATTTGCTGTGGCCAATCCACCTAACCTGCACACCTTTGGAGTGTGGGGGTTCTCACTGGAATGACAGAGGTTGAGGGGCTACAAGTCTACAAGATTATGAGGGGCATGGACAGAGTGGATAGTCAGAAGCTTTTTTCCAGGGTGGAAGAGTCAATTTCTAGGGGTCATAGGTTGAAGGTGCGAGGGGCAAGATTTAAAGGAGATGCACGAAGCAAGTTTTTTACACAAAAGGTGGTGGGTGCCTGGAACTCACTGTCGAGGGAGGTCGCAGGTACGATAGTGACTTTTAAGGGGCGTCTGGACAAATACATGAATAGGATGGGAATAGAGGGATATGGTCCCCGGAAGTGTAGGGCGTTTTAGTTCAGTTGGGCAGCATGGTCGGTGCAGGCTTGGAGGGCCGAAGGACCTGTTCCTGTGCTGTAATTTTCTTTGTCCTTTGTTCTTTGAAACCGGAGCACCCGGAGGAAACCCATGCAGACACGGGGAGAATGTGCGGAGTCTGCACAGTCACCCACTGCACTTGAAAGGGGCATCAAGACGCCTAAACGGGGGCAAGAGGAACACAATTAATTTTTGAGCCCTCACTTAGTAAAATAGGTGTGGCCTTGAGGGCCCAGGCCCAGGGTTGAGTGGGCCTTGGGCCTGGAAATAATTTCTCAGCCTAAATGTTAATTTCTCTTCCTCAGATTCTCATCAACAGACATCATGTCGTATGCTTCACTTGTCAAGGAGAGGAAGCAGATGGCATCGGCCATAGCCAGAGAGGCCCACGGGGAGCTGGAAGGTAAGGATTATAGCTCAGTGACCCCAACATGCCGTACCCCAACCACTCCTTCTCTTCACTCCTTACTCCTCTCTCGGTGTCTTTGGTTGGCTCCAAGCTGACGATGAGAAGTTGGAATTACTGTTTGGAAACATCTCGCGACTTTATAACTCATTCCAGCTTCCAAGAACTCCAATGCTCTGCGAACAAGAAGCTGAGTCCAATCCACTTGTCTGAAGTCCATTAGATGTGGCTGTCACTGGGGAAAGTCCAGCAGGTTCCAGGGAAACCAAAGCTTTGGTGATTCTAATCAATCAAGTGGCCAGATGTTCACCAGTATCGTACACTTGTTCATTCTGGTGATGCTGGAAATATAAATAATCAATAAAATGGCAGCACCTCCACCAGTGCAGCACTACCCCAGTACCATCCCAGCAACACTACAGCACACCGATAGCACTGCCCCTCTGACAGTGCAGCACTCCCTCAGCACTGCCCCTCTGTCAGTGCAGCACTCCCTCAGCACTGACCCTCTAACAGTGCAGCACTCCCTCAGTACTGCTCCTCTGACAGTGCAGCACTCCCTCAGTACTGACCCTCTGACAGTGCAGCACTCCCTCAGTACTGCTCCTCTGACAGTGCAGCACTCCCTCAGTACTGACCCTCTGACAGTGCAGCACTCCCTCAGCACTGCCCCTCTGACAGTGCAGCACTCCCTCAGTACTGACCCTCTGACAGTGCAGCACTCCCTCAGTACTGACCCTCTGACAGTGCGGCACTCCCTCAGTACTGCCCCTCTGACAGTGCGGCACTCCCTCAGTACTGACCCACTGACAGTGCAGCACTCCCTCAGTACTGCCCCTCTGACAGTGTAGCACTCCCTCAGCACTGACCCTCTGACAGTGCAGCACTCCCTCAGTACTGACCCTCTGACAGTGCAGCACTCCCTCAGTACTGACCCTCTGACAGTGCAGCACTCCCTCAGTACTGCCCCTCTGACAGTGCGGCATCCCTCAGTACTGCCCCTCTGACAGTGCAGCACTCCCTCAGTACTGACCTTCTGACAGTGCAGCACTCCCTCAGCACTGACCCTCTGACAGTGCAGCACTCCCTCAGTACTGCCCTTCTGACAGTGCAGCACTCCCTCAGCACTGACCCTCTGACAGTGCAGCACTCCCTCAGTACTGACCCTCTGACAGTGCAGCACTCCCTCAGTACTGCCCCTCTGACAGTGCGGCACTCCCTCAGTACTGCCCCTCTGACAGTGCAGCACTCCCTCAGCACTGACCCTCTGACAGTGCAGCACTCCCTCAGTACTGACCCTCTGACAGTGCAGCACTCCCTCAGCACTGACCCTCTGACAGTGCGGCGCTCCCTCAGTACTGACCCTCTGACAGTGCAGCACTCCCTCAGTACTGCCCCTCTGACAGTGCAGCACTCCCTCAGTACTGACCCTCTGACAGTGCAGCACTCCCTCAGTACTGACCCTCTGACAGTGCGGCGCTCCCTCAGTACTGACCCTCTGACAGTGCAGCACTCCCTCAGTACTGCCCCTCTGACAGTGCAGCACTCCCTCAGCACTGACCCTCTGACAGTGCAGCACTCCCTCAGTACTGACCCTCTGACAGTGCAGCACTCCCTCAGTACTGACCCTCTGACAGTGCAGCACTCCCTCAGTACTGACCCTCTGACAGTGCAGCACTCCCTCAGTACTGACCCTCTGACAGTGCAGCACTCCCTCAGCACTGACCCTCTGACAGTGCAGCACTCCCTCAGCACTGACCCTCTGACAGTGCAGCACTCCCTCAGTACTGTACTGGGAATTTGAGTCTGGATTTTGTGATAAAATTACTGGACTGGATTGTACAGTGCTGAGTGTCTGAATCAGAGTCAAGAGTGTTACCCCGAGCCACAGCTGACCTCTGCGCAAGGCAAATGCAATTGGCATCGGAGATGATGTTTTGGAAGGCAATCCTGTGACCACGGCCACATTCTCCACTGGGAAACGGTGAGTAACCTGCTCAGACACTGATGGGACAGCTGTACGTGTCTGAGGTCACTTCCAGCAGAGAGACACACTGTACTTAAACCCAGAGATCTCGTGTTTCAGCAACACCCGTCTGCCTGTTAGACACTTGCCGGGAACGTGACGTTTTCCCTTCTGTGTTTGAGCGTTACTATAATTGCCTATCGTGGTGTTGCTAAGTGAGAGTTCCTAAAATCTATTTCAGTTCGCTGTTGTGATTGGCAATGGCAACTAAGATAGCGCCGGAACGAGGCGGCTTCTTGCAAGCTGTGCCCAGCATACCTTCTAATTCTATCTTTCACTCTCGTTCTTTGCTTCTAAAACTTCATTCTAACTCTTTTAAACTCTCTAACAATGCTTCAATTCTATGACTGTAACACTACATTCTGCACTCTCTCCTTTCCTTCTCTATGAACGGTATGTTTTGTCCGTATAGCGCGCAAGAAACAATACTTTACGCTTTATGTTAATACATGTGACAATAATAAATCAAATCAAATCAAAAGTGCCGATTAGCTAGGAGCCACTGCGTTTAATGTTAGCGATATCTAATTAAAATAATAGAATTTGGATTTTGCATTGGATAAAAAGTGAAAGTTAACCAAATGTTCTACAGAAGAGCGAAGAAAAGAACAATATACTAGCCCAGTCTAGACATCAGAAATGCAAACTGGACTGATTCTATGCTGCATATCATAGAATCCCTACAGTGCAGAAGGAGGCCATTCAGCCCATCGAGTCTGCACCGACCACAATCCCATCCCAGGCCCTATTCCCGTAACCCCACATATTTACACTGCTAATCACCCTGACACTAGGGTCAATTAAGCATGGCCAACAACCCAACCCACACATCTTTGGACTATTATAACCTTCAGTGTGGTTCTGAATGGGGAGATGTTGCTCCAGTTATAGTCGGCTTTGGGGAAATCACACCTGGAGTGCAGTTTTAATCTGCATACACAAATGTACGAATTAGGAGCAAGGAGTAGGCCATACGGCCCCTCAGGCCTGCTCTGGCATTCGATAAGATCATGATCTAATTGTGGCCTCAACTCCACTTTCCTGTCTACATCCTATAACCTTTGACCTCCCCCCCAGCCCCCTTATCAATTACAAATCTATCTAACAGCCTTAAAAATATTCAATGGCCCAACTGTTACGATCCCATTTGGCGTTATAACTGGACGGGAAGTTCCCAGAATGGAATTCCAGCTCAAAAGACTGAAACTTGTAGTTTACTGTATAAAATGTGGAGGAACAGAGTCACTGGACCTCCAATTAGTTTTAACAAGAAAAAAAACATCTATTCACCATGAAAAATTGAATTATTATGCAATACTCCGTTATTCCCTCCTTAGTTTAACAAATATACATAGATTTTAAGATTAATACGGATTACAAAGTACATCTTAAATTGCAATGGGTTCATTAACACAAAGTCTATTTATTGCTCACGGAAGGAAGCAATGGCCCGTGGTATTATCACTAGACGATTAATCCAAAAACTCAGCTAATATTCTGGTACCCAGGTTCGAATACCACCACGGCAGATGGTGGAATTTGAATTCAATAAAATCTGGAATTAAGAATCTACTGATGACCGTGAAACCATTGTCAATTGTCAGAAAAACCCATCTGGTTCACAAATGTCCTATAGGGAAGGAAATCTGCCGTCCTTATCTGGTCTGGCCTACATGTGACTCCAGAGCCACAGCAATGTGGTTGACGCTCAACTGCCCTCCAAGGGCAACTAGGGATGGGCAATAAATGCTGGCCAGGCAGCGACGCCCATGTCCCACGAATGAATAATAAAAACACAGATTGGCTGTGGTCAAATACACACACTCTGCTCTGAACCCACGTTAGTATCAATGGATCTCTCCTCAGAATCCCACAGATGATTGTCACATGATAGTTTCCAAACTCCACTTCCAAAAGCACGCTTCAAAATCTTCTTTCACAATAATGCTTTCCATTAGTCATTTGCATTTCAAAATCCACTCCATGTTTTCCAAATGACTCCACTCCACTTTTAACAGTGAATCAAGCCCATGTTTTACACAATCCCCTTTAGGATCTCTTTGTCTTGACTGCTGTACATACTGTTCACAGTTGCTTTAGCACTTGATTTCCAGACTCAAATGACATCATAATTTTGATTTACCTCTGAAGTCTGCTTTCCCACTTTTAAATCTAGTTACTGCAATTTCCTCTTTAACACAGAACACTTTGTTTGCTCTTCCTTGAATTCTGCTGAATATGTATATGTTCTCTTAACTTCAGCCATCTTAAGACATTACTTCTGTCCCAATTCCCTGGTTATCTGGACTGTAACAAGTTCTTTCAGAAGCCTACCTCTTTGCACCTCCCATCTTGCCCGGTCTTTCTCCTGGCAAGCTTGAGAGATATTCACTTCCTGAAGTCCTTCTTCAACTGCAATATATCCAGCCTGAAAGCTTTTCTACCATACAAGGCCCTCCAGTTGCTAAGCAACCACTGCTAGTTTAATTACTCTTCACGCTGTAGCCCTCTCTAAGCACATTAGAAACACAGCTGGAACTGAACCAATCCCCACACATACAAATACCTTTATCCAGCCTGAATCTAACCACAGGTTTTATTCTTCCTTCCACAGAAACATTACATTAAGCCCATTTAAAACTATATCTTATTTCTAATGTTTACCATACAAATATAAATCCCTTAAAACTATCTTTGTTTTCTTAACATCAGCCTCCACTGGTCTCTGGGGAACAGAATCCTACAGACTCATGATCCTCTGAGAGGCAAAAATTCTCCTAATCTCCGTCTTAAATGAGACCCCTTATTTTTAAACTGTGTCCCAGTCCCACCTATAAGGGGAAACATCCTTCCAGCCTGTACCCTGTCACCTCCCCCCAGGATCTTATATATTTCAGTAGGATCATCTCTCATTCTGCTAAACTCCACTGGATACAGGCCCAGCCTCTCCAACCTTTCCCCATCAGATAACCCTTTATCCGAGGTATCAGAATTAACCCCATATCCAAAAAATGATATACTCGCCTTGGAGGGGATGCAGGAAGATTCATTCGATTGAGAGGGGAGATTCTCTGGGGTTTGAAGGATGAGAGTGGCAGGATGGGGCCTCACAGCGCCAGGGACCCGGGTTTGATTCCCGGCTTGGGTCACTGTCTTTGTGGAATTTGCACATTCTCCCCGTGTCTGCGTGGGTTTCCTCCGGGTGCTCCGGTTTCCCCCCACAGTCTGAAAGACGTGCTGGTTAGGGTGCATTGAACCATGCTAAATTCTCCCTCAGTGTACCCGAACAGGCGCCGGAGTGTGGCAACTAGGGGATTTTCACAGCTTCATTGCGGTGTTAATGTAAGTCTAGTAAAACTAGTAAATAAACTTTACCAAAGTTTGTCTGCACACTGCCCCCATTCTCCACTTAGTCAGCTTTGCCTTGTGAGAAATTGCAGTTCAGGCAGTTAGCAGGAAGCTCCTTTCATTCAGTGCAGCTCTCCTTTACGAGGGAGAGACTGTCTTTAAGAGCCACTGATTAGTCGGAATACCTGTTAGACGTGTACACTGCTAGGCCCCCCGTGCTGAGTATTCAGCCAGCATGGGCCAAGCTCAACTCAATGCTGCGATTGGACAAATGAAGACAGAGTACAATGTTTATGTGCTGCCTCCTCAATGTGACAGGGCCGTCGGAAGGAATGAATCTTCAGCCCAGAGGCCCCAATTAGATCTGGTTAGAAAGAGCGGGGTGGGGGGGAGAGATGGGGGGGGAGGTGGATGGGTGGGGAGGAGATGGAGGGGGGAGGTGAGGATGGGCTGGGGGGAAGGGGGCTGTTGGAAGGAACCATCCTACTCAATTTTGTCTTTTAAAAAGCATTTAGATAGTTGCATGGGTACGATGGGTAGAGAGAGATATGGGCCAAATGCAGGCAATTGGGATTAGCTTAGGGGTTTTTAAAAAAAAGGGCGGCATGGACAAGTTGAGCTGAAGGGCCTGTTTCCATGCTGTAAACCTCTATGACTCTATGACAATGGACCCATTTTAATTCTAAAATTGGGTGAGTTTTGTGTGAGTTAAAATCTCACCCATCTCAAACATGAGGTGCTTTGCAACAAGCAGTGATTCAGACCAATCAGATTGGAGCATTTAAAATGGCATTGGATATTGAGTTTAAAATGTAAATGTGAGTGAGCAGGAAGGTGGGGCCATAAAATCAACCAGGCTTTGTTCAAGGTTCCCCTGCACCATCGATTTCTTAACGTGTATTCTACTTGTATCTTTCAATGCTCCTTCCTGCTTTAAGAAGTGCCTCACCTGGACCTGGGGAAGAAGGTGAGTGTTCCTCAGGATGTGATGATGGAGGAGCTCTCACTGCTTGCGAACAAAGGATCAAAGATGTTCCACAAGCGGCAGAAGAGGGTTGACAAGTTCATGGTGGAAGGGACACAGGGGACTCCAGTGGTGAGTAATGAGCAGTTACTATGGCAACCCGGGGCATGCTGGCAAAAGAATAAAGTTGAATTGATGGAGTCATAGAGGTTTACAGCATGGAAACAGGCCCTTCGGCCCAACTTGTCCATACCGCCCTTTTTTTAAAACCCCTAAGCTAGTCCTAACTGCCTGCGTTTGGCCCATATCCCTCTATACCCATCGTACCCATGTTTAAAAGACAAAATTGTACCCGCCCCTACCTCTGGCAGCTTGTTCCAGACACTCACCACACTGTGTGTGAAAAAATTACCCCTCTGGACACTTTTGTATCTCTCCCCTCTCGCCTTAAACCTATGCCCTATTTTTCCTGAACCTATGTTGAGTTCTGCTGAATATTGAATGGATGGCTGGGGTTGGAGGTCAGGCCAGATGGAGGGCCATTGGATGGAATGTGAAAGATGGCCTCCAGGTTGCATGAGAGCAATGGTCTCTGTGTGTAGCTGGATGCATAATCTCCATTGTTACGATCCCCATAAAGACCAATAACTTTTCAAAAGAGATTCAAATGTCCATTGCTAACATCTCATAAAAGAATTTTTAAAAAGCATCGCACCTGTTTTAGTGAAACAAAAACTTGGGGGCACCTTTCCCATGCCAATATCTTGACCAATCAGAGTCAACATATCTGGTTTGGATTTAAATAAAATTTAAATCAAAGTTTGGTAGGGAACTGCTCCCTGGCGCATTCTCCATGGCAACGCGTCTACCAATCAGAGTTCACTCGCCAACGATCAGCACTCTCTTCTCATGCGGTATATATTGTTGTTCCCTTTGAGATTTGGTATTCTTGTGAATCTGTCCTGTTGAGTGCAGGATGAAAATCTTTGACAGCATGTCTCTTTTTCAGGAAAAATATTACAACCTGTGTCCCGAGGAATTTGATTGAGATTTTTAGGATTCAAAAGGAATTAGTAGGGCGGAGAGAGAGAAATGTTCTCTGCTGGTGTGGGGAAGCTTTGAACAAGGGAGCAATAACCATTTGAGAGATGTTCAGAAACTCTTCTTCATGCAAGTGTGGCAGAAATGTCGAACTCTCGCCCACAATAAACAATACTACCTGTTAGCTCATTTCATCATTTTAATTCTGATATTCATAGAATCTCTACAGTGCAAAAGGAGGCCATTTGGCCCATCAAGTCTGCACCAACTACAATCCCACCGAGGCCCTAACCATGTAAGCCCATGTAATCCCCTTGACACTAAGGGGCAACCCACCCAGACCTCTTCCCCACAACCTCAAGTATTTACCCCCCAATCCACCTAACCTACACACCTTGGGGCACTAAGGGGCAATTTACCATGGCCAATCCACCTAATCTACACATCTCTGGACTGTGGGAGGAAACCGGAACACTCGAAGGAAACCCACGCAGACACGGGGAGAACGTGCCGACTCCGCACAGACAGTCACCCGAGGCTGGAATTGAACTCGGATCCCTGGCGCTGTGAGGCAGCAGTGCTAACCACTGTGCCACCGTGCCACCCCAAATTGATAGGCCCTAATGGATATGGAAGGTAAGTGGAGTTGAGGTTCAGATCAATCATGATTTAGTTGAATAATAGAGCAGACTCAAGGGGCTGAATGGCCTTCCGTTACTGCGTTCATTTGAATTGACCTTCTGATTTGATCATGTTTCTGGGTTTGACCCCTGGCATTGCGATGGAAGAGCGTTAACCGATCTCTCCCTCGCAATCCTGATGTGTTTCCCATGTCACTTCCTGTTTTCGAAGGTGAAGCTGAGTTGTCAGGGAGGGAGTTTCAGTATCTCAAACCTTCCTTCTTCTCCTCCTCTGCAGAAAGTTGATGGGACCATGCCTCAGGATGGGACAAAGGAGAACTACAGGTCGGCGGTCTACATCGCACAGCCGGGGAAAGGCAATGCTCCAGCTGTGGCGCCAAAGCCATTCGGCAAACTGTCAGCTGCCAAAAATATCAAGGTTATCCTGAATCCCAGCATCATTGCCCCAGGTAACTACCCCCAGCTTGTCTGGTGACCATAGGAACGAGTTCACTTTGATGTGGCTCCTTCCCATCCCTCTGCAATCCTCGCTGCCTTTCAAGGTTTTGTTTGTACTTTCTGGTTGGGATTGAAGAGGCTGGGGGTCTTCACTCTAGGAGACAGAAAGCTGACAGGATGTTGGTGTTGGGTTTCAGTCCAGCGGGCGTGAGGAAAATGTTTCCAATTGCGGGGGAGAGTCCAAATGTAATATCGATGCTCACTTGGTCACACAGAGCTTGAGTAGTGTTGAAGAGACGGATATAATAGGTGGGATTTTACGGACTCGCTTGGGCAAGACCAGAAATTCCCACCCAAGGTCAACAGAGATATCTGCTGTCGGACCCTCGCCCGCTCCGATTCTTTGGCGGGCAAGGTGGTAAAGTTCCAGCCATTGTCAAAACTTTCCATCTTGCGCTCTTCCGGACAAACACAAGAATACCAAATTTCAAAGGGAACCACAGCTTATGCCACTGGAGAAAAGGGTGGGGATTGGTTGGAAAGTCGACTCTGATTGGCTGAGGTGTTGCCATGGAGAAAGCAAAGGGAGGTTATAGGCTCCACGAGCCTCCGAGTGTTTCAAAATAAGGCGCATGGTGAAAATCACCGGCAACACATCTCTCCTTTCAGCAACATTCAAAAAAAGATAGTCACTAATAGATTCAATAGGGAATTTTCCTTCCCCAGAGAGCAGGGAGAGTATGGAACTCACTACCACACGGAGTAGTTGAGGTGAATAGTGTAGATATATTTAAGGGGAAGCTAGATAAGGTTATTGCGGGGGAAGAAATAGGAATGCATACAATGGATTGAGACAGGCTTGGATGGGAGGTTTCCGTAGAGAACATAGAACATAGAACATTACAGCGCAGTACAGGCCCTTCGGCCCTCGATGTTGCGCCGACCAGTGAAACCAATCTAAAGCCCCTCTAATCGCCACACTCCGGCGCCTGTTCGGGTACACTGAGGGAGAATTTAGCACGGCCAATGCACCTAATCAGCACGTCTTTCAGACTGTGGGAGGCACCCGGAGGAAACCCACGCAGACACGGGGAGAATGTGCAGACTCCACACAGACAGTGACCCGAGCCGGGAATCGAACCCGGGCCCTGGCGCTGTGAGGCAGCAGTGCTAACCACTGTGCTACCGTGCCCAACTTTAAGGTAGATCAGACAGACATTTGACATCCAGGCAAAGGAGAAGGCAATAGGTGAGTGAAACTAGTGAAAAAGAGGGAAGTGTGTGGAAGGAGGGCGGGTAGAGAGGGAATTGGGGGACGGAATTCCAGCTTTTAGGATTAGGCATCAACGGTGGAGCGATTAAAATTGGCATGATTAAGAGGTCGTAATTGGAGAAATGCGGGAATCTTGGAGGGTCAGAGGACAGCAAGTTACAGACAGGGAGGGTTGAGGTGAAGGAGGGATCTGATTTCACTGCTCTGCTTCCTCAGGGTATTCCGGACCTTTGAAGGAAATCCCACCGGAGAAGTTCAACATCACGGCCGTCCCCAAGTCCTACCAGTCCCCCTGGGCTGAAGCACTGATTGGCCAACCCGACCTTGTGGAAACCATGGTTAACCAGCTGCCCGAGGTCCCGGTCAAAGCTCCGTCACAAGCGTACAGGTGCTTCAACAGGTAAACACTGTCAGCTTCTCCAGCTTGGTATCACCTGCAAACTCCTCCGCGTGTGTCAGCTGTCACTCGGCTGGTCGTATTCGAGACAGATTCACGGCTGATGCTCCCATTGACAGGACTGAGGGAGCGCTGCACTGTTGGATGGAACATTAAATGGAGACTCATTCTCCCAGATGGTTCATTGTGAAGGAGGATCCTCCCCAGCATCAAGGGGCCAACATCACTCAAACTGAATATCTGGTCATTATCACATTGCTGTTTCTGGGATCTTGCTGTGCACAGATTGGCTGCCATGTTTTTCCCCATTGCAAAGACTTGTACTTATCACTGGCACCAGATTTCTTACAGCACTTTGTTGTAACGCAGGAAACGCAGCAGCCAATTTATGCACAGCAAGCTCCCAGGGATTGTCTGCATTTCTGATGTTGATTGGGGGATAGATAAAGGATAGATAATTCTGGAAAGGGTAAAAATAGATAAGTCCCCTGGGCCAGATGGGATTTATCCTAGGATTCTCTGGGAGGCTAGAGAGGAGATTGCAGAGCCTTTGGCTTTGATCTTTGTGTCGTCATTGTCTACAGGAACAGTGCCAGAAGACTGGAGGATAGCAAATGTTGTCCCCTTGTTCAAGAAGGGGAGTAGGGACAACCCTGGTAATTATAGACCGGTGAGCCTTACTTCTGTTGTGGGCAAAGTTTTGGAAAGGATGATAAGGGATAGGGTTTATAATCATCTAGAAAGGAATAATTTGATTAGGGATAGTCAGCGTGGTTTTGTGAAGGGTAGGTCGTGCCTCACAAACCTTATTGAGTTCTTTGAGAAGGTGACCAAAGAGGTGGATGATGGTTAAAGCGGTTGATGTGGTGTATATGGATTTCAGCAAAGCATTTGAGAAGGTTCCCCATGGTAAGCTTTTGCAGAAAATACAGACACATGGGATTGACGGTGATTTAGTGGTTTGGATCAGGAATTGGCTAGCTGGAAGAAAACAGAGGGTGGTGGTTGATGGGAAATATTCATCCTGGAGTTCAGTTACTAGTGGTGTACCGCAAGGATCTGTTTTGGGGCCACTGCTGTTTGTCATTTTTATTAATGACCTGGATGAGGGCGTAGAAGGATGGATTAGTAAATTTGCGGATGACACTAAAGTCGGTGGAGTTGTAGTCAGTGCGGAGGGAAGTGGTAGGTTACAGAGGGACATAGATAAGCTGCAGAGCTGGGCTGAGAGGTGGCAAATGGAGTTTAATGCGGAAAAGTGTGAGGTGATTCACTTTGGAAGGAGTAACAGGAATACAGAGTACTGGGCTAATGGTAAGATACTTGGTAGTGTGGGTGAACAGAGGGATCTGGGTGTCCATGTGCATAGATCCCTGAAAGTTGGCTCCCAGGTTGATAGGGTTGTTAAGAAGGCATACGGTGTGTTAGCTTTTATTGATAGAGGGATTGAGTTTCGGAACCAGGAGGTCATGCTGCAACCGTACAAAACTCTGGTGCGGCCACACTTGGAGTATTGCGTACAGTTCTGGTCGCCACATTATAGGAAAGATGTGGAAGTGTTGGAAAGGGTGCAGAGGAGATTTACCAGGATGTTGCCTGGTATGGTGGGAAGATCGTATGAGGAAAGGCTGAGGGACTTGAGGTTGTTTTCGTTAGAGAGAAGAAGGTTAAGAGGTGACTTAATAGAGGCTTACAAGATGATCAGAGGATAAGATAGGGTGGATAGTGAGAGCCTTTTTCCTCGGATGGTGTTGGCTAACACGAGGGGACATAGCTTTAAATTGAGGGGTGAGAGATATAGGACAGCTGTTAGAGGTAGGTTCTTTACTCAGAGAGTAGTAAGGGCGTGGAATGCCCTGCCTGCAGCAGTAGTGGACTCGTCAACATTAAGAGCATTCAAATGGTTATTGGATAAACATATGGATGATATTGGAATAGTATAGATTAGAGGGGCTTTAGATTGGTTTCACTGGTCGGCGCAACATCGAGGGCCGAAGGGCCTGTACTGCGCTGTAATGTTCTATGTTCTTGATAAGGGCCAGGACACGGGGAGAGCTGCCCCGATCTTCTTCCAAGACAGTGGGCAGCATTTTCCAGCTCTTTGCACCGACAGGATCTTCCAGATTTGCTGATGGCGACACCATGTCCCCCCCCTCCCCACAACAACCACCCCCCCCCCACCCCACCGCACCCCCCCCACCGCCCCCAAGGTGGGTTTCCCCCGGCATTGCAGCCAGCGAGGAACGCAAATGGCCTTTGACTTTAGCAAACCAGAAGGTCTCGCCGACGACCACAGCCATCACGCAGGGGGGCTGGAAAATCCTAGCCAGTGTAACAGGAGTTTTTATATTCACCCACACTGACAGAGTGGAGCCTCAGCTTAATATCCCATGAAAATGTCAGCACACCTCTGACAGTACAGCACCCTGACATTGCAGCACCCTGACAGTGCAGCACCCTGACAGTACAGCACCGTGACAGTGCAGCACCCTGACAGTGCAGCACCCTGACAGTGCAGCACCCTGACAGTGTAGCACCTTGACAGTGCAGCATCCTGACAGTACAGCACCGTGACAGTGCAGCACCCTGACAGTGCAGCACCCTGACAGTGCAGCACCCTGACAGTGCAGCACCCTGACAGTGCAGCACCTCTGACAGTGCAGCACCCTGACAGTGCAGCACCCTGACAGTGCAGCACCCTGACAGTGCAACACCCTGACAGTGTAGCACCCTGACAGTGCAGCACCCTGACAGTGCAGCACTCTGACTGTGCAGCACCCTGACAGTGCAGCACCCTGACAGTGAAGCACCTTGACAGTGCAGCACCCTGACAGTGCAGCACCCTGACAGTGCAGCACCCTGACAGTGTAGCACCCTGACAGTGCAGCACCCTGACAGTGCAGCACTCTGACTGTGCAGCACCCTGACAGTGCGGAACCCTGACAGTGCGGCACCCTGACAGTGCAGCACTCTGACAGTGCGGCACCCTGACAGTGCAGCACTCTGACTGTGCAGCACCCTGACAGTGCGGCACCCTGACAATGCGGCACCCTGACAGTGCAGCACCCTGACAGTGCGGCACCCTGACAATGCGGCACCCTGACAGTGCAGCACCCTGACAGTGCAGCACTCTGACTGTGCAGCACCCTGACAATGCGGCACCCTGACAGTGCGGCACCCTGACAATGCAGCACCCTGACAGTGCAGAACCCTGACAGTGCAGAACCCTGACAGTACGGCACCCTGACAGTGCGGCACCCTGACAGTGCGGCACCCTGACAGTGCGGCACCCTGACAGTGCAGCACCCTGACAGTGCAGCACCCTGACAGTGTAGCACCTTGACAGTGCAGCACCCTGACAGTGCAGCACCCTGACAGTGCAGCACCCTGACAGTGCAGCACCCTGACAGTGCAGCACCCTGACAGTGCAGAACCCTGATTGTGCAGCACTCCCTCGGGATTTGAGTTTCGCACTCAAGCCCTTGAACTCAGAGACTCAAAGGACCATCCTGAGGTCAAGAATGGTGCTGTAGGAATGGAAGTCTCTCTTCATTCAATGCTCACATCATTCTTCAGAGCTCCCTCTTAAATAAAGCAGACACCATGTGTGCCATATTCTCATTAACCTGCCTCTCAAAGTGCTTCACACTGCAAATTGGTTACGGAGTGCAGTGCTATACGCATTGCATAGACAGCCATAACATAAATGATATGTGTCGATCCAGACTGGGGGGAGAACATTGAACAAGACAACAACAAACTGCATTTATATGGCATCCTTAAGGCAGTAAAGTACCCCAGAGCCCTTCACAAGAGCGTAAATCACAGATTGCTATCAAAGCAGGAAGATAGTGGCAGAATGGTAATGTCACTGGACTAGTTATCCAGAGGACCAGGCTAATGGTCAGAGGACGTGGGTTCAAATCCCAACATGGCAGCTGGTGGAATTTAATTTCAATTAATAAAATCTAGAATTCAAAATTATTCTCAGTAATGGTGACCATGAAATATTGTTGTAAAAAGAAGTTGAGGGAATGGCAGAGCAATTAAAATGTGGAGATGCCGGAGTTGGACTGGGGTAAACACAGTGAGAAGTCTCACAACACCAGGTTAAAGTCCAATAGGTTTATTTGGTAGCAAAAGCCACGAGCTTTCGGAGCGCTGCCCCTTCGTCAGGTGAGTGGGAGTTCTGATCACAAACTCAATTTACATGAATAACAATTGGAATGCGAGCCTTTACAGCTAATCAAGTCTTAAAGATACAGACAATGTGAGTGGAGGGAGCGTTAAGCACAGGTTAAAGAGATGTGTATTGTCTCCAGACAGGACAGTTAGTGAGATTTTGCACATCCAGGCAGGTTGTGGGGGTTACAGATAGTGTGACATAGAACATAGAACATAGAAAGCCACAGCACAAACAGGCCCTTCGGCCCACAAGTTGCGCCGATCACATCCCCACCTCTAGGCCTATCTATAGCCCTCAATCCCATTAAATCCCATGTACTCATCCAGAAGTCTCTTAAAAGACCCCAACGAGTTTGCCTCCACCACCACCGACGTCAGCCGATTCCACTCACCCACCACCCTCTGAGTGAAAAACTTACCCCTGACATCTCCTCTGTACCTACCCCCCAGCACCTTAAACCTGTGTCCTCTCGTAGCAACCATTTCAGCCCTTGGAAATAGCCTCTGAGAGTCTACCCTATCCAGATCTCTCAACATCTTGTAAACCTCTATCAGGTCACCTCTCATCCTTCGTCTCTCCAGGGAGAAGAGACCAAGCTCCCTCAACCTATCCTCATAAGGCATGCCCCCCAATCCAGGCAACATCCTTGTAAATCTCCTCTGCACCCTTTCAATGGCTTCAACATCTTTCCTGTAATGAGGTGACCAGAACTGCGCGCAGTACTCCAAGTGGGGTCTAACCAGGGTCCTATAAAGCTGCAGCATTATCTCCCGACTCCTAAACTCAATCCCTCGATTAATGAAGGCCAGTACGCCTTCATTAATGAACCCAATATCCCGGTTGAGGCCATCCTCATGTGTGCGGAACCTGGCTATCAGTCTCTGCTCAGTGACTCTGCGCTGTCGTGTGTCATGAAGGCCGCCTTGGAGAACGCGTACCCGGAGATCAGAGGCTGAATGCCCGTGACCGTTGAAGTGTTCCCCAACAGGAAGAGAACTATCTGCAACCCCCACAACCTGCCTGGATGTGCAAAATCTCACTAGCTGTCCTGTCTGGAGACAATACACATCTCTTTAACCTGTGCTTAATGCTCCCTCCACTCACATTGTCTGTACCTTTAAGACTTGATTAGTTGTAAAGGTTCACATTCCAATCATTATTCATGTAAATTGAGTTTGTGTCTTTCTGCCTTGTTTGTAATCAGAACTCCCACCCAGCTGGCGAAGGGACAGCCTGTTCCGAAAGCTCGTGGCTTTTCATAGAAATCATAGAAACCCTACAGTACAGAAAGAGGCCATTCAGCCCATCGTGTCTGCACCGACCACAATCCCACCCAGGCCCTACCCCCATATCCCTACATATTTACCTACTAGTCCCTCTAACCTACGCATCTCAGGACACTAAGGGCAATTTTTAGCATGGCCAATCAACCTAACCCGCACATCTTTGGACTGTGGGAGGAAACCGGAGCACCCGGAGGAAACCCACGCAGACATGAGGAGAATGTGCAAACTCCACACAGACAGTGACCCAAGCCGGGAATCGAACCCAGGTCCCTGGAGCTGTGAAGCAGCAGTGCTAACCACTGTGCTACCGTGCCGCCCTTTTGCTACCAAATAAACCTGTTGGACTTTAACCTGGTGTTGTTAAACTTCTTACAGTGATGGTGCAGGACAGGGCCGACTGGAGGGGAACACAAAGCCATATGGAGGGATTTGGGAACAAGGATGAGAGTTTTAAATCAGGAATGAAGGGTGATTGGGAACTTGGTGTCGGTTAGGATGCAGGCAGTAGAGTTCTGGATGAGCTGAGGCAGACGCCAGGAATACACAAGGAATCGCCATCATCCACCACATTTGGCCCATCATGCCTTCCAATTAATCTCATGCCTCATTCCCCAGAGGGCCAGTATAGATTTAATTTCCTTTCTTATCTAATTTCAAATACTCACTGATGCATGCTTAACTATTGACTTACAAATGAATATCAGCAAAATATCTATCTAAAGTAAGAATATATGTAAATTAAATCACGTACAATAGTAAATGATTCAAGATTCTTGTCTCGATCTGTTAGTCACTGACAGGCAGTTGCTGCTGTGCAAGTTTGTGCTTGCAATAAAAACTTGAAATCTCCAGCCCTCCCTCCCTCCCTTTTCTATTTTCATCCCACACTCTCTCCATCCTGTCCAACTGGCAGATCGTCAGCCCCCTGGCACACACAAGGAGTGCAATGAGCAAACTCCACAAGTTCGCCTTGTCCACTTATGGTGTCATCTGATTGAATCGGCTTGGCTTGTTTGGCAGCCCACACACCCCCACACCCCCCACACCCCCCTCCACCCCCACACCCCCCCAGACACCCCCACACCCCCCACACACCCCCACACCCCCCACACCTCCCTCCATCCCCACACCCCCCACACACCCCCCACACACCCCCCACACACCCCCACACCCCCCACACCTCCCTCCACCCCCACACCCCCCACACACCCCCCACACACCCCCCACACACCCCCACACCCCCCACACCTCCCTCCATCCCCACACCCCCCACACACCCCCACACCCCCCACACCCCCCACACCTCCCTCCATCCCCACACCCCCCCAGACACCCCCACACCCCCCACACACCCCCCACACACCCCCACACCTCCCTCCATCCCCACACCCCCCACACACCCCCACACCCCCCACACACCCCCCACACACCCCCCACACCTCCCTCCACCCCCGCACACCCCCCTCCACCCTCCCCTCCCCCTCTTGTATCCAAAGGTAGAAGCCAGCTTTCCAAAGCGGAATTAGGGAAACATTTTTCTAAACCGCCATGACGATAGGAGTTTGGGAATTCACTTTCACAAACGAGAGTCGATCCCTGGTCAATTGTTAATTTGAAAAACTGAGATTAATCGGCTGAACGGAAGATATTCCTAGAATTCATAGAATCCCTACAGTGCAGAAGGAGGCCATTTGGCCCATCAAGTCTGCACTGACCACAATCCCAACCTTGCCCTATCCCCGTAACCCCATGCATTTACCCAAGCTAGTCTCCCTGACACTAAGGGCAATTTAGCATGGCCAATCCACCTAACCCACACATCTTTGGACTGTGGGAGGAAACCGGAGCACCCGGAGGAAACCCACGCAGACACGGGGAGAACGTGCAAATGCCACACAGACAATGACCCAAACCGGGAATCAAACCCAGGTCCCTAGTGCTGTGAGACAGCAGTGCTAACCACTGTGCTGCCCTATTAAAAAGGATATAGTGCAGGGGTGTGGATTTGAGGTCACAGATCAGTCATGGTCATCGTGGGGTGGAAAAGACTCAGGGACTCCTTTTTTAATTCTTTCATGGGATGTGGGCGTCGCTGGCTGGGCCAGCATTTGTAGCCCATCCCTAATTGCCCTTGAACTGAGTGGCTTGCTAGGCCATTCCAGAGTTAACCACGTTGCTGTGGGTCTGGAGTCACATGCAGGCCAGACCTGATAAGGATGGTGGATTCCCTTCCCTAAAGGACATTAGTGAACCTGATGGGTTTTTCCAGCAATTAATGATAGTTTCAGGGTCACCAATAATGATTTCCAGATTCTGTTAATTGAATTGGTTATCTCCAATTGCAGCGGGATCTTGATCAATTGGGCCAGTGGGCTGACGAATGGCAGATGGAGTTTAATTTAGACAAATGCGAGGTGATGCATTTTGGTAGATTGAACCAGGGCAGGACTTACTCAGTTAATGGTAGGGTGTCGGGGAGAGTTACAGAACAAAGAGATCTCGGGGTACATGTTCATAGCTCCTTGAAAGTGAGTCATAGGTGGACAGAGTGGTGAAGAAGGCATTTGGCATGCTTGGTTTCATCGATCAGAACCATTGAATACAGGAGTTGGGACGTCTTGTTGAAGTTGTACAAGACATTGGTACGGCCACACTTGGAACACTGTGTGCAATTCTGGTCACCCTATTATAGAAAGGACATTATTAAACTAGAAAGAGTACAGAAAAGATTTACTAGGATGCTACTGGGACTTGATGGATTGAGTTATAAGGATAGGCTGGATAGACTGGGACTTTTTTCTCTGTAGCGTAGGAGGCTGAGGGGTGACCTTATAGAGGTCTATAAAATAATGAGGGGCATAGACAAGGTAGATAGTGAATATCTCTTCCCAAAGGTAGGGGAGCCTAAAACTAGCGGGCATAGGTTTAAGGTGAGAGGGGAAGAGATACAAAAGTGTCCAGAGGGGCAATTCTTTCACACAGAGGGTGGTGAGTGTCTGGAACAAGCTGCCAGAGATAGTAGTACCGGTGGGTACAATTTTATCTTTTAAGAAGCATTTAGATAGTTACATGGGTACGATGGGTATAGAGGGATATGGGCCAAATGCGGGCAATTGGGATTAGCTAAGGGGTTTTTTAAAATAAAGGGCGGCATGGACAAGTTGGGCCGAAGGGCCTGTTTCCATGCTGTAAACCTCTATGACTCTAACTTTTTAAATTCCACCAGCTAACATGTCCCCCGACCTTTCGCTGGGTCTCTGGATTACTAGTCTGGTGATGTGACCTCTAAACCACTGTGTCTCTCCAAATTCCTGCTCTCTTCCTGTTTCCATTTTCCTACAAGGACGCTGGCACAGGCCCTGACTAACAGCTAGGCACATCACCTCAGCTCGCGATCCAGAACAGGAGTGAGGGAGAACTACCATAAACAGAAAATGCTGGAAAATCTCAGCAGGTCTGACAGCATCTGTGGAGAGAGAATAGAAAGAAGTCTCACAACACCAGGTTAAAGTCCAACAGGTTTATTTGGTAGCAAATACCATAAGTTTTTGGAGCAATGCTCCTTCGTCAGATGGAGTGGTCTCTGTTCTCAAACAGGGCACAGACACAGAAATCAAATTACAGAATACTGATTAGAATGCAAATATCTACAGCCAGCCAGGTCTTAAATGCACAGACAATGTGGGTGGAGGGAGCATTCAACACAGGTTAAAGAGATGTGTATTGTCTCCAGACAGTACAGCTTGTGAAATTGTGCAAGTCCAGGAGGCAAGCTGTGGGGGTTACTGATAATGTGACATAAATCCAACATCCCGGTTTAGACCGTCCTCATGTGTGCGGAACTTGGCTATCAGTTTCTGCTCAGTGACTCTGCGCTGTCGTGTGTCGTGAAGGCCGCCTTGGAGAACGCTTACCTGAAGATCCAAGGCTGAATGCCCATGACTGCTGAAGTGCTCCCCCACAGGAAGAGAACAGTCTTGCCTGGTGATTGTCGAGCGGTGTTCCGAGTCTGGATGACCCTCACTCTTCTAAACTCCAGAGAATACAGGCCTAAAGTACTCATCCTCTTATTATAGAACAACCCCCTCATCCCAGGGATTGGTTTATTGAACGTTTTCTGTATCATTTCCAGCGGAAATATATCCTTTCTTAAATGTGGAGACCAAAATTGCACATTGTACCTTAGAATCCCTACTTTACAGAAGGAGGCCATTTAGCCCATCGAGTCTGCACCAACAACAATCCCACCCAGGCCCTATCTCTGTAACCCCACATATCTACCCCGCTAGTCCCCCTGACACTAAGAGGCAATTTAGCATGGCCAATCCACCTAACCCACACATCTTTGGGAGTGTGGGAGGAAACAAGAGCACCCGGTGTAATTTTCTATGGTTCTTGTAATTTTCTATGGTTCTATAAGTGCAGGTCAGTGGGACTAGGCATAAAATGGTTCGGCACAGACAAGAAGGGCCAAAAGGCCTGTTTCTGAGCTGTAATTTTCTATGGTTCTACGGTTCTCTATGAAACCCAGGAAGACACGTGGAGAACGTGAAAACTCCACACAGACAGTGACCCAAGGCCGGAATCAAACCCGGGTCCCTGGCGCTGTGAGGCAGCAGTGCTAACCACTGTGCCACCATGCCGCCCACGTGCTAAGCCAATACTTATCCACTGACTAACATCACTGACTATCTGAACATTTCCCACCTATTCCCACAACCTTGGTGTGATTCACACCTGAGTGAAGAATAATCCTTTGACCTTGTAAATCTTCCTGAGGATGAGGGAAACACAGCATTGCAGGCAAACTCCCTTTCAGCACACATCATGGACGCAATATTTAAAGCTCCGATTTATTTTGGGACTGAGATGATTTCACTGGCCTGCAATGCGGTGAATATATGATCTGAAGCAGACTGCACACTCTCCAACATTAACCCAAGGAATAAATAGCACCTTGTGTCATTAATAACCCATTACTGGAGCTCTCTGCCTCGAGGGGAAACAGAATTGCTTCCCAAACCTTTACCCAGTGTGCCCTATTTAGATACTTGCGAAGTGACAGCAGAGATAAACAGGGGCGCGGGGAGGGGGGCGGGGAGGGGGCGGGGGGGGTTGCTGGTTCGGGGGCGGGGGGGTGGATGGTGGGGGGAATGAGTTGTTGAGCAGAGGCTAATAGTTTGTTTCCCAACCATTTCTACTTCATCCCTATTGATGTAGACAGGGGCATGTTCTCCACTACACTAGACTCCACTACACTTCCCGAAGTCAATGACAATCTCCTTCATTTTGTTGACATTGAGGGAGAGATTATTGTCGTCAAGGGACAAGATTTTCTGAAATTTGTTCCAGATAATTTCCTGCAGCAGTGGGTTTCTGGTTCTCTGGGAGAGGACAGGCACTGTTGGACCTGATTCTGGGGAATGAGTTTTCCCAAGTGGATGAAGTGGGCGGCACAGTGGTTAGCAGTGCTGCCTCACAGCGTCAGGGACCCAGGTTCAATTCCTGGCTTGGGTCACTGTCTGTGTGGAGTTTGCACATTCTCCCCATGTCTGCGTGGGTTTCCTCCGGGTGCTCCGGTTTCCTCCCACATTCTGGAAGACGTGCTGTTTAGGTGCATTGACCCGAACAGGCGCCGGGGTGTGGCGACTCGGGGAATTTCACAGTAACTTCATTGCAGTGTTAATGTAAGCCTTACTTGTGACTAATAAATAAATTTTATATCAATAGGAGAGCATTTAGGAGACAGGGACAGTGACCATTGTATCATAAGGTTTAGATTGGCTATGGAAAAGGACAAAGAGCAATCCAGAGCAGCCATTATTAATTGAGGGAAAACCAGCTTTGATGGGATGAAAATAAATCTGATTCGAGTGAGTTGGAAACAAACGTGGGCAGAAAAGGCGGTGGCTGGACAATGGGTCACCATCAAAGCAAAATATTGCAGGCACCGTCCACGTGTATTCCACTGAAGGAGAAAGGTAGGACAAATAAATGTAGAACACCCTGAACAATGAGAGAGAGAGAAGTGAAAATGAAAAGGGAGAATCACATTATGACAGCAGGTAATTAAGAAGGCAAATGGAATTTCGTCCTTCATTGCTAGAGGGATGGAGTTTAAAAACAGCGAGGTTATGTTGCAGCTGTATAAGGTGCTGGCGAGGCCACACCTGGAGTACTGTGTACAGTTTTGGTCTCCTTACTTGAGAAAGGATATACTGGCACTGGAGGGGGTGCAGAGGAGATTCACTAGGTTGATTCTGGAGTTGAGAGGGTTGGCTTATGAGGAGAGTCTGAGTAGACTGGGGCTATACTCATTGGAATTTAGAAGAACGAGGGGGGATCTTATAGAAACATATGAGACTATGAAGGGAATAGATAGAAGCAAGGAGATTGTTTCTACTGGCAGGTAAAACTAGAACTAGGGGGCATGGCTTCAAAATAAGGGGGATTTAGGACTGAGTTGGGGAGGAACTTCTTCAGCCAAAGGGATGTGAATCTGTGGAATTCCCTGCCCGGTGAAGCAGTTGAGGCTACCTCATTAAATGTTTTTAAGGCAAAGATAAATAAATTTTTGAACAGTAAAGGAATTAAGGGTTATGGTGAGCGGGCGGGTAAGTGGAGCTGAATCCATGAAAAGCTCAGCCATGATCTGGTTGAATGGCGGAGCAGGCCCGAGGGGCCGGATGGCCTACTCCTGCTCCTAGTTCTTATGTTCTTATGACAGATGTCAGGTTGAAAAAACTGGCAAATCAGGCTGAATATCGAAGGCCAGAAGGGAAGTGAAAAAAATAATCAGAAAAACAAGGAGAGAGCATGAGAAGAGACTGACAGCGAACATAAAAGGGAATTCCAAGGTCTTCTATCAACATATAAATAATAAGAGTGTAAAAGAGTTTGGCCAAATCGGGATAAAAATGGGCACTTTCATGTGGAGGCCGGAGAAATAGCGGAGGTATTAAATGAGGGCTTTGCATCTCATAAAGGAAGAGGATGCGACCCAGGCCGAGATGAGAGGGGAAATAACTACATGAATTTAAAATTGAGAAGGAGGAGGTGTTAGAAAGATTATCTTTACTTAAAACAGTTAAGGTTCCAGGACCAGAGGAACATGAGAGTGGAAATTGCAGAGGCACTGGTGATAATCTTCCAGTCTGCCTCAGAGACAGAGGGTGGCAGAGGACTGGAGAGTTGTGAATTTTACACCCTTGTTCAAAAGCCAGCAACTGCAGACCAGTCCATTTAAAGTTTAAGTTTAAAAGTTTATTTATTAGTCATAAGTAAGGCTTACGTTAACACTGCAATAAAGTTACTGTGAAATTCCCCTAGTCGCCACAGTCTGGCGCCTGCCCGGGTCAATGCACCCTAACCAACACGTCTTCCAGAATGTGGGAGGAAACCGGAACGCCCGGAGAAAACTCAAGCAGACACGGGGAGAACGTGCAAACTCCACACAGACAGTGACCCAAGCCGGGAATTGAACCGGGTCCCTGGCTCTGTGAAGCAGCAGTGCTAACCACTGTGCTACAGTGATGCCAATTTGAGTTCAGTGGTAGGGAAACTGCTGGAAACTATAGTTCAGGGCAAAGTCAATGGTCACTTGGACAAGTGCAGGATAATTAAGGAAAGCCAGCACGGGTTCAAGATGGGGCAGAGCAATAGTTGTAGGGGACTCTATAGTTCGGGGTGCAGATAGGCGTTTCTGTGGATGTGAAAGAGACTCCAGGATGGTACGTTGCCTCCCTGGTGCCTGGTCCAGGATGTCTCTGAACAGACAGAAAGCATTCTGAAGGGAGAGGGTGAACAGCCAGAGGTTATGGTGCACATTGGTACTAACGACATAGACAGGAAGGGTGATGAGGTCCTGCAACAGCAGTTTAGGGAGTTAGGTAGAAGGTTAAAAAGCAGGACCTCAGAGGTAGGTTCTTTACGCAGAGAGTGGTTGGGGTGTGGAATGGACTGCCTGCAGTGATAGTGGAGTCAGACACTTTAGGAACATTTAAGCGGTTATTGGATAGGCACATGGAGCGCACCAGGATGATAGGGAGTGGGATAGCTTGATCTTGGTTTCAGATAAAGCTCGGCACAACATCGTGGGCCGAAGGGCCTGTTCTGTGCTGTACTGTTCTATGTTCTATGACCTCTCGGGTTGCAATCTCAGGATTACTCCCTGTGCCACGAGGCTGGGAATAGGAAGATAGTGCAGCTCAACACGTGGCTAAACAGCTGGTGTAGGAGGGAGGGTTTCAGATATCTGGACCATTGAAGTCTCTTCCAGGGCAGGTGGGACCTGTACAAGAAGGATGGGTTGCATCTAAACTGGAAGGGCATAAATATTCTGGCCGGGAAGTTTGCTAGTGTCACACGGGAGGATTTAAACTAGTTTGGCAGGGGGGTGGGAACCAAAGCAAAGGTGAATTAGCTGAAGAGGAACCAGAGAGTCGGGCCAGTAAGACTCAGAGAAACAGCAGGCAGGGTGGGGTTGCTAATCAAAGGGTCTGTAAGTGTAACAAGTAAGGCAGATGAACTTAGAGCTTGGATTAGTACTAGGAACTGCGATGTTGTTGCCATTACAGAGACTTGGTTAAGGGAAGGACAGGATTGGCAGCTTAACATTCCAGGATGCAGATGTTTTAGGCGGGATGGAGGGGGATACAAAAGGGGTGGGGGAGTTGCACTGCTGATTAAGGACAATATCACAGCTGTACTCCGGGAGGACACTTCGGATGGCTCATACAGCGAGGCAATATGGGTAGAGCTCAGGAATAGGAAAGGTGTAGTCACAATGTTGGGGGTTTACTATAGGCCACCCAACTGCCAGCAGGAAATTGAGGAACAGATATGTAGGAGGATTTTGGCAAGATGTAAAAGTAACAGGGTTGTTGTTGGGAGATTTTAACTTCCCCTATATTGACTGGGACTCATTTAGTGCCAGGGGCGTGGATGGGGCAGAGTTTGTAAGGAGCATCCAGGAGGGCTTCCTGAAACAGTATGTAGATAGTCCAACTAGGGAAGGAGCCATACTGGACCTGGTATTGGGGAATGAGCCCGGCCAGGTGGTCGATGTTTCAGTAGGGGAGCAGCTCGGGAACAGTGACCACAATTCAGTAAGCTTTAAGGTACTGATGGATAAAGATAAGTGTAGTCCCCAAGTTAAGGTGCTAAATTGGGGGAAGGTTAATTACAACAATATTAGGCAGGAACTGAAGAATGTAGATTGGGGGCAGATGTTTGAGGGCAAATCAACATCTGGCATGTGGGAGGCTTTCAAGTGTAAGTTGATAGGGATTCAGGACCGGCACATTCCTGTAAGGATGAAGGATAAGTATGGCAAGTTTTGGGAACCTTGGATAATGAGAGATATTGTGAGCCTAGTCAAAGAGAAAAAGGAAACATTTGTCAAAGCTAGGAGGCTGGGAACACACGAAGCAAGTGTGGAATACAGGGAAAGTAGAAAGAAACTTAAGCAAGAAGTAAGGAGGGCTAAAAGGGGTCACGAAAAAGCATTGGCCAGCAGGATTAAGGAAAATCCAAAGGCTTTTTATACATATATAAAGAGCAAGAGAGTAGCCAGGGAGAGGGTTGGCCCAATCAAGGACAAGGGAGGGAATCTATGCGTGGAGCCAGAGGAAATGGGCGAGGCATTAAATGAGTACTTTGCGTCAGTATTCAACAAAGAGAAAGACTTGGTGGATGATGAGTCTGGGAAAGGATGTGTAGATAGTTTGAGTCATATTGAGATCAAAAAGGAGGTATTGGGATTATTGAGAAACATTAAAGTAGACAAGTCCCCAGGGCCTGATGGGATATACCCCAGAATACTGAGAGAGGCAAGGGAAGAAATTGCTGGGGCCTTGAGAGAAATCTTTGTGTCCTTACTGGCTACAGGAGAGCTCATGATGTGGAGATGCTGGCGTTGAACTCGGGTAAACACAGTAAGAAGTCTCACAACACCAGATTAAAGTCCAACAGGTTTACTCATGGAATAAAATGGAAGGAGCAGCGAGCGCTCCGAAAGCTAGTGGCTTTTGCTACCAAATAAACCTGTTGGACTTTAACCTGGTGTTGTGAGATTTCTTAGAGGAGAGGTCCCAGAGGATTGGAGAATAGCCAATGTTGTTCCTTTGTTTAAGAAGAGTAGCAAGAATAATCCAGGTAATTACAGGCCGGTGAGCCTTACATCAGTGGCAGGGAAATTATTGGAGAGGATTCTTCGAGACAGGATTTATTCCCACTTGAAAATAAGTGGACATATTAGTGAGAGGCAACATGGTTTTGTGAAGGGGAGGTCGTGTCTCACGAACTTGATCGAGTTTTTCGAGGAAGTGGCGAAGATGATTGATGAGGGTAGGGCAGTGGATGTTGTCTACATGGACTTCAGTAAGGCCTTTGACAAGGTCCCTCATGGCAGACTGGTGCAGAAGGTGAAGTCGCATGGGATCAGAGGTGAGCTGGCAAGGTGGATACAAAACTGGCTCGGTCAAAGAAAACAGAGGGTAGCAGTGGAAGGGTGCGTTTCTGAATGGAGGGCTGTGACAAGTGGTGTTCCTCAGGGATCAGTGCTGGGACCTTTGCTGTTTGTAATATATATAAATGATTTGGAGGAAAATGTAACTGGATTGATTAGTAAGTTTGCGGACGACACAATGGTTGGTGGATTTGTGGATAGTGATGAGGACCATCGGAGGATACAGCAGGATTTAGATCAGTTGGAGGTTTGGGCGGAGAGATGGCAGATGGAGTTTAATCTGGACAAATGTGAGGTAATGCATTTTGGAAAGTCTAATACAGATAGGAAATATACAGTAAATGGCAGAACCCTTAAGAGTATTGATAGGCAGAGGGATCTGGGTGTACAGGTACACCGGTCACTGAAAGTGTCAATGCAGGTGGAGAAGGTGGTCAAGAAGGCATACGGCATGCTTGCCTTCATCGGCCAGGGCATTGAGTTTAAAAATTGGCAAGTCATGTTTCAGCTTTATAGAACCTTAGTTAGGCCGCACTTGGAATATAGTGTTCAATTCTGGTCGCCGCACTACCAGAAGGATGTGGAGGCTTTGGAGAGGGTACAGAAAAGATTTACCAGGATGTTGCCTGGTATGGAGGGCATTAGCTATGAGGAGAGGTTGGAGAAACTTGGTTTGCTCTCACTGGAACGATGGAGGTTGAGGGAGGGGGGGCGACCTGATAGAAGTCTAGAAGGTTATGAGAGGCATGGACAGAGTGGATAGTCAGAAGCTTTTTCCCAGGGTGGAAGAGTCAATTACTAGGGGGCACAGGTTTAAGGTGCGAGGGGCTAAGGTTTAAAGGAGATGTACGAGGCAGATTTTTTACACAGAGAGTAGTGGGTGCCTGGAACTCGTTGCCGGGGGAGGTAGTGGAAGCGGATATGGTAGTGACTTTTAAGGGGGCGTCTTGACAAATACAAGGATAGGATGGGAATAGAAGGATATGGTCTCCGGAAGGGTAGAGGGTTTTAGTTCAGACGGGCAGCATGGTCGGTGCAGGCTTGGAGGGCCAAAGGGCCTGTTCCTGTCCTGTAATTTTCTTTGTTCATTGAACAATCATGTTTAACTAACTTGCTGGAGGTTTTTGAGGAGGGAACGGAGAAGGTTGATAAGGACATGTTTATTAAGTTGGTGTATATGGATTTTCAAAACGAATTTGATACAGTGCCACACAAGACTTGTGAGCAAAACTCTAACTCATGGAATAATTTGGAAATTGGATTTAAAAAATTAACCGAGTGACCGGAAGAGTAGTGATAAATGTTGTTTTTCAGATTGGAGAAAGGTTTGTAGTGGAGTTCCCTGGAGGGTCAAAACCCTCCCTCTCCCCAGGGGGTCAGTGCTGGGACCCTTGCTGTTCCCCAGGGGATCAATGCTGGGACCCTCGCTCTCCCTCAAGGGGTCAGTGCTGGGACCCTCACTCTTCCCCAGGGGGTCAGTGCTGGAACTCTCGCTCTTCCCCAGGGGGGTAGTGCTGGGACCCTCGCTCTTCCCCAGGGGGTCACTGCTGGAACCCTTGCTCTACCCCAGGGGGTCAGTACTGGGACCCTCGCTCTTCTCCAGGGGGTGAGTGCTGGGACACTCGCTCTTCCGCAGGGGGTCAGTGCTGGAACCCTTGCTCTCCCCAGGGAGTCAGTGCTGGGACTGTCGCTCTTCCCCAGGGGGTCAGTGCTGGGACTGTCGCTCTTCCCCAGGGGGTCAGTGCTAGGACCCTCACTCTTCCTCAAGGGGTCAATGCTGGGATCCTCACTTTTCCCAGGGGGTCAGTGCTGGGACCCTCATTCTTCCCCAGGGGGTCAGTGCTGGGATCCTCGCTCTTCTCTAGGGGTGTCAGTGCTGGGACCCTCACTCTTCCCCAGGGGGTCAGTGTTGGAACCCTTGCTCTTCCCCAAGGGGTCAGTGCTGGGACCCTCGCTCTTCCTGATAGGGTCAGAGTCGTACAGCGCAGAAAGGCCCTTCGGCCCATCGAGTCTGCACCAACAATAACTAACACTAAAGCCACACTAATCCCACATCCTTGAATGTTATGATATTTCAAGTGCTCATCCAAATATTCTTTTAAAGGTTGTAAGGTTTCCAGCCTCCACTACCTTCCGAGGCAGCGCATTCCAGATTCCCACCACCCTCTGAGTGAAATTTATTTTCTCAAATCTCTTCTGAATCTCCTGCCCCTCACACTCTGCCCCCTCGTGATTGTCCCTCAACCAAGAGGAACAACTGCTCCTTCCTCACCCTGTCCATACCCCTCATAATCTTATACACCTCAATCATGTCCCCCCTCAGCCTTCTCTACTCTAGAGAAAACAATCCAAGCCTAACTAGTCTCTCCTTATAGCTCAAATGCAGGCAACATCTTGGAGAATCTCCTATGTATCCCCTCCAGTGCAATCACATCCTTCCTACAGTGAGGTGACCAGAACTGCTCACAGTCCTCCAGCTGTGGTCTAACCAATGCTCCGTACAGCTCCAACATAACTTACTATTTATATATATATATATAGGAGGCTATATATATGGGAGATATATATTTGTGACCTAAACTGTGGTGTGCAGAGTATGGTTTCAATATTGCAGATGGTATTAAGATTGGAAATGTTGTTAGCTGTGATGAGGATAGCCTTGAACTTCACAAGACATAGGCATATTGGTGGATTAGGCAGACAAGTGACAGTTGAAGTTCAGTGCAGAGAAATGAGAGGTGATTCACTTTGTCAGGAAGAATACGGAAGGAAGTATAAAATAAACTATGTACCATAATTATCATAATTACCAGGATGTTGCCTGGTATGGTGGGAAAATCGTATGAGGAAAGGCTGAGGGGCTTGAGGTTGTTTTCGTTAGAGAGAAGAAGGTTAAGAGGTGACTTAATAGAGGCATATAAGATGATCAGAGGATTAGATAGGGTGGATAGTGAGAGCCTTTTTCCTCGGATGGTGTTGGCTAGCACGAGGGACATAGCTTTAAATTGAGGGGTGAGAGATATAGGACAGATGTTAGAGGTAGGTTCTTTACTCAGAGAGTAGTAAGGGCGCGGAATGCCCTGCCTGCAGCAGTGGTGGACTCGTCAACGTTGAGAGCGTTCAAGTGGTTATTGGATAAACATATGGATGATATTGAAATAGTGTAGATTAGAGGGGCTTTAGATTGGTACCACTGGTCGGCGCAACATCGAGGGCCGAAGGGCCTGTACTGTGCTGTAATGTTCTATGTTCTATAAGTCATTGAAGATGGCAGGGTATGTTGAGAGAGCAGTTAATAAAGCATATGGTATAGAACCATAGACTCCCTATCATGCAGAAGGCGGCCATACGGCCCAGCAAGTCTGCACTGACTCTCTGAAAGAGCATCTTACTAGTTCTGGGTGGCATCATTGAGAAAGGATGTGAAGGCATTGGCGAGAATACAGAGGAGATTCACAAGAATGATTCCAGGGATAAACAACTGTATGAGGATAGATTGGAGAGGTTGGGTCTGTTTATCTTGGAGAAAAGACGGCTGAGAGGAGACTTGATGGAGGTGTCCTGAGGGGAATGGAGAGGGAGAAACTGCTCCCTCAGGAGCAAGAACTGGAGGGCACAGAATATAAATAATGGACAACAGGAGTAAAAGCGATGTGAGGAAAAACATTTTCACCCAGATATTTAATCTCTAAGCTTGATGCCGCTTTTTTCTCCACAGGGTGACTAATGCATTTGAACACATTGTTTAAATTGATAAGAGTGAAGTTTCCTGAGAGGGTGGTGGAGGAAGGTTCAATTGAGGTATTCAAACAGGAATTGGGTCTGGGTAGAATGCTCTTTGAGCGAGCAGGCTCGATGGGCCGAATGGCCTCTTTCTGCGCTGTAAAGCCTCCGTGATTATAACAGCGACTCCTTCAGAAAGGATCTAATTGTTTGTGTAAAGCTTGATGATGCCCTGTAGTGATGGAAGGCGCTACAGAAATGCAGGTTTGTTCTTTCTGACCACACAGTGCGATGTTTAAATGGGACTGGTTCAAGAACAACAGCTTTGCACCGTGTGAACAGTCCAGCTGTCATTTGGTTCTGATCGATTCCCTCGTTTTCTAGAGCTCCCACCCCCTTCGGCGTTCCCGGTGGTCACAGGAGGTTGTTTGAGGCTTCGGGATTCGAGCCCATGGAGGAACAGGAGGAGCCGGAAGTCAATGTGGATGCAGAGCGCTTCACAAACAGGCCCAGTTTCAACAGGCTGGCTCGTGGATGGACTGGGCCTCCGCTCCCCGAATCTGCAGACTTGTGAGACAGCTATGCTGCAACGGGAGGCTTCGCCGATTAGCGTCCTGACATCAGGAAACAAAAACCGCAGCCAACTCATGAAAGAACAGAAGAGAATTAGCATGGGGCGGAGAGGGTGGAGGGGGCGGAGGGGGGAAGCTGCTTCTTGTATGGTCAAAGCGGAATTCACCTTAACTACTCGAAACAAGGAAGCTTCCCTTTAATACCACACTGCGGTGCTTAAACAGGACTGTGTTGAACACAACTGTTTTAGCAACCTTGAATAGATCACCTTGTTAAATGTAAAGTCTTACACTGAAATTGTGAATCATATCGATCTACATTAAAGATAAATAGTACCGATACGAGAGATCTTCCTTTTTGTACAAGTGATCACGTCACATTTTACATCATAAAAGGCCATTCATCCCAACTGACCCATGCTGCTCCGTGTGAACTTCCTCCAATCATACTTCATCGCATCTTAAGTTTAAAAGTTTATTTATTAGTGTCACAAGTTGGCTTACATTAACACTGCAATGAAGTTACTGTGAAAATACACTAGTCGCCACACTCCAGGTGTTCGGGTACACTGAGGGAGAATTTAGCACAGCCAATGCACCTAACCCGCACATCTTTGTGGGAGGAAACCGGAGCACCCGGAGGAAACCCACGCAGACACGGGGAGAGTGTGTAAACTCCACACAGACAGTGACCAAGGCTGGAATCAAACCCAGGTCCCTGGCGCTGTGAGGCAGCAGTGTTAACCACTGTGCCAACATACCGCCCCCTTATTGGCATCTCCTATTTCTTTCACGCTCATCTGTTTAAGCAACTTCTCTTTAAGTGCATCTATTTAAAGGAAAGCTAGATCAGCAAACATTTGTCTCTCAGTCACTTTAAAGGCACGTTAAACACAGATCAGGATCAGGGAGACCTTTTTAAAACATGTGCAATGGAAGAAAAGAGGGCAGAATTGTAAAATGGAGTTTTCCTTAAGAGATGAATAGAAAACTGGCAGGATCTCGGTTAGTTCACTTCTGGACACACACCTCCCTCCCCTCCCCCCATAGATTCCATTTCGTTCTCCCATTTTCTCAACCTCCAATGCATCTTTTCTGATGATGTACTCTTCCACACTACTGCTCATGATCGGTCTTCCTTTCTCCTCAAACAAGGCTTCCCCCAATCCTGGTTGAGAGCGCCTCAGTAAGTGTCCATCCCATCACCCACTCTTCTGCTCTCATTCTTTCCCCTCCCCCTCAGAATCAGCTAGATTTCCTCACCTCCAAACCCCCCCTCTGCCTCCCTATTCAAAGAACCCTTTTCCATCACCTCCAGTGTGACACCGAGACAAGATGTCCCCTCCCCACCACGACACCTGGTCCACTCTTCAGACAGCCCAACACCCTCTCCGCTTCCCTTTCCCACAGCACTTCCCCATGCCAGCTCAGGACTTGCAGCATCTGCCCTTTTACCTCCTCTACCCCAAGGCTCCCAAAACTCCTTCCCGGTGAAGCAGCGATTCACTTGTATTTCTGTTAGTCGGGTACACTGTATTCACTGCTCATGCTGCTGCATTGGGGAACTCAAAATGCAGATTGGCTGACTGGTTTGCAGAACACCTCCATCCAGTCCATGAATGTGACCCTGAGGTGCTGCTCACTTCTCCACCTTGCTCCCACTCTGAGCTGCCTGCCCTCGCTCTCCTGCAGCGTTCCAAAGATGTGGAGATGCCGGCGTTGGACGAAGTTTCACAACACCTGGTTAAAGTCCAACAGGTTTATTTGGTAGCACGAGCTTTCGGAGCACTGCCCCTTCATGAGGTGAGTGCAGGATTTGGTTCACAAACAGGACATGTATAGACACAAACTCAATTACAAGATAACGGTTGGAATGCGAGTCTTAAGACTCTTAAGACTTGCTCCAAAAGCTCATGATACCAAATTAACCTGTTGGACTTTAACCTGGTGTTGTGAGACTTCTTACTGTGTTCCAAAGCTCAGCCCCATCTTCAGGAACCGCGCCTCACCTCTCAATGAGGCACTTTGCAGCCTTTAACATTGCCTTTCGGTGATTTCAGGTCATCATCTCTGCCTCCATTTTATTTCCTTTACAAGTTTATCTTTCTCTTACTTTTGAACAGCAGCTGATCAGACGCTCGCACCTCCTCCAATCACATATTTTATTTATTTAATTACCACTCTCTCTGGCCTTGCAGCACCAATCACTTTGCCATTAAATCTCTTCTATATTCTGCCCTGTCGCAAACCTTCCCTTTTGTCCTTTTTCCACCCTCCCACCTTTTTAAACTTGATTCAAGCCCATTAGATTTCTGAAGTTGCCCAATTCTGAAGTCATTGACCTTGAATCACTCCAGTTTCTCTCCACAGATAAAAGCAAAATACTGCGGATGCTGGAATCTGAAACAAAAACGCAAAATGATTAGGAAGGGTCATCCAGACTTGAAACGTTGGCTCTATATTCTCTCCCCACAGATGCTGCCAGACCTGCTGAGATTTTCCAACATTTTTTGTTTATGTTCTCTCCACAGATCCTGTCTGACCCACTCAGTATTTCCAAAACTTTTCTGCCTTCATTTCAGGTTCCCTGCACCTGCCTCTTTTTTTTTGTTTTGTTTTCAAACTCAGCATTGACAGTTCCAGTTGTCCCTCAGCATCTGCAGACTTTTGAGGTGTTGCGAACAGAGTTCCAGATTTCCATTCGTCTTCGTATCACCGGACTTCACAGCTGAAAGCCTGGCTCTAATTTTTCTGTGTATTGAACATTTGACACACTTCAATCCAATCACCCTTAATCTTCCAGCAGCGCACCCCCTTCAAGGCCGATATACCCTTTCTGAGATTTGGTTATGCGTCATGTCTGTTGAACTCCAGCTGGCCTGGACACTTAAGGAGTTACTGCTATCTCCATTGCAGGGACTCAGTTACGCAAGGACTGAAAGAAATATGTTCCTGTCTTGCATCTTTTTTTTGAATTACCAGGAGGTATTGGGACCCTAACGTTCTCTGTTGCTTTCTCCATAGCAACACATCAGCCAATTAGAACCCTTTATCTCCTGCATCATAAATTGAAGTGATCGTTTGAAATTTGGCATTCTTGCGGAGAGTGCAAGGCAAATACCTTTGGTAATGTCTCTCTCATCCCAGCAATATTCGAGAAGAAACAACTTGGGGCACTTCCCCAGGTTTCCTTAATCCTAGAATTTACAGGAAAAGAAACCATTTTACCCATCGGGCCAGCAACAATAATCTCTCCCTCAATGTCAACAAAACAGATTGTCATTGACTTCAGGAAGCGTAAAGGAGAACATGCCCCTGGGAAGGATTCTCTCTGTGCATCCCTCCCCCTTCATAATTTTAATAATCCCAACTGGGTCACACCTCAGCCTTCACCTTTTTACAGAGGAGACTTTTAGTCTATTTAATTTCCCTCTGCGACTGGATCCTCACCAACTTTTACAGATGCACCCATAGAAAGCATTCTGTCTGGTTGTATCACAGCTTGGTATGGCTCCTGCTCTTCCCAAGATCGCAAGAAACTACAAAAGTTCGTGAATGTAGCCCAATCCATCACACAACCAGCCTCCCATTCATTGACACTTCCTGCTGCCTCAACAAAGCAGCCAGCATAATTAAGGATCCCACGCACCCCGGACATTCTCTCTTCCATCTTCTTCCTTCGAGAAAAAGATACAAAAGTCTGAGGTCACGTACCAACCGACTCAAGAACAGCTTCTTCCCTGCTGCTGTCAGACTTTTGAATGGACCTACCTTGCATTAAGTTGATCTTTCTCTACACCCGAGCTATGACTGTACTCTCTCATTTCCTTTTCTATGAATGGTAGGCTTTGTCTATACAGCAGGCAGAAACAATGCTTTTCATTATATGTTAATACATGTGACAATAATAAATCACATCAAAAATCATTGGCTCTTTTGAAAGAGCTAATTATTCCTCCTCCCCTTTATCCACTCTCTTTCCCCAATGCCCCTGCACATTTCACATTTTCAAGTACTTACCCAATTCCTTTTTGCGAGTTATTGCTGAATCTCCTTGCAAGCAGCACATTCCAGATCATAGCAACTCACTGAGTAAAGCATTCTGCCTCATCTGCCAGTGAAAACTCTCTCATTAAGCCTCGATGATTTTCAAACCTCTCTATTAAATTTCCCCTCAGCCTGTTCTCAGGAGAACAGTGCCAGCTTTTTAAAAATATTTGTTCATGGGATGTGGGCGTCGCTGACTGGGCCAGCATGTGTTCCCAAATTGCCCTGGAAAGGGCAATTAAGAGTCATAGAAGCCTACAGGAGAAGGCCATTCGGCCCATCGAGTCTGCACTGACCACAATCCCACCCAGGCCCTATCCCTATAACCACATGCATTTACCATATCTAGTCCCGCTGGCACTAAGGGGCAATTTAACATGGCCAATCCACCTAACCCACACATCTCTGGACTATGGGAGTAAACCGGAGCACCTGGAGGAAACCCACGCAGACACGGGGAGAATGTGCAGACTCCACACAAACTGTGACCTGAGGCCGGGATTGAACCCAGGTCCCTGGCGCTGTGAGGCAGCAGTGCTGACCACTGTGCCACCATGCCATCACCTTGCTGTGCATCTGGAATCACATGTAGGCCAGACTGGGTAAGGTCGGCAGATTTTCTTCCCTAAAGGGGACCTTAGTGAACGACAATAGTCGATAAAAACCAAATACTAATTGATAAAAACTAAATACTGCTGGAATCTGAAACAAAAACTGCTGGAAAGTCTCAGCAGGTCTGACGGCATCTGTGATGAGAGAACAGAGCCAACCTTTCAAATCCAGATGACCCATCGTCAGAGCTGTGAATAGTTTACACACCTTGCACACTCGTCCAAAGACAATAGTTTCATGCTCACCATTGGACTTCTAATTCCAGATTTTTATTGAATTGAAATTCCTGCAGTGGTGGGATTTGAACCTGGGACATCATTATTAAGGGTTACTAGTCCAGTGACAAGACCACTCTGCCATCGCCTCCCCAGACTTCCCATATAACTAAAATCCCTGGAGGCATTCTCTGCGTCCTCTCCAGACTTGAAGTCTTCCCAAACATGTGGTGTTAAAATTGGACACAATATTCCAGCTCTGGCCTAACCAGTATTTTTTTAAAATCAGGGTTTAGTATAACGCCCGAGGTTTTTTTTAAAACTCAATGTCTCTATTAATAAAGCTTGGGATCTAAAACGCTTCCCCTCACCCAGAAAACAGCCTGCAGCCTTTGAAGATTTTTTTCTAATTGTTCTATGAAAGAGCGACATTAAATAAACCAGACTCACAAACCACTTTTAAAAAAAAAAGAAACCTTTATGAATGTGAATGGACTGACAGGAATAACAGCTCCCTTTCGACAGGTTTCCCCCAAAGCAAGAGATACCTTGCCCTTACACCAAGACCAGACACACAATTTCTGCTGCGTTCTACAGAGTATCCCACACACAGCCTCACAAATCTCAGCTGATTCGACAGGTCTTCACAGACACTGAATCGTTGGGAGGACGATGGTGGAGGAGAGGGAGGAGAGAGGCTAAGGAGTATTCAAAAAAGGGACAAGTGAATTTACAAAACAAAGCTGGGAAGGAGTTGTGATCTCAGAAATGAATGTTCTCGCCAGCGCTATTCAGTGTGTTTTATTCCACTGAGTGACTTTATCCAGATGAATCACACGGGTGAGGCAGTCCACCCTCAGGAACCAGCAGCATTCAGTGAGACAGACCTGGGCTACAGAGAGGCGCTTGGGCTGCAGGGTGTTGGAGCAAGGATGGGTTCTCCAGTCTCAACCCACCTAGCCAATCCTGCTGCAAAACATTTTTTTAAAAAAGTTTATTTGTCACAAGCAGGCTTACATTAACACTGCAATGAAGTTACCGTGAAAATCCCCCAGTCGCCACACTCCGGCGCCTGTTCGGGTACATTGAGGGAGAATTTAGCACAGCCAATGCACCTAACCAACACATCCTTCGAACTGTGGGAGGAAACTGGAGCACCCGGAGGAAACCCACGCAGACACGGGGAGAATGTGCAAACTCCGTACAGACAGTGACCCGAAGACGGAATTGAACCAGGATCCCTGGCACTGTGCGGCAGCAGTGCTAACCACTGTGCCACTGTGCCACTGATATGTTCAACATATGTTTTTAAAAAAAACCATATCCAGAGCTCAGCCCTGAAGCCCATCTCTCCGCTTCCTCAGATAGTCAACTTAACACCACTGCTCACACAATGGGGCGCAGTTTTTGGAAGGAGCTGCTGGTGGCGGGGGCGGGGGGGGGGGGGGGGGGGGGAGGGGGGAGTAGAAACTGCTGAATCGTTGTCAGAAGCTAGGAGAGCTATCAAGTGGAGGTGACATAGGTTACAGTGGGGTCAATACCTCACACAGCTCCTGAGAATGGAGAAGAAAGAAACCCTTTGCCAATGCAAATAACCAGTCTGCTCAGTAAACAATTACACAAAGTCCAGGACACTCACAGCACTGGCTGCACAGAGCCATGCCCAGGCTACCAGAAAGAGTCAAAAAGTGACACAGAAGTATTTTAGCAGGAAAAAAGGCAACACTGTATTCGTTGAATTTCCGGAATAATCTCGGATGAACGTGGGGAAAGGGCACTAAATTACCGATAGGACTTAGAAAACAATCATTGCACCAGACCACATCGGCACCTCCAGAGGCAGGGATTTTCCAGCCCTGCCCACCGCCAGAAATGTCCAGTCCCGCCGCCTCAGCGGCTGGCCCGCCACATGCCCCGCGGCAAATCCCATTATGGCGGGACCAGAAAATCCTGGCCAGTGTCTCTCTCTCTGTCTCGCCAGCTCTCCATGCCCAATCCCTCCCTCAAATCCCGGTGCTGTGAGCGCTCTCTCAGCTCAGTGCAGCTCGTGTTCCGGGGGCGCACTGGCTCCAGGGATCGGACTCCAGTGCTTTCACTGCCCAGTGAATGCGTGGGAAGAAACATGGAGGCCTGAGGAAGAACATTCCGGCAAGAGTCCTACCACAACAAAGGCCACTTTGTTCTACTCGTGGGTTACTGGAGCCCACACAACACAAGCCCCAATAATGACAATCCCTACATTTTTCCTGCTGGCTCTTTGATGCCCTCCTATAGAGGAGTAATCACTCTTCATCCCGAGCATTTGGAGACGACAGACACAGGGAATGTCCAGTGATGAAATACCCACACTATTACCTCCACATCAACAATCAATTCTGGGCTCCAGTTGGAACTGTCAATTAACACAGACACTTACTCAGGTTTAACACTTGATTCAACTGTGTGTTTTTTTACGTGTCACTCAAACAATGCCTCTTACCAAACCCTGGGCGGTGTGGGCAGTTCTTGGGACTCCAGCAGGCACATCCTTCCTGCTGGGAGGGCGGCATTTCTTCACATTCAAGCCAAGCAGTGAACATGAGTGAATGGGCAGATGGGAAAGGGTTTTTCAACGAAGTTGGAACTCCAAAGACCCCAACTGACTCTCCTACTTCAACCCATCACTCCGAGGGTCCAGTGGTGCTGAGGCCAACTTCAGTGCCTCCATTCCTGCCCTGCCTACGTCGGTGTTGGTGTGGGGGGGGTGGAACTCCCTGACCACTTCAGTGATACATCACGAGTGGAGGGGAAGACACACCACCTACAGCATCTCCGTGTAGAGAGGGGGACGCCCAATTCACATTCTAGTCGGGTTCACATCAAACCCTTGTTCAGACAGAGTATCCAGCGATGGATTAGCTCGAGGGGGAAGTCGGGAATCGCCTCAGTTTGACCGGGTTATATCAAAACTACACAGGGCAAATCGAATCCCAACCCTGCCTGACCAGCGAGGAGGCGACGCTCACACCACCCCTTGCTCGATTGGGAGGGGAAATTAAACCAAGTTTACTAAATTCTAAAACGTAAAAAAAAATATTTTTGGTGGATTGAATTTGGGATCGGGATTCCAAAAGACACTTGAAAAAGCAGCATTCCCGAAATTCCCGCTTGTTCAATGTCGGTGCCGGACTGCAGTGAAGGTAGGAACAGGCGGCTCGATGAGTTAGACGCTGTTGGGCTTGTTTGTGTGGGCACCCATCCGCTGCGGGTCCTGGGATGGGTAATGGATAGGGCCTGGAGCCCGGAGGAAGGGAGGAGGTGGGGGCGGCATGCCATGGAACAAGGTGGCTCCGAACCCTGGGGAGAACAAAACAAAACCAGAGTTAGTGATACAGGAACGGCAGAAAGCGCAATGTACACCCCGCAGTATTAGAGGAAGTCAATCTACAACTCATTACAACAGTCGGAGTAAACACCCCATAATATTAGAGTACAGTTAACATACAAAGAACAATATAGCACAGGAACAGGCCCTTCGGCCCTCCAAGCCCGCGCCGCTCCCTGGTCCAAACTAGACCATTCTTTTGTATCCCTCCATTCCCACTCCGTTCATATGGCTGTCTAGATAAGTCTTAAACGTTCCCAGTGTGTCCACCTCCACCACCTTGCCTGGCAGCGCATTCCAGGCCCCCACCACCCTCTGTGTAAAATATGTCCTTCTGATATCTGTGTTAAACCCCCCCCCCTTCACCTTGAACCTATGACCCCTCGTGAACGTCACCACCGACCTGGGGAAAAGCTTCCCACCGTTCACCCTATCTATGCCTTTCATAATTTTATACACCTCTATTAAGTCTCCCCTCATCCTCCGTCTTTCGAGGGAGAACAACCCCAGTTTACCCAATCTCTCCTCATAACTAAGCCCCTCCATACCAGGCAACATCCTAGTAAACCTCCTACAATAGATAAAACAAAGCTTAACAAACTTCCCCATTCCTGCTGTGACACTCGCCCCTGTTTCCCTGTTAAGTTGACACTAAGCCTGATGGTGATATATGAAACTAGACACTAATACCTTTCCTGATAAAAGTTTTATTTTACAGAATGCTTTACTATCTGTGTCTGCTTCTCACCAACTACCCCTGTGTGACCCAGGCAATCTCCCCTAATAGGTGCTCTGGATATTTAATTAAACAATGCCCTTCCCCAGTGTACCATAACAATATATAACATACCATTAGCACCCCCACCCCGCCATCCTTCTCGCCCCCTTCCTCCTTGGTCCTCCCTTCCACCCCAACCTGCCAATACCCACAGCAAAGCGACATTTGCCATTTTTAACTCCACCCCCCCTCCCTCCCTCCACCGACCTGGGATTCTGGCTTTGCAAGCCCAGTAAGGAACAAGCTGCATTAGTGTACACACAACCTGACCAGTCCCGTGGGACACCCCACCTTGTGATGGTCAAAATATTTGTTCTAGATCTCACAGCAGCAGCAGTGTGTAATACAAGCTGAGCAGAAAGCTCCCACACCACCCCCTGCCCTGCAAACCCCGGGTACCTGGCGGTGGGGGCGGCACCAGGCCGGGCGGAGGAGGCAGCGATATGTTCATTACGGCCGGCGGAGCGCTGGGCGGGAGGTTGAAGAAGTTGGTGGGGGTCTCCTCCTCGATGGTTGGCGGCAGTGGAGGCAACGCTTTGAGGGCAGAGGGAAGGAAAACAAACACAAATTAGGCAGAGGATCACCCAGTGCATACATACCACACTGACAACCAACTGAACAGCCACCCCCTCCACCCCCATCACTCACAGCCACCCCATCACTCTCAGCTAACGGTATAGAGGGACTGAGAAACTGGAATTAAAAATTAGAATCATAGAATCCTACAGTACAGAAGGAGGCCATTTGGCCCATCGAATTTGCACTGACCACAATCCCACCCAGGCCCTATCCCCGTAACCCCATGTATTTACCCATGCTAGTCCCCTGACTCTCAGGGATAATTTAGCATGGCCAATCCACCTAACACGCACATCTTTGGACTGTGGGAGGAAACCGGAGCACCTGGAGGAAACCCAGGCAGACATGGGGAGAACGTGCAAACTCCACACAAACGGTGACCCAAGCTGGGAATCGAGCCCGGGTCCCTGGCACTGTGAGGCAGCAGTGCGAACCACTGTGCCACCGTGCCGCCCATGGTGGGAATCACAGCATCTTATAGCACAGAAGGAGGCCATTTGGCCCATTGTGCCTGTGCTGGGTCTTTGAAGAATTGTCAGCTCCAATTGAAGTCCATGGAATTGAAGACAAATTATTGACCTGATTAGGAAACTAGCTGAGCAGCTGGAGACAGACAGTAAGGATAACGAGAAGGTCATTAACTGGCAGCACGGGACTCGTGTTGCACACAAGGATCTGTATTGGGGCCTCAGTTGTTGATGACTGAGATGATGGGATTGAAAGCCACACATCCAGATTTGCCAATGATAAAAAAAGCAGCATTGCCAGCAGTGTAGGTAGAAACTTAATGTTACAAAGAGATATTGACAGATTAAGTGAATGGGCAAAACTGTGGCAAACGGATTTCAATGTCGGTAAACGGGAGGTCATTCACTTTGGACCTAAAAAGGATAAGAACACAGTTATTTCTGAATGGGGAAAAGCAGTGAAAACCTAAAAATATAAATCAATGAAATGTCCTGAAAGGCAAATAATGGAAAAGGCTAATGAAACTCTGGCTTTTATTTCCAGTGGGCTCGAATACAAAGAGTTATCTCCCACCATGACCTCGCTGAATGGCAGGCTTGGGGAGCTCGATAGTCTCCTCCTGATCCTATGAAGCTGTTTCTCTTCAGTTATCTCTCCAAATCTATCATGACGATGAAAACATCGGTCAAATCTCCCCTGAAACCTCTCTGCTCCCAGGACAATCCCAGCATTTCACGAGAGACTGTTTGTTTCTGCTCCTCAGCACGAAGCAAACCCGACATCCAGGGTGAGCAAGGGATCTGATCTAGTCATGGGCATCTTTATTAGGGGAAAACGGTCAGGTTCCTTATGTCAGTAAAATTATTTGAGGATGTTTGACAGCTTTTAAACTCACACCAGGATGCAGCATGTATAGGACGTGATTTTACAGGAACTTGAGACATGACTCACCCAAGTGTTACTTGGGTGAGTCAACTGGAGTCACTCAACTGGACTCACCACATAAACACAATGGTTACAAGAACAGGTCAGAGGCTAGGAATACTGCGGCAAGTAACTCACCTCCTGACTCCCCAAAGCCTGTCCACCATCTACAAGGCACAAGTCAGGAGTGTGATGGAATACTCCCCACTTGCCTGGATGGGTGCAGTTCCAACAACACTCAAGAAGCTCAACACCATCCAGGTCAAAGCAGCCCCGCCTGATTGGCACCACATCCACTCCCTCCACCACTGACGCTCAGCAGCAGCAATGTGTGTTCTATCTACAAGATGCACTGCAGCAATTCACCAAAGACAGCACCTTCCAAACCAACAACCCACTTCCATCTCAAAGGACAAGGGCAGCAGATACATGGGAGCACCACCACCTGCAAGTTCCCCTCCAAGCCACTCACCATCCTGACTTGGAAATATATCGCCGTTCCTTCGTGATCGCTGGGTCAAAATCCTGGAATTCCCTCCCTAACGGCATTGTGGGTCAACCCACAGCACGTGGACTGCAGCGATTCAATCAGGCAGCTCACCACCACCTTCTCAAGGGCAACTAGGGATGGGCAATAAATGCTGGCCCAGCCAGCGACGCCCATGTCCCACAAATGATTTTTTTTTTAAAGTTCCATAACATAAAGAGGTTGGGCGTGATGAGTGAGTGCGAATGCATTGTCACTCAAGAGTTAAGGTTTCCACCATAATACGAGAAAACATGGTCCTTTACTTACCACCAGGCAGACCTGGAACAGGCTCCAATTTCATCCCTGACTCTGTAACATTCGAGTCCTTCTCCTTCTCTTTCCCTCTGGCAGCTTGCGACCTAGGGTCATCCAGAACAAGAATTAATATGGTTATCAGTGCAAATGTCTGACCAGCACAGAGAAGGAACCTACACACGAGTGCGAGGGGCGCACCAATGAACAGGGGCAGTGATGCGAGTCGCAAAGCCTGGCAGTGAAGTTGAAATACACAAGTGCTCTTGCAACCAGCAGGCGAGAAGCTGAGTGATACGTGTCAAAGTTCCTGCGTGTGACTGCTCACCGGTGAACTCATCCCTGAGCGACGGCACTCACTGAAGAACTGCTGCGTGTTCACAAGCATGTGTCCATGGACACAATCACCAGCAAACATGCCTGCAATTGTGACTACGTGTGAAACAAAAGGTACCCCATCTGCTGCTGTTTCAAAGGCTCCACGCGGAACAACTTAACTCAGTAGTTCTCTTAATGTCAGGCCAGAAGGGCACAAAATTGGATCCACTTGGTTCTCAATATTTATTTTTGATTTTTCTACTGCCCCACCCCCCCCCCACCCGTTTCCAACCAACCAGCTGAATAAAACAATTCCAGGTTTTCACAGAATTCCTACAGTGTAGAAGAGGCCATTCGGCCCTCAATGTCTGCACCGATTCTCTGACAGATTACCTTAATAGAATCCCTACGGTACAGAGGAGGCCATTCGGCCCATCAAGCCTGCACTGACCACAATCCCACCCAGGCCCCATTCCCGCAAGTCAACATATTTACCCTGCTAATCCTCCTGACACTAGGGTCAATTTAAGCATGGCCAATCAACTCGCACATCTTTGGACTGGGAAGGAAACTGGAGCACCCGGAGGAAACCCACGCAGACACGGGGAGAATGTGCAGACTCCACACAGACTGTGACCCGAGGCCAGAATTGAACCCGGGTCCCTGGCACTGTGAGGCATCAGTGCTAACCACTGTGCCACCATACTGCCCCTATAGCCAGGCCATCTCCCCACGCTATCCCTGTAACCCCACACATTTACTATGGCTAATCCAACCAAACTACACATCTTGGGACACTAAGGGGCAATTGAGCATGGTCAGTCCATCGAACCTGCATGTCTTTGGACTATGGGATGAAACCGGAGTACCCGGAGGAAACCCACGCAGACACGGAAAAAGAACGTGCAAACTTCACACAGACAGTGACCCGAGGTCGGAGTTGAACCTGGGTCCCTGGCTCTGTGAGGCAGCAGTGCTAACCACTGTACCATGGCACAAAATCTGCATTGCCCGCACCCACAAACACCAGGACTGACCCATCTCCAAGGCACCTTATTGAACACCCACCTGCCCCATTTGACGTTCAGCCTCCGTCCGTTAATGATGAGTTTGTTGAATGATTTCTCAGCCGCAAGCTCCGACGCCTGCCTGGTGGCGAACTGGATGAATGCGCACTGCTGCCGCTGGACCACAGTGATGGAACGAATCTCGCCAAACTGGTAAAAATGGTTCCTTCATATCCAACACAAAAACAAAACGGTGGTTAACAAATATTAGTAACAAGTTGCATCTATAGATCACCAGGCACATCCTCAAGGTGAGCTGAAACGTTTCACTGCCAATTCATTACGTCTGAAGGTGCCAGTTTGCGCATAGCAAGATCCCACCGACTTCAATGGGATTGTTAATTAGTTTATTTGCTGATGTTGCTTGTGGAGTAAGGTGGCCAGGATATATGGGGAAGAACTCCCCCGCTTTTGCATCATAATATGGAGCCTCGCCCATCCACCTGACTGGGAAAACGGGAGTCATAGAGGTTTATAGCCTGGAAACAGGCCCTTCAGCCCAGCTTGTCCATGCTGCCCTTTTTTTTAAACCATTAAGCTAGACCCAATTGCCCACATTTGGCCCAGATCCCTCTATACCCATCGTACCCATGTAACTGTCTAAATGCTTTTTAAAGGACAAAATTGTACCCGCCTCTACTACTACCTCTGGCAGCTCATTCCATACACTCACCACCCTCTGTGTGAACAATTGCTCCTCTGGACCCTTTTGTACCTCTCCTCTCTCACCTTAAACATACGTCCTCTACTTTTAGACTCTCCTACCCTTGGGAAAAGATGTTTACTATCTAGCTGATCTATGCCCCTCATCATTTTATAGACCTCTATAAGAGCACCCCTAGGACTCCTACGCTCCAAGGGAAAAAATCTCAGTCTATCCAGTCTCTCCCTATAACTCAAACCATCAAGTCCCTCTTATACTTTGGTTGAGCTTTTCCAATAATGTTGCACTCCTCGAGTTCCTGTCCTGGAGTGGCATGCTGCACCGGGATTTGAATCCATGACTTCCTGGATCAGATGCATGAGAATTACCCACTGACTCACGCCTGAAAGGTGAGTGACCTGCGGTCCTGGAGGAAACATAAAAGGCTAGGCTGTATGCAGGAGGGCAGTGAAACTGAACCTAAAGGCGGCATGTTAAAGACACGACACATTTCCGCACTTGGCCAGGGGCGCTATTAATCCTTTCCCACTCAAAGGAGTGTTTACCGGAGCTCCGTCTCAGAGATCTGCTCCCCAAGGCCTCCCACGTAGAGGGTTGTGATGGACTTGTCCTCTGGCGGGTCCAACCTGGGCATGGTTGCTGCCCGTTTCAGCAACTTGTCAGCTACTGGGTCGTTAATGCCATAGTAACGGTCCTTAATGTTCTGATCGGCCAGTGGATCGTCCGGGTCTGTCGGCTTTTCATGCCTGTTTTAAAGAAAAAATCAAATCAATTTAATCATTTCGATTGGAACCTTACAGAATCCCTACGCTGCAGGAAGCTGTTTGGCCCATCAGGTCTGCACTGACCCGAGTGCCAATTATGGTCAGGATAATGGGGTATGAGGATTGCTCTACAATCAGAGACCAAGCCTTTTTACGCTAGACTTTAAAAGAATGAGAGGAGATCTCATTGAAACATACAAAACAATGAGAGAGTTTGATAACGGTGGCGATGACAGGTTGTTGCCCCCACCCCAGGCTGGAGAGAACAGCACTGTGGGCATTTAGGACTGAGCTGAGGAGAAATTTGTTCACTCAGTGAGTTGTGAAACTTTGGAATTCTCTAACTCAGAGGGGTCTAGACGCTCAGTCATAGAGGTTTACAGCATGGAAACATGCCCTTCGGCCCAACTAGTCCATGCCGTCCTTTTTTTTTCTTTAAAACCCCTAAGCTAATCCCAATTGCCCGCATTTGGCCCATATCCCTCTATACCCATCGTACCCATGTAACTGTCTAAATGCTTTTTAAAAGATAAAATTGTACCCGCCTCTACTACTACCTCTGGCAGCTTGTTCCAGACACTCACCACCCTGTGTGTGAAAAAATTGCTCCTCTGGACACTTTTGTATCTCTCCCCTCTCACCTTAAACCTATGCCCTCTAGTTTTAGACTCCCCTACCTTTGGGAAAAGATATTGACTATCTAGCTGATCTGTGCCCCTCATTATTTTATAGACCTCTATAAGATCACCCCTCAGCCTCCTATGCTCCAGTGAAAAAAGTTCCAGTCTATTCAGCCTCTCCTTGTAACTCAATCCATCAAGTCCCGGTAGCATCCTAGTAAATCTTTCTGCACTCTTCCTAGTTTAATAATATCCTTTCTATAATAGGGTGACCAGAACTGTACACAGTATTCCAAGTGTGACCTTACCAATGTCTTGTACGACTTCAACAAGACGTCCCAACTCCTGTATTCAATGTTCTGACCGATGATATCAAGGATATTCAAGACAAGATGGAGAGATTTTTGGATAGCAAGGGCACTGAAGGGAAAGTAGAATTAAGAAACTGGAGTTTGGTCATGCCCTTATTGAATTCTGGAGCAGACTCGAGGGGCCAACTGGCCCACTCCAGTTCTTATTTCTCATGTTTACTCAGGCGGCTTTTGACGCGGTCTCACAGAGCAGATGACCATGTAAAGTTAAAGCGCACGAGACTGCGACATCTGACTCCAGACCAACTGCAACGTAGCTGACTCCTAACTGCCCTCTGAAATGGTCTAGGCACTCAGTTCAAGGGCAATTAAGGATGGACAACAAATGCTGGCCTTGCCAGCATTGAAAGGATAAAGTAAAAACTCTGCTCTTTTTCAAAATGTTTGGGTCCTTTGAAATCACCTGAGGGGGCAGTCAGGTCAGGGCCTTGGTTTAATGCATCATCCAAGAGACAGCACCTCTGACACAGCAGCACCTACCCCCGCCCCGGCACTGCAAATCTCAGCCTGGATTCTGTACTCTGGAATGAGACTTCAACCCATGACCTTCTCTGTCAGAGGTGAGAGTTTAGTCTCCAGAGACCTCCTGTAATAATTGCGAGGCTCTACAATCACTTGGCAGGGGAAAGTAATTGATTTATTTACTCAGAAAGAACTGTTTAAAAAAAAGAGGACAATGAAGACCCTCCACACTCTTCAACTCCCGTGGGTCAACCTTAACCGCCAATCTCCAACTGCTCCTTTCAACCGCTGCAATGCCACTTGGGTTCGGGCTCCACCTCCACAGGACGAGTTTGGACTCGCGGTCAACTGCCACTCTGCACTCTTGGCTCCATGCTCCACATTCCCAATCCCGCTCTATACCGCTGCGTATCATGCTCTGCTGCGCTACCCCATCTCCCCCCCCTCACCTGCACGGACACTCCCCCTCCTCACCTGCACGGACACTCCCCCTCCTCACCTGCACGGACACTCCCCCTCCTCACCTGCACGGACACTCCCCCTCCTCACCTGCACGGACACTCCCCCTCCTCACCTGCACGGACACTCCCCCTCCTCACCTGCACGGACACTCCCCCTCCTCACCTGCACGGACACTCCCCCTCCTCACCTGCACGGACACTCCCCCTCCTCACCTGCACGGACACTCCCCCTCCTCACCTGCACGGACACTCCCCCTCCTCACCTGCACGGACACTCCCCCTCCTCACCTGCACGGACACTCCCCCTCCTCACCTGCACGGACACTCCCCCTCCTCACCTGCACGGACACTCCCCCTCCTCACCTGCACGGACACTCCCCCTCCTCACCTGCACGGACACTCCCCCTCCTCACCTGCACGGACACTCCCCCTCCTCACCTGCACGGACACTCCCCCTCCTCACCTGCACGGACACTCCCCCTCCTCACCTGCACGGACACTCCCCCTCCTCACCTGCACGGACACTCCCCCTCCTCACCTGCACGGACACTCCCCCTCCTCACCTGCACGGACACTCCCCCTCCTCACCTGCACGGACACTCCCCCTCCTCACCTGTACGGACACTCCCCCTCCTCACCTGTACGGACACTCCCCCTCCTCACCTGTACCGACACTCCCTCTCACCTGTACCGACACTCCCTCTCACCTGTACCGACACTCCCTCTCACCTGTACCGACACTCCCTCTCACCTGTACGGACACTCCCTCTCACCTGTACGGACACTCCCTCTCACCTGTACGGACACTCCCTCTCACCTGTACGGACACTCCCTCTCACCTGTACGGACACTCCCTCTCACCTGTACGGACACTCCCTCTCACCTGTACGGACACTCCCTCTCACCTGTACGGACTCTCCCTCTCACCTGTACGGACACTCCCTCTCACCTGTACGGACACTCCCTCTCACCTGTACGGACACTCCCTCTCACCTGTACGGACACTCCCTCTCACCTGTACGGACACTCCCTCTCACCTGTACGGACACTCCCTCTCACCTGTACGGACACTCCTCTCCCCGCTTGCATTCTCCTTTCACCCAGAAGGAGCAGATGTGCGGCCGATTGCGCTTGTAATATGGCGTGGTCCGGGCCAATTTCAGCAGCATGTCACTGGAGCTGGTAGCCTTGCCTAAGGCACCCACCGGTCTCGTCCCATCCGAGTTCTGGATCTACAGAGACAGCAGAGACGTCAGCCTGTCAACAGTGCTGCACTGGTTGAGTACACAGAACAGGAGGAGGCCATTGAGCCCCTCAAGCCTCTTCAAGCGTTCAATAGCTACTCTGAAATTTAACTTCACCTCCTTGTCGTGGTTCTGTAATCCTTCACCTGGCAATCCGGTTTCCTCCCACACTCCAAAGATGTGCAGGTTAGGTGGACTGACCGTGAGGGGGGGGTTCTCATAGAAACTGATAACATTCTAACAGGACTAGACAGGGTATATTCAAGAAGGATGTTCCCGATGGTAGGGGGTGTCTAGAACTAAGGGTCACCATCTGAGGAGACAGGGCAGACGATTTAGAACTGAGATAAGGAGAAATTCCTTCACCCAGAGAGTGTTGAGTCTGTGGAATTCACTACCGCAGAAAGCAGTTGAGGACAAGACATTAATGTTTTCAAGAAGCAGTTAGATATCGCTGTTGGGGTGAAGGGGATCAAAGGGTTTGGAGGAAGACGGGATCAGGCTATTGAGTCGAATGATCAGCCGTGATCGTAATGAATGGTGGAGCAGGCTCAAAGGGCGAATGGCCTCCTTCTGCTCCTATTTTCTATGGCTCTGTGTTAGACCATTTCCATTTAAGTTTTCACCTCAGTCGGCCCGTGCCTGGTTTAAGCAGTGCTGCCTGTAGGAATGTCAGAGGAATACGGATATTTGTCCGTAATGCCAACACTACTGGAGGAAAAGCTAAACAGTACGGCCGCTGGAAATCTGAAATGAAAATAAAAAGTGTTGGAAATACTCGGCAGATCAGGCAGCAGCTGTGGGGAGATTCCAAGTTCGCATTTCAGGTCAAGAGGATCTTTCATCGGAACCAGGAGTAACCTCTAGGTTGTCATTAAAAGCCCATCTGGTTCGCTAATGTCCTTCAGGACAGGAAACACAGCCAGTCTGCTCAGGGCGACCTGGTAGAAGTCTACAAGATTATGAGAAGCATGGACAGAGCGGATAGTCAGAAGCTTTTTCCCAGGGTGGAAGAGTCAATTACTAGGGAGCACAGGTTTATGGTGCGAAGGGCAAGGTTTAAAGGAGATGTATGAGACAAGTTTATTTTACAGAGGGTGGTGGGTGCCTGGAACTTGTTGCCGGGGGAGGTAGTGGAAGCGGATACGGTAGTGACTTTTAAGGAGCGTCTTGACAAATACGTGAATAGGTCGGGAATAGAGGGATATGGTCCCCGGAAGTGTAGGGGGTTTTAGTTCAGTCGGGCAGCATGGTCGGTGCAGGCTTGGAGGGCCAAAGGGCCTGTTCCTATGCTGTAATTTTCTTTGTTCTTTGTACGTGCGACTCCAGAACCACAGCAACCTGAGTGACTCTTAACCTCCCTCTGAGATGGCCCAAAAACCACTGAATTATACTAAACCACGACAGAGAAATCACTCTGGGTGTTTCGACACTGCGTGGACCGCAGCATCACAAGGGGGCGACTCACCACCATCTTCTCAAGGGCAATTAGAGATGGGCAGTAAATGTCAGCTTGGTCAGCGACACCCACAACTGTTCAATAAGAACATTTAATTTCAAAAATCCTTGCAAGAGGTTAAAAGACAACAGTTACCTCTCTCTCCATGTTCTGTGTGTAATACTCCTTATTGACGTCAGACTTGGGCATCTCATCCTTGAGTGAGATTCCTGCATCGCGGACCTGGATGGGTAATCCTAGGAACAGCATGGGAAGGAAGAGAGACACGTTGTTTCATCAGACTCAGCAATGACAGAAGGACAAGAATGTAGATTCACTCCAGCGTGAGCAGCTTGTTACTTTCACACCAATATCAAGCCGTTTTGGATTCAGAGTAATTGCAAAACAGATGGCGTAGCTCAAGACGTCGACCAAGCGTTCTACAGAGAAACATCTCACTGAAGCTCTGCGCTATGAATCAAATCCGTTTGCACATTATACACACATTCCCCACTATGTAATCATAGAATCCTACAGTGCAGAAGGAGGCCATTCAGCCCATCGAGTCTGCACTGACCACAATCCCCCCCAGGCCCTATCCCCATAACCCCATGTATTGACCCTAGCCAGTTCCCCTGACACTAAGGGTCAATTTAGCACATGGCCAATCCACCTAACCCGCACATCTTTGGAGTGTGGGAGGAAAATTGGAGCACCCAGAGGAATCCCACGCAGACACGGGAAGAATGTGCAAACTCCACACAGACAGTGACCCAAGCCGGGAATCGAACTCGGGTCCCTGGCGTGGCGAGGCAGTAATGCTAACCACTGTGCCGCCCAAGGTAATGGCAGGCACTCACATCAATGCAACTCAAGAGCAGGAACAGACCACTCAGACTCTTGCTCCTATCCCGCTATTCACCGTGATCTTATCTGATCTAGTTACCTGCCTGCTGTATGTTATAGGGGCGGCATTATTCACAGGAATTTTTAAAATAAATAATCTCAAATTCTAAAAGCAAGGAGGGGAGACAGTCACTCTCTACTTCTCCAATCCCCGGTCCAATTACACTGAATGTGCTAATCTAGACGGGAAATAGATTTTATGATATTTCAAGGACTTTGTCAGCTCTTCCTCGGTCACTGGGGATTGGAGATCGGTTTAAGAGGTGGTCATATTGTTGCCAACCTTAAGATGGAACTGGAGTGAGTCCAGCCCAGCACAGCAAGCCACCGAGAGAGGGCAGACAGGAGATCTACAGGAGGGTCAGTGAAGGGAAGGTGCAAACAGCTCTCTGAAATAGTTAATGACTTCAATATCGTTCAAGCCTTTGCAATTGTTCCGTGGTGGTGAAATGGTGTCCGATACTGCAGTTCTCCCAGATAAGCACAGAAGGCATCGTGGCGAGGCCTGCGCTCTTTCACCTGCTTAACAGTTCTCCCCGATTGTCTTCAGCTCCGGTTCAATCTGACGGCAATAGGAGTCCCCGCCTTCTGTTATATCGTCCCAAGAAGCTGCTCTAAACAATATAGAACGCTGGTGAGCAATTCAACCCATTGGAGTGATGGTGGCATAGTGATGTCACTGGACAAGGAATCCAGATGCCCTGGGTAATGTTCTGGGGACATGGGTTCAAACCCCATCACGGCAACTGGTGAAATTCAATTCATTAAATCAGGAATTTAATACCAGCACCAGCAATGGTGACCATGAAACAGTGGTTAGCGCTGCTGCCTCACAGCGCCAGAGACCCAGGTTCAATTCCTGGCTTGGGTCACTGTCTGTGTGGAGTTTGCATGTTCTCCCCGTGTCTGCGTGGGTTTCCTCCGGGTGCTCCAGTTTCCTCCCACAGTCCAAAGCTGTGTAGGTTAGGTACATTGGCCATGATAAATTGCCCCTTAGTGTCTCAAAATGTGTAGGTTAGAGGGATTAGCAGGGTAAATATGTGGGTTTACAAGGGTGGGGCCTGGGTGGGATTGTGGTTGGTGCAGACTCGATGGCCCCAATGGCCTCCTTCTGCACTGCAGGGATTCTATGGTTTCTATGAAACAATCCCCGATTGTTGTAGGGATGGAAATCTGCCGCCCTTACCTGGTCTGGCCTACGCGACTCCAGACCCACAGCAATGTGGCTGACTCTAACCGCCCTCTGAAATGGCCGAATAAGGGATGGGCAACAAGTCCTGGCTTGGCCAGTGACACCCACATCCCATGAAAGAATTAAAATGATCACCTCTACCACAACTTCACTGAATAATGATCGGTAGTGGAAATACTGAAGTAGAAGGAATTACGTACAACAGTCTTGAAGCCTGAGCACCAACTGTTTCAGGTTTAGAAGACATTTTCAAAGTGATGGGAAGCTACAGATTGGAGTGATTGTGACGAACAGGAGGAAACCATTCACACTTCACGTCTATTTCCAACCATTCAGACAGACCACGGCGATCAATGTCTCAATTCTATTCACCGGCTGCCACTCCATATCCTTCGATACACCAGCCTGATAGAAGACTGTCTGCAGACCATTCGACAATGAGGGACCTCACTCTAAAACCCGTCAGTGAGCTGTCCCTCTGCACATATCCAGAAGAGCTACAGCATCGGGCAAATGGTGACCATCGGCTATCATCACAGGACAATCACAAAAGCATCACTTAGACCATAAGATCATAAGACATAGCAGCAGAATTAGGCCACTCGGCCCATCGAGTCTCATCCCCATTCTCCCCCATCTGCCCCTACCTGGTGGCTTGCTGTTCTGGACTTGCTCTACTTCCTTTCCAAGGTCGACAACACTCTGACCACTTGCAATCCCACTGCCCCCCCCCCCCCAGCCTCCGACTGAATTCACCAACACTTACCGTATTCAAGGTCCAGCAGGCAAGTCTGGCACACGTTCTTCAGTTTGCTACATGTCTGACAGACTTCAGTTTTCTTAAAACGCATCCGGGCTCCCGGACACCAGCGGAAGACCGTGAAAGGCCGGGAGCAGATCTGGGAACAAGGGGAAAAAAGATGGATTCAACTCACCCCAGAAGCTTAGCATTTAGAGCACAGATAAAAACCCACACGGCCGCAATGATCCCGAGCATTCTTTGTATGTAGTCCCTATCACCGAATTATAGAATGGTTACATACAGCACCGGAGGAGGCCATTTGGCCCTTTTGTGTCTGTGCTAGCTCTCCGTATGAGCAAGTCAGCTACTTCCACTGCCCTGGCCTTTTCCCAGCAACCTTGAAAATACTTTACTTTCAGGTAATTGCTTCGTTCTCTTTTGAAAGTCACAGGATGGAGAAGAGTAAGGAGGGAATTGCAGAGCTTGGGGCCCAGGCAGCTAAAGGCCCCCAGTGATGAAGCCATTAAAATCACAGATGGACAAGTGGCCGGAATTGAGGGAGTGCAGAGATCTGAGGGTTGTGGGTGTGGAGGAGGTTACAGAGGATAGGGAGGGGTGAGCTCATGGAGGGGTTTTATGGCAATTTTAAAAATGAGATGTTGCCAGGCTGGGAGTGAATGTGGTTCAGCGGGCCCAGGAGTGAGTGGGACAGGTACTCGTTAGGACGCAGGCAGCCGAGCTTTAGGACGTTTCTTTATGGTAGAAGAGGTCAGGCGGGAGAGGATTGGAACGGTCCAAGATAACAGAGGGGGAGATGAGGGGTTTCAGCAAATGAGTTGAGCCAGGGCGAGGTGACACAGGTAGTTCTGAGTTGGCTGAACTCAGTCAGAGCAGCATCCCTTGTAGAGGACAGGAGGAACCAGGTGGACTCAAATAAAACTCTGGCTCGTTGCTGCCTCCGTGTGGATTCACAATCTGCTTACACAGAAACATAGAAACTAGAAGCAGGAGTAGGCCATTCGGCCCTTCATGCCTGCTCCACCATTCATTTTGATCAAGGCTGATCATCAAATTCAATATCCTGATTCCCCTTTCCCCCATATCCCTTGATTCCTTTAGCCCCAAGAGCTAGATCTAATTTCTTTTGGCTTCAACTACTTTCTGTGGTAGTGAATTCCACAGATTCACCCCCCTCTGGGTGAAGAAATTTCTCCTCACCTCAGTTCGAAAAGGTTTACCCCTTATCCTCAAACTATGATCCCTAGTTCTGAACTCCCCCACCATCGGGAACATCCTTTCTGAATCTACCCTGTCTAACCCTGCTAGAATTTTATAAGTTTCTATGAGCTCCCCTCTCACTCTTCTAAACTCCAGTGAATATAATCCTAACCCACTTAATCTCTCCTCAAAAGACAGACCTGCCATCCCAGGAATCAGTCTGGTAAAGCTTCGCTGTTCCCCCTCTATAGCAAGGACATCCTTCCTCAGATAAGGACACCAAAATTGCACATAATACTTACTCACATAACACTTACAGCTATGACTGTAACACTACATTCTGCACTCTCTCGTTTCCTTCTTTATAAATGGTATGCTTTATCTGTATTGTGCGCAAGAAACAATACTTTTTACTGTAAATACATGTGACAATAATAAAATAAAATAAAATCAGATGTGGCCTCACCAACGCCCGATACAATCGCACCAAAACATCCCTATCCCTATACTCAAATCCTCTCACGATGAAGGCCAACATACCATTTGCCTTCTTTACTGCCTGCTGTACCTGCGCGCTCACTTTCAGTGACTGATACACGAGGACTCCAAGGTCTCGTTGAGTATCCGCCTCTCTCAATTTAAACCCATTCAAGTAATAATCTGTCTTCCTATTATTGCTACCAAAGTGGATAACCTCACATTTATCCACATTATACTGCATCTGCCATGCACTCAGCCTGTTCAAATCATGCTGAAGCATCTCTGCATCCTCCTCACAGCTCACCCAACTTTGTATTTGCAAATCTGGAGATATTACATTCAGTTCCCTCTTCCAAATCATTGATATATAATGTGAACAGTTGCTTCAATACCAAGGTACAGTATTTACTCAAACACCCTGTCTCTTGCCAACATGAGACGGCCACTGATACCCGTCTTGTGTAGGTGTACTGGTCTGCACGAACAGAAATCCGATGGCGTCACTTCACTGCACCCAGCCTGCCAGTACCCTCTGCGCATCCGTCAATGATGTTGCCACACACACTCCACCTGCCCGTTCCTGTGCTGCCCATTAGAACATAAGAACATCAGAAATAGGAGCAGGAGTAGGCCATCTAGCCCCTCGAGCCTGTCCCGCCATTCAACAAGATCATGGCTGATCTGAAGCGAATCAGTTCCACTTACCCGCCTGCTCCCCATATCCCCTAATTCCCTTATCGATCAGAAAACTATCTACCCGCGATTTAAACATATTCAACGAGGAAGCCTCCACCACTTCAATGGGCAGAGAATTCCAGAGATTCACCACCCTCTGAGAGAAGAAGTTCCCCCTCAACTCTGTTCTGAACCGGCCCCCACTTATTTTGAGGCTGTGCCCTCTAGTTCTGGTTTCCCTTCTAAGTGGAAAGAATCTCTCTACCTCTACCCTATCCAGCCCCTTCATTATCCTATATGTCTCTATAAGATCACCCCTCAGCGTTCTAAACTCCAACGAGTACAGACCCAATCTGTTCAATCTCTCCTTATAAGCTACACCCCTCATCTCCGGTATCAACCTAGTGAACCTTCTCTGCACTCCCTCCAAGGCCAATACATCCTTCTGCAAGTAAGGGGACCAAAACTGCACACAGTTGCGGCCTCACCAGTGCCTTGTACAGTTGCAGCAAGACCTCCCAAGAGCATTAAGCTGGATCAGAGCTTATCCTTTGCTGTGATAGGGAATGACCAGATCCTGGATGATCTGCTGTGGATTTCCATCGTTTACTGTCTGCATTGCAAGCCCACTGACCAATACTTTAATTTAGGAAGGCGAAGGTACCACCTGGCCCGAAAGAAAGATCTGCGCCATTGCACACAAGCTTTATGGAATCATAGAATCCCTACAGTGCAGGAGGCCACCATTCAGCCCATCGAGTCTGCACCGACCACAATCCTACCCCAGGCCCTATCCCCACAGCCCCACACATTTACCCCACTAATCCCTTTGACCTACACATCCCGGGACACTAAGGGGCAATTTATCATAGCCAATCAACCTAACCCGCACATCTTTGGACTGTGGGAGGAAATCGGAGCACCCGGAGGAAACCCACGTAGACACGAGGAGAATGTACAAACTTCACACAGTGACCCAAGCTGGGAATCGAACCCAGGTCCCTGGAGCTGTGAGGCAGCAGTGCTAACCACTGTGTAATGTGCTATTGTTAATATCTGGATCAGTACATCTCTGTTACACTTGGGCAGAGTCTAACGGGGCAAATGATTATTATATTTATAACGTGAAAAACAACATCTCTTGCACTGAACGATCTTCCTCACATCCACAAAATCCCACATCTGGTAAAAAAATGCCTGACTCCCGCTCGGTCCAAACTCACTGCCCGAGGCCAGACTGTGACTGAAGTTGTGACCCAGAAAACCAGCCCTCTGTCAGTAACTGGTGCCAATCGCTTCAATTAGGACTGGAGGGACACTGCCTAAAACACAGCCGTGATGATTTGAGCGGCGCCATCTTTGCTCCTGGCCACTATCCCCCCACATGGTGACATAACGGAATTAAACACTAACATTGCGCATGCACAGCATTGGCAACAAGTGCAGCCACAATCAAAGTTATATCATCCCATTCCAGCTGACAGCCACGACAACCCTGTACAGCTCCACCAGTGGCTGGAAGTGCACACAACACACTGACACCGAGATTTGTTAAACTCATTGTGTACTGGCATCTATTTTCAAAGTTGCTTAATTTTATTAATCTAATTAAAATGTTTGGATGCAAAATAATGACATTGGAGCAGGCTCTGTGCCGGACTGCTGAGGGAGGAGTTATGTTCGAACAGTGCAGGGTGCAGCAGCAGGTTTGCATAGCTGGAACTAAAGAGAATTTGGAAAAGGTTTTTCACACAGACGGCCGACAAAATAAAACTCTCACAGAAGCGGAGAAAATAGAGAGTTTCAGATTGGAATGAAGTTTACTGAGAAACAGGAACATTGAAGAGTAGTGGGAGTGAAGAGAATGTGTACGATATGAAAGGTAACAGGGAGAAAGCAGGAGAGTGGGATTAGTCCAGCAGCAAAAGGCCAGCATAGGTTTAATGGCCTCTACCATGACTGGATCATACTGCTCATCTTAAACCCTAGAAATTCATGAGCCTTGATGTAACTGTCACACGGGATTGAAACCATTGTGATGTGGAATTAATGAAGATCTTGTGGCGCAGTGGGGTTAGCATCCCTGCCTGTGAGCCAGAAGCTCTGGGTTCGAGTCCCACTCCAGGATTTGATGGCCAAGGATGGTGGGTCCATCACACGGTCAAACAGGTTGATCAGTCTATAAATCCTTCCAAACACACCAATGGTTGCTGGTAAGAGTGGGAGAGACTCCTGGTCAGCCACGCTTAATGTGGAGTGGCACCTCTGGCTTGAGTCTAGCAGCCAGTCCCAGAAAAATGAGTCAGGGAAATGAGCGTTTGCCTGTCTCTAGATGCAGGAAATCTTCCAAGGTTGGCACAGTGGTTAGCACTGCTGCCTCACAGTGCCAGGGACCCGGGTTTGATTTCCGGCCTCGGGTCACTGCCTGTGTGGAATCATAGATATCATAGAAACCCTACAGTGCAGAAGGAGGCCATTCGGCCCATCGAGTCTGCACCGACCACAATCCCACCCAGCCCTACCCCCACATATTTTACCCACTAATCCCTCTAACCTATGCGTTTTAGAATTCTAAGGGGCAATTTTTTTTTTTAACCTGGCCAATCAACCTAACCTGCACATCCTTGGACTGTGGGAGGAAACCGGAGTACCCGGAGGAAACCCACGCAGACACGAGGAGAATGTGCAAACTCCACACAGACAGTGACCCGAGCCGGGAATCGAACCCAGGACCCTGGAGCTGTGAAGCAGCAGTGCTAACCACTGTGCTACCGTGGAGTTTGCACATTCTCCCCATGTCTGTGTGGGTTTCCTCCGGGTGTTCCGTTTTCCTTCCACAGTCCAAAGATGTGCGGTTAGGTGGATTGGCTGTGCTAAATTGTCCATTAGTGTCAGGGAGATTAGCAGGGTAAATAAATGTGGTTACGAGAATAGGGCCTGGGTGGGATCGTTGTCGGTGTAGACTCGATGGGCCGAATGCACTATAGGGATTCTGTGAAATCTCTGTAGGATGACAGCTTATCATTAACCATTCACTCGAGAATGGTACAGTGCAGGAGGTTATTCAACCCAGTGTACCAGTTCCCTGAAGGTGCTATCCAAATAGCCCCACAGCCCTTACTCCTTCCCCAGTGAAAGGGAACTCCAAGGTTGCATTAGGTGACATTGGACGGAATGAGAGAATTACAGGGTAACTCGGAGTCTAGGACTGTACCTCGAAAGCTCAGACTCATACATACCTTGCACTCTTTTCCATACTTCTCCTTTGTCTGAAATCATAAAGAAAAAGACAAAGACATTAAGGATGATCACGCACAGACACTAAGGCATCTCCATCAACACCTTTTATAGTTTATTAAAGTTTATTTATTTATCAGTCTCAAGAAAGACTTACATTAACCCTGCAATGAAGTTACTGTGAAATTCCCCGAGTCGCCACACTCCGGTGCCTGTTCAGGTCAATGCACCCTAACCAGCACGTCTTTCAGAATGTGGGAGGAAACCGGAGCACCCGGAGGAAACCCACACAGATATGGGGAGAACGTGCAAACTTCACACAGACAGTGACCCAAGCTGGGAATCGAACCCAGGTCCCTGGCGCTGTGAGGCAGCAGTGCTAACCGCTGTGCCACCCCACATATATTATTAAGTAAAAATAAAAGCCCCAGGACTGCATTGAGGGAGTTGTCCATAAGACATAGGAGCAGAATTAGGCCACTCGGCCCATCGAATCTGCTCCACCTTCAGACATGGCTGATATTTTTCTCATCCCCATTCTCCTGCCTTTTCCCCATAAACTGCGACGCCCACTAAGTTCAAACAGCTGTCACACTCTCGGCTCACAAATCCGGACAATTTAGGGGTTTTCAGGGTGTTTGTACAGCTGTCGGCCGCCGGGAATGAGTAGCTGCAGGAAGAGGGGAGGAAACTGGAGCAATTTCTTAATAAAGAACAAACTTGCATTGATTTTGCACCTTTCACAATCTCGAGATGTCCCAGCGTGGTTCAGTTACCGAAGTACTTTTAAGGGACAGTCACGATTGGCAATGTGGGAAACACAGCTGCTGCCATTTTGTGCACAGCAAGCTCCCATAAACAGCAATGTGACATTGGCCAGATTGTTAATTTGTTTAGCAATGCTGGTTGGGTGATCAATGTTTGACCAGTGCGCTGGGGAGAACTCCACCACTCTTCAAAACAGTGACTGTGGGATCTTCCACCTCCACCAGCGAGGTCAAATGGGGCCTTTGGTTCAACAACTCAAAATCCACACCTTTCCAGGGGGGGGCTGCAGTTATCCCTCACCCAAGAGCAAATTATCTGATCATTTCATAGAATCATCGAATCTACAGCACAGAGACAGGCCCTTCGGCCCAAACTGCTCCATGCCGACCAAAACGCCCATCTAAGCTAACCCCATTTGCCTGCATTTGGCCGATTTCCCTCTAAACCTTTCCTATCCATGTATCTGTCCTTTGCCTTTTAAACGTTATCAATGTCCCTGCCTCAACAACCTCCTCCGGCAGCTCATTCCACATACGCACCACCCTCTGTGTAAAAAAGTTGCTCTTCAGGCTCTCATTAATTCTTTCCCCTCTTAACTTAAACCTATGCCCTCTCGTTCTCGATTCCCCAACCCTGGGAAAAAGACTGAGTGCATTCACCCTATCCATGCCTCTCATGATCTTATAAACCTCAATAAGATCACTCCTCAGTCTCCTACGCTCCAAAGAAAAAAGTCCTAGACTGTCCAATCTCTCCCTATAACTCAGTCCCTTGAGTCCTGGCAACATCATTATAAATCTTGTAATCCTTGTAGTTTATTTTACTAATTTGTGAACAGCTTGTAGTGCACACTGCATCTGTTGAGTTTTAGAAAACTGCCACCCTCAAAGAAGTTTGGAAAGTCGAGGTTGTGAAAGGTGCCACAGTAATACAACACTGCCTTTTCTTTTCAGTTGTAGGTCACAGCTGCAGAGGGAAGCTTGAAGCATCGTCCCACACTCTCACTGATTCCCACATCCCTCACTCAGATCAATCAGGGTGACGTAGTTTCAACCACCAACAAGACAACTCTTCCCAAACCTCCCCAGGGACAGACACAAGAGAGAAAGTAAAACTCACCATTCGAATGTAAGGGTTTTCTCCCAGGCATGTTTGGCACAGAATTGGAAAATCCTAATTCCACAAGAGAGAAGTATTAATGATATTTCCAACAAAACAGAACAGAAAGAATGTTGCATCAAAATTAAAACAGAAACACCAGAAAGGAATTAAAACCAAAAACGCTGCAAATTTACAACAGATCCAGGGCCATCGGAAAGGGGCAAATAAGACTAATGCTGATAAGGTGCATTACTGAACCCCAGCATTATACAACGACAGACCCATCCCCACCAGTACTTTACCCCAGTGTTATACAGCGACAGCCCCGTCCCCACCAGTACTGTACCCCAGTGTTATACAGCGACAGACCCGATCCCCACCAGTACTGTACCCCAGTGTTATACAGTGACAGACCCATCTCCACCAGTACTTTACCCCAGCATTATACAGTGACAGACCCGATCCCCACCAGTACTGTACCCCAGTGTTATACAGTGACAGGCCCATCTCCACCAGTACTTTACCCCAGCATTATACAGTGACAGACCCGTCCCCACCAGTACTGTACCCCAGTGTTATACAGTGACAGACCCGTCCCCACCAGTACTTTACCCCAGTGTTATACAGTGACAGACCCGTCCCCACCAGTACTGTACCCCAGTGTTATACAGTGACAGACCCGTCCCCACCAGTACAGTACCCCAGTGTTATACAGTGACAGACCCATCCCCACCAGTACAGTACCCCAGTGTTATACAGTGACAGACCCATCCCCACCAGTACAGCACCCCAGTGTTATACAGTGACAGACCCGTCCCCACCAGTACTGTACCCCAGTGTTATACAGTGACAGACCCGTCCCCACCAGTACTGTACCAGTGTTATACAGTAACAGACCCGTCCACACCAGTACTGTACCCCACTGTTATACAGTGACAGACCCATCCCCACCAGTACTGTACCCCAGTGTTATAGTGACAGAACTGCCCCCACCAGTACAGTACCCCAGTGTTATACAGTGACAGACCCGTCCCCACCAGTACTGTACCCCAGTGTTATACAGTGACAGACCCGTCTCCACCAGTACTGTACCCCAGTGTTATACAGTGACAGACCCGTCCCCACCAGTACTGTACCCCAGTGTTATACAGTGACAGACCCGTCCCCACCAGTACAGTACCCCAGTGTTATAGTGACAGACCCGTCCACACCAGTACTGTACCCCAGTGTTATACAGTGACAGACCCGTCCCCACCAGTACTGTACCCCAGTGTTATACAGCGACAGACCCGACCCCACCAGTACAGTACCCCAGTGTTATACAGTGACAGACCCGTCCCCACCAGTACTGTACCCCAGTATTATACAGTGACAGACCCGTCCCCACCAGTACTGTACCCGTATTATACAGTGACAGACGCGTCCCCACCAGTACTGTACCCGTGTTATACAGTGACAGACCCGTCCCCACCAGTACTGTACCCGTATTATACAGTGACAGACCCATCCCCACCAGTACTGTACCCCAATGTTATACAGCAACAGACCAGTCCCCATCAGTACTGTACCCCAGTGTTATACAGTGACAGACCCGTCCCCATCAGTACAGAGTGACAGCGTGTGCCAGAGGAGGGGGAATGCACTCCAGGCGTCGAGGGGCGCATGAAAGGGTTGGAGCACCAGAGAGCCCAGGAAGTCTATTTTATTCCTAACGCTTAAAATAGTGCAGGAATTTGTGAAAAGATTAATAGGTACATAAAAGAAAAGAAAATTTTAAAATATTAAGTAATTAACTAAAACGTATAAATATGTCAGGGCTGCAGCATGCAGGAGCTCCTGGATAACACTGATCCGGGGCAAGCACATCCGGAGCATCTGCTTGAGGAACATTGGCTCTGAGTCAGTGAGCTGGAGGCTGAGCTGCAGACACTGGGGTACATCAGGGAGGGAGAGAGTTACACGGACGCTTTGTTTCAGGAGGCAGTCACACCCCTGAGGATGGAATGTTCCAGTGTGGAAAGAGATTGGAGACAGGAGGGTGTGACTACAGCTGGAACAGGTACGGGGACCCAGAGGGCAGGAGTGTCAGCCTCTGCAATTGTCCAACAGCTTTGAGGTTCTTTCAGCTTTTTTTGGGATGAGAGTGGGGGCTGCAGGCTGGATGAGCTGACTGACCGTGGCACGGGAAGCCATTCACATGGGAGGGGAGCATAATGGAAGGTAGTGGTGTGAGCAGAGAGTATATTGAGGGAAATTGACTCTGTCCTCTGTAGCAAGGAGCAAGAGTCCAGGTGGCTGTGTTACCTGCCCAGTGCCAGGCTTCGGGATTTCTGCTCCAGGCTGGAGAAGAACTTAGTGAGAGGGGGAGGATCCCGTTGTTGTTGTGGTCCATGTCGGGACCAATGACATACACAGGATGAGGAGCAAGGCAGCAAATTAAGAAGCAGAAGCTGATTATTACCCGAGCCACGTGCAAATCGACACAGGGCAAAGATGATTCGGGAAATGAATGTGTGGCTCACAGATTGGTATAGCAGCATGTTCCAGTTTGTGGGGCAGTTGATTCATTCAGCATTGTGGAGTGTTTGTACTGTTTAACCCTGACTGAATCATTAATAAAGAGCTTAAAGGGATTGAGGTCATTTAATTTCTGCTCTGTTGAAGTTGATTGAAAGGCAACTAAAAAGGCCAGGCTAACCCCCACACCTCCCCTAACCCAAGCTGCTGGCCAGTTCCCGAGGCTGCAGTCAGTGTTCCTTCACTCACAAGCCAAGGAATGAATCAAACTTTCTAATAGGAGTTCACACCCCACAAGCCAATATTAATGTTAAAGTACTTTCGAGAGAAAAACACTAGCTAAAAAAGGAAGACACCAAACTGTTTCTCTTGGAGGCAGAGGGGGAACTCAGTGGGGTTTAGTGAGAGGGTTCCAGACAGCAGAAGACCCTGAAGGCTGTAATATTACATGGGACATTGAGGAGGCGAATTAATGTCGTAGATCACGAACAATAAGTCAGGCAGCACCGGGATCAGCTCAGGATCCAAAACGTGCAGCTAAAACAAAATGTGGAAGCATTGAAAGCACAAAACTTCAAATGGACAGAGACTGGTTGGTGGGGCGGGTGGACAGGGTAGCAGGTGAAATTCAATGCAGTAAAGTGATTCATTTTGGTACATGGAGATTCAATAAACAAGGTATAACTGTAAAGGGAGCACAGGAAGCTGGGTGTAGAGGTGCATTGATCATTGAAGATAGGACAGGTGGAGAGAGCAGTTAATAAAGCATTTAGTATCCTGAGCTTTATTAATAGGGGCATAGAGTACAAGAACAAGGAGGTTATGCTGAATTTATACAAGACACTACTTAGACCTGAGCTGGAATATTGTGTACAGTTCAGGGCGCCACGGTAGCACAGTGGTTAGCACTGCTGCTTCACAGCTCTAGGGACCTGGGTTTGATTCCCAGCTTGGGTTACTGTCTGTGTGGAGTTTGCAAATTCTTCTCGTGTCTGCGTGGCTTTCCTCCGGGTGCTCCGGTTTCCTCCCACAGTCCAAAGATGGGCGGGTTAGGTTGATTGGCTATGCTAAAAATTGCCCTTCGTGCCCTGAGATGCATAAATTAGAGGGATTAGTGGGTAAATATGTAGGAATATGGGGATAGGGCCTGGGTGGGATTGTGGTCGGTGCAGACTCGATGGGCCGAATGGCCTCTTTCTGTACTGTAGGGTTTCTATGATTTTCCCTTTGAATGTGAACACATTGGAGAGCGCGCATAACAGAACTGTAACACTACATTCTGTGCACTCTCGTTTCCTTCTCTATGAACGGTATGCTTTGTCTGTATAGTGCACAAGAAACAATACTTCACTGTGTGTTAATACATGTGACAATAATAAATCAAATTACAATGTGATGTGAGAGAACACTTGTTCACAGTGAGTGGTTTGGGATGTTCTGCCTGGGAGTGAGGGTCAGGCAGGTTCAATGGAGCAGTGAGAGGCCGGTAATTAACATCTGACTGTGTGGGGAGGGTGGAACCAGGCGAGAGCCAGAACGGGCACTATGGGCCGAATGGCCTCTTTCTGCGCGGTAAATTTCTGATTCAATCCCGATCCGATCCTCCCTCTCCCCCGCATGGGGCCCCGGAACCGCCGCTCCCGGATCCCCCGCTCCCTCTCCCCCCGCTCCCGGATCCCCCCCGCGGGGTCCCGAATCCTCACCGCGTCCTCCCAGTTCTGCCGGTTATACGTGTTCGCTCCCAGCGAGGTCGCCATTTTCCGCGATCCCGCCCTGCCCTGCGCCGCCGCTCCTCCGCGATCCCGCCCTGCCCCGCGCCGCCGCTCCTCCGCGATCCCGCCCTGCCCCGCGCCGCCGCTCCTCCGCGATCCCGCCCTTACCGGAAGGCGATTCTGCGGGGCGGATATGGACTCCGTGGGAAGAGCCGCTCACTAGAGTCCGGGTGGAAAAGCCGAGGCTAAGCTTTTAGTTCCGCGGCTGAAACTACCGGACCAGAAAGTTAGAAGGGGAAAGTTAATCTTTGTCTCTCTCTTCAAGGAGTTTTTCCACCTGTCAGAAAAAAAGTTCCTTTTCATTTCTCTCCCAAAATACAATCCTAAAGATTTGGTGCTAAGATAGTTCATTATCTCTGATTAATAGTCAATTCTGAGGCCATTCGGCCCATTGTGTGTGTTCTAGCTCTTTGACAGTTAGTTTTGTCTCACTCTCTTTTCTTCTTTTCCCACAGTCCTGCAGACTTTTCCTTTGCCAATATTTAACCAATTCCCTTTTAAAAATTGCTATAAATGTGTTGGGTTCCAAATCACAGACCACAAAGATGATAACGAAGATTGGTTTATTCACTACCTTAGCAGCTGCTCCAACACTGGTGTTCTGCCCGTGTTCCCAGGGATAACTATCTCCCACGCTCCCAATGTGTGACCTCTCACGTATGTAATCACAGTGACGGCACAGTGGTTAGCGCTGCTGCCTCACAGCGCCAGGGACACGGGTTCAGTTCCTGGCTTGGGTGACTGTCCGTGTGGAGTCTGCACGTTCTCCCCGTGTCTGCGTGGGTTTCCTCCGGGTGCTCCGGTTTCCTCCCACAGTCTGAAAGACATGCTGGTTAGGGTGCATTGGCCAAGCTAAATTCTCCCTCAGTGTTACCCAAACAGGCGCCGGAGTGCGGCGACTAGGGGATTTTCACAGTAACTTCATTGCAGTGTTAATGTCAGCCTACTTGTGACAATAAATAAAAACTTTTAACACAACCACTCGGTCTACAGTTCTGAATGGATCTGCTTCCACTGCCCTGCCAGAATGACCATTCCATTTCACAATAACTCCCTGCATTTTGTCTGTTTTAAAATGTTTTGTTAAAGTTAACTTCACAAACTATCAGCTTCCTGATGGTTTATCTCAGGATGGGAGTTCGGGCTCCATTGACCCTGGCTGGTCCCTAAAACCGCTGCCACGCTATAATCTCCCTTGTCCGTGACTCGCCCTTGTTAGAATCACACAGTGCAGAACAGGCCCTTTGGCCCATTGAGTCTGCACCAACACGCAAGGGACACCTGACCTCCCACCTAATCTACCAGGAACCGGCCCATAGCTTTAAATGTTATGATGTGCCAAGTGCTCTTTGCTTCAACACTCTTACCCAGTCTAGAAATGCCTCAAAAAACCCAAATCACCCCATAGCATTCTTATATTCCAGAGATGGAATGTTGGCATTTATAGCTAAAGGAATAGAATATAAAGATAAGGAAGTATTGTTGTAACTATACAAGGCATTGGTGAGGTCGCACCTGGAGTATTGTGCACAGTTTTGGTCCCCGTATTTGAGGAAAGATGTAGTGGCATTGGAGGCAGTTCAGAGGAGGTTCATAGATTGATTCCAGAGATGAGGGGTTTGTCGTCTGAAGAGAGATTGAACAGTTTAGGCCGATACTCTCTGGAATTTAGAAGAATGAGGGGAGATCAAATTGAGGTATTCAAGATGATAAAAGGTATGGATAAAGTAGACGTGGAGCGGATGCTTCCTCTTGTGGGGCATTCTGGGACGAGAGGTCATAGGATAAGGGGCAGCAAATTTAAAACAGAGTTGAGGAGAAACTACTTCTCCCAAAGGGTTGTGAATCTGTGGAATTCACTCCCCCAAAGTGCGGTGGGTGCTGGAACAGTGAGTAAATTTGAGGAGTTAGACAGATTTTTAATTGGTAATGGGTTGAAGGGTTATGGGGAGAAGGCAGGAAAATGGGGATGAGGAGCGTATCAGCCATGATCGAATAGCGGAGCAAACTCGATGGGCCGAATGGCCTAATTCTGCTCCTGTATCTTATTATGCACTTAAGAAAACAGGCCTCGTTAATAAAAAACTCTCTCCTTCAATGCCCTCCCTACTTCATTAATCACACCAGCTATCAGCACTCAGTGTCCATCTCTTCTGTGTACAGATAGAGCACTATCACTGACCTTTTCTCCCTCAATACTGCCGTGTGCGTGTTTCAATCACTGGTTCATATCTGAAGCAAACACTCTTACCCTCTACAAAACAGCTCATCCAGACCTCTGCTGCTCAGATCTAAACTCAGAGCAATCCCACAATAACCTTTCACCAATGTGTTCACTCAAATACAACGGGTCCCTGATCAATAACGTCTCAGTTTCAAAATTCGCTTGCCTCGCCCCCCCCTCCCTATCTCTGTAATCTGCTCCAGCCCCACAACCTTCCCGAGATATCTCTGCTCCTCTAATTCTGGAGCGTTCCCAAGTTTAATCGCTCCACCACTGGCGGCTGTGCCTTCAGCTGCCTGTGTCCCAGTCTCTGGAATTCCCTCCCTAAACCTCTCCACCTCGCTTTCCTCATTTGAGACTCTCCTTAAAAACCATGACTTTGACCAAATCTTTGGCCCACTGATCTGGCCGCTCCTCAGGTGGCTTGCTGTCAAAGTGTGGGCGCCAACAAGCGGCGAAGCACCTTAGGGTGTTTTCTTACCTTACAGGCGCTATGTAAATGCAAGTTGTTGTTGCCGATGTACTGATGACACTGTGCATTACATTGTATTGAGGTATCACTGAGCAAAATCCTAGAACTCCTTTGTTAACAGCATCCAAGGTCGGAATTGAACACGGGTTCCAGGCGCTGAGAAGCAGCAGTGCCAACCATTGTCTCACCCACTGTTTCCGCAAGGCAATTGCTGCCATCCATAAGACCATAATACATAGGAGCAGAATTAGGCCACTCGGCCCATCGAGTCTGCTCCGCCATTCAATCATGGCTGATATTTTTCTCATCCCCATTCTCCTTTTCCCCATAACCCCTGATCCCCTTATTAATCAAGAACCTATCTATCTCTGTCTTAAAGACACTCAATGACCTGGCCTCCACAGCCTTCTGCGGCAAAGAGTTCCACAGATTCACCACTCTCTGGCTGAGGAAATTCCTCCTCATCTCTGTTTTAAAGGATCGTCCCTTTAGCCTGAGGTTGTGCCCTCTGGTTCTAGTTTTTCCTACTAGTGGAAACATCCTCTCCACGTCCACTCTATCCAGGCCTCGCAGTATCCTGTAAGTTTCAATAAGATCCCCCCTCATCCTTCTAAACTCCGAGTACAGACCCAGAGTCCTCAACTGCTCTTTCCAGGGATCATTCTTGTGAACCTCCTCTGGATGATTTCCAAGGCCAGCACATCCTTCCTTAGAAATGGGGCCCAAAACTGCTCACAATACTCCAAATGGGGTCTGACCAGAGCCTTATACAGCCTCAGAAGTCCATCCCTGCTCTTGTATTCTAGCCCTCTCGACATGAATGCTAACATTGCATTTGCCTTCCTAACTGCCGACTGAACCTGCACGATAACCTTAAGAGAATCTTGAACAATGACTCCCAAGTCGCTTTGTATTACTGACTTCCTAAGCATTTCCCCATTTAGAAAATAGTCTATGCCTCAATTCCTCCTTCAAAAATGCATAACCTCACACTTTTCCACATTGTGTTCCATCTGCCACTTCTTTGCCCACTCTCCTAACCTGTCCAAGTCCTTCTGCAGCCCCCCTGCTTCCTCAATACTACCTGCCCCTCTACATATCTTTGTATCATCTGCAAACTTAGCAACAGTGCCTTCAGTTCCTTCCTCCAATTGGTGTAGCAGTGGTTTTAACCACAGCTTCGAAGAGTTACGACATAGCGTTGATGATGGGGAACTTCCAGCTTTGACTCGATTCCCAGCATCTTCATCTCATTCACCCCAGGGGTCAAGGTGCCGTCAAATCAACATCCAATAGGTTTCAAGCAACATAAACGCTTGCAGCAAACCAGCCGAGGTTTTCTATTGACTGTGTGTTGCAATCCTCTTCCGCAGAGAGGGCAGGGTCATTAAACGTGTTCAAGGCTGAGTTAGACAGGTTTTGATGGACAAAAAAAATCAAGGGTTATGGGGAGCAGACAGGGAAATGTATCAGATAGAATCCCTCCACTGCAGAAGGAGGTCTTTTGACCCATCAAGTCTTTACCGACCGCAATCCCACCCAGGCCCTATTCCCATAACCCTCATTTACCGTGTTAATCCCCCTGACCCCAGGGTCAATTTAGCACGGCCAATCAACCTAACCCGCCCATCTTTGGATCTTTAGACAAGAATCAAATCAGCCATTATCTTATCGAATGCTCGAGCAGGCTTGAAGGGCCAAATCTTCCTAAGCCCTAGGTACCCATTCTCCCCCCTATAGCCGGTGTCTTGAATATACTCAACAACTAAGCACCCACTGCTCCCTGGGTTGAGAATTCCAAAGATTCACAACTCTTTCTCTCCACCCCCCTCTCCCCAGCCAGTGAAGACATTTCTCCTCAACCCAAGTTGCAGTCAGCGGGAAACAGCTTCTCAACATCGACTCTGATACCCCTGCAATAACCAGGCAGGGCAGCAGGTGGCGACAGGACACCATCTCCGAGGACAGAGCAGTTCCAGTTACCACCGACTGGACAATCTTACACAACTTTTAGTTGTACTGCATCATTAACGTAATAAAATGACCCAAGGAGCTGCAGGGGGGGGAGCATTGTTAATCACTATTTGAATATGAGCCATATGTGCGGAATTACTTTTTCACTCAGTGTGTGGCTGGAGGCAGGTTCGATCGAGGTGTTCAAAACCGAATTGGATTGTTATCTGAAAAGAATGTGTGAGGTTACAGGGTTAAGGCAGGGGTTTGGGATTGGGTAGAATGCACGTTCAGAGAGCCAGTGCAGACTCGATAGGCCGAATGGCCTCCTTCTTCACTGTAAAGACTCTGTGATTGCAACAGTGACCAGAAGCTTCCTCAGGGGCAGGTTTTCAGGAATCTTATAGGAGAGTTACTGGGAGGCGGACAGGGCAAACCGAAGCTTCGAGTCCAGGCAGCTGAAGGCCTAGCGCCAATGTTGGAAATATTAAAATGGGGGAAGTGATGTTCAAGAGGCCAGAATTGGAGGAACGCAAGAGGGTCTTGGAGCGGTGGGAGACGGAGGGGGGGGGGGGGGGGCGGGGGCGAGAGATAGGGAGGGACGAAGCTACAGAAGGATTCGGAAAACAAAAGGAAAATGTTAAAGTGGAGGCGTTGCGAGACTGGAAACCCGCGTAACCAGGGAGGACGGTGGGGCGAGGCGGGTGAACTGGACTTGGTGAGCGAACTGGACTTGGTGAGCGAACTGGACTTGGTGAGCGAACTGGACTTGGTGAGCGAACTGGACTTGGTGAGCGAACTGGACTTGGTGAGCGAACTGGACTTGGTGAGCGAACTGGACTTGGTGAGCGAACTGGACTTGGTGAGCGAACTGGACTTGGTGAGCGAACTGGACTTGGTGAGCGAACTGGACTTGGTGAGCGAACTGGACTTGGTGAGCGAACTGGACTTGGTGAGCGAACTGGACTTGGTGAGCGAACTGGACTTGGTGAGCGAACTGGACTTGGTGAGCGAACTGGACTTGGTGAGCGAACTGGACTTGGTGAGCGGGGACAAGGGACTTGCACATGGTCTGAAGTTCACAGAGGGCAGAATGTGGGAGACCAGCCAAAGGCCTGTGTTTTAGTCAAATCTCGGGGTAGGACAGGCAGGAGAGGGTTCCAGCAGCAGAGCAGCTGAGGCAGGGGCGGAGGCGGACGATGTTAGGGGAGCCAATTGGAGTCTTGAACAATTTAAGGTTCAGTTGCAGTCATAGCTGTGTTCATATCTTCAAGTGTCTGCAGATTAGAGTTAGGTTAAATTAACAGAAGAATGTCAGACAGAATATGGGGACCAAACTACGGTGCAGGAGAAGGCTATTTGGCCCATCGAGTCTGTACTGACTTGCAGAAGGAGCGTTCTAGCCAATCCCACTCCCCTGTCTTATCCCCCCATAACAGGTGAAATCACCAGTAACATCCCTCATTGAAGGGGGGGGGGCACTGCTGCCTCAGGGCGCCAGGGACCCAGATTAGATTCTGGCCTCGGGTCACTGTCTGTGCGGAGTCTGTACATTCTTTTTGTGTCTGCGTGGGTTTCCTCCCACAATCTAAAAGACGTGCTGGTTAGGGTGCATCGGCCGTGCTAAATTCTCCCTCAGTGTAACCGAACAGGCGCCGGAGTGTGGCCACTAGGGGATTTTCAAAGTAACTTCATTGCAGTGTTAATGTAAGCCGACTTGCGACACTAATAAATAAACTTTAAACTTCGGGATGCCTTTCTATTTTCCCTCCCCCCTGATATTTTCCCCCCATTGCCTTCCCTGATGACCCTGGATTGGGGAATACTGGGGTTCCCTGGAAATCAGACAACCATTCACTCTGCACAACAGGGGGCGTCATTCTCCCCAGAAAGGGCACTGCAGCCCCTGCCAATCCTGCCCTCGTCAAACTCCCTCACTTACCAGCAGAGGGCACTGCTTAGCCAACAGGAGCAGGAAACCTGCTCAATGCCCTCAGGTTAACCTGTCTCAGGTTAAACACCAGAGTTCGAGTCAGCACCCATTCCTGAGTCCATAGGTGGCATCAAATGAGAGTCAGGCTCTTTGTTCAAATACCAGCTGCCTTCCTGTTGCCATTTAATTCTCCTTCACACTCCAGTAGTCGAGGGAAAAGTTGAATGATCGAATCCCTACAATGCAGAAAGAGGCTTGTACCGACAACAATCCCACTCAGGCCCTATCCTCGTAACCCCACGTATTTACCCACATAAACTGACTCGAACCCTGGTATTTAATCTAATGTGGAGATGCCGGCGTTGGACTGGGGTAAACACAGTAAGAAGTCTCACAACGCCAGGTTAAAAGTCCAACAGGTTTATTTGGTAGCAAAATCCAGTAGCTTTCGGAGCGCTGCTCCTTCATCAGGTAAGTGGGAGTTCTGTTCACAGAATAGAACTCCCACTTACCTGGTGAAGGGGCAGTGCTTCGAAAGCGAGTGGCTTGTGGTACCAAATAAACCTGTTGGACTTTAACCTGGTGTTGTGAGACTTCTTATTGTATTTACTCTGAGACAGAGCTGGTGCCGAGGTAGACCAAGGGCATTGAGCAAGTCCTGTTGGCTAAGCAGTGCCCTCTGCTGGTAAGTGAGGGGGTTTGACGAGGGCAGGGTTGGCAGGGGCTGTTAATGCCCTTTCTGGGGAGAATGACGCCCTCTGTCTGAGGTCATGCAGAGTGAATGGTTGTCTGATTTCCAGGGAATCCCAGTATTTACCCTGTTAATCCCCCTGACACTCAGGGGCAATTCAGCACGGCCAAATCAACCTAATCTTTGGACTGTGGGAGGAAACGCACGCAGACACGGGGAGAATGTGCAAACTCCACACAGACAGTGACCCGAGGCCGGAATCGAACCCGGGTCCCTGGCGCTGTGAGGCAGCAGTGCTAAACACTGTGCTCAGAAGGAATCAACTTTCCCCTCAAATCTAACTTCCTAAATTGGACTGGGAATTTCTCTCTCAAACCCCAATGCCGAAAGCTAACTCACTAAATGAAGGCACAGATTAATTTAAATTGTTCCTGTCAGATGTTCATTTCTTCCACAAATGATTTGGATTGTCAATTTTTGACAAGCTGGATGCCAGTCATAATCTCCGCACTGTACTACACACACACACACACACACACACTACAGGTGACAGATTGGAACAGAACAATATGCTGACATTGAGATGGGTGGAAAGTGGTAAACGTGGAATAAATATCAGCAGGGATCCGATGAGCGATAACTGTGCTGTAAATAGTGAGTAATGTTGCTTCTGGCTCCAGCCCAGGTTCACAGTTCAGAACTACAGCAGCAGAAACGCAGCCGAGAAACACACTCGGAACAGACAGCCTGGTCTTTAATCGTGTATTTATTGTTTTAAGTCCTATATAAGTTATGTTTAAATACACCAGTATATCACTAAAGTCACAGCACAATGGATACAGGCAGCAGCGAACTCGCTAACACCCAGCATCATGCAGCCCAGGGTACAATGGGGTAATGAACATGAGGGGGTTCAATAGGAGACATAGATTGAGACAGGTTTCTGGAGGAATGAGGGTCTCTGCTGGAGCACAGGAAGGGGCTCAATGTCAGGGGACAGGTTCCTGGAGGGGGCTCAATGTCGGGGGACAGGTTCCTGGAGGGGGCTCAAGTTCCTGGAGGAGGCTCAATGTCGGGGGACAGGTTCCTGGAGGAGGCTTGGCGGGGGGGGGGGGGGGGGGCAGGTTCCTGGAGGGGGCTCAATGTCAGGGGACAGGTTCCTGGAAGGGGCTCAATGTCGGGGGACAGGTTCCTGGAGGGGGCTCAATGTCAGGGGACAGGTTCCTGGAGGGGGCTCAATGTCGGGGGACAGGTTCCTGGAGGGGGCTCAATGTCGGGGGACAGGTTCCTGGAAGGGGCTCAATGTCGGGGGACAGGTTCCTGGAGGGGGCTCAATGTCAGGGGACAGGTTCCTGGAGGAGGCTCAATGTCGGGGGACAGGTTCCTGGAGGAGGCTCAATGTCGGGGGACAGGTTCCTGGAGGAGGCTCAATGTCGGGGGACAGGTTCCTGGAGGGGGCTCAATGTCGGGGGACAGGTTCCTGGAAGGGGCTCAATGTCGGGGGACAGGTTCCTGGAGGGGGCTCAATGTCAGGGGACAGGTTCCTGGAGGAGGCTCAATGTCGGGGGACAGGTTCCTGGAGGAGGCTCAATGTCGGGGGACAGGTTCCTGGAGGGGGCTCAATGTCAGGGGACAGGTTCCTGGAGGAGGCTCAATGTCGGGGGACAGGTTCCTGGAGGAGGCTCAATGTCAGGGGACAGGTTCCTGGAAGGGGCTCAATGTCGGGGGACAGGTTCCTGGAGGGGGCTCAATGTCAGGGGACAGGTTCCTGGAGGAGGCTCAATGTCGGGGGACAGGTTCCTGGAGGAGGCTTGGCTGGGGGGGGGGCAGGTTCCTGGAGGGAGTTACTGAAGTAGTGAGGCTCAATGGGTTAATTTGCAGAGTTTAACAAGGGCGCAATGATGATGGGGTGAGTGCAGGGACAGGAACTGCAATAATGTGAGCAGGAGGCTTGCTATGCTGCATTAAGAAAATGACCAAGGTTCCGAGGTAACAGGTCTTTGAGATGGTTACCTGAACAGAGATCAGAGTTAGGCTGCGAGCTTGGCAGCAGGCTGCGAGCGTTGGGTAAGTGTGACCGGCCTATGAAGCGTGGGTGTGGAGAAGATTATTTGTTGAGGGGGTTTGGGGGGGGTGGGGAAGAGAGAGAGAGAGAGAGAGAGTGCGCACACATTGCATAGTGTGACCATTCTTAAACTTAGCCAAGTCTGAGAACATATTCTAAAAATGTACAAAAACATGCAACAAAAATCAAAGACTGCATTTCTATAACGCCATGGGATGTTGCAATGCCTCTGACAGCCCATACAGTGGTTGTAACATTGGGCTGCATTATCTTCCTGGTCTGTCCATTCATCCCATCCAGATTCCCCGAGAGGCTCCCAGAAAATTCCAAACAGGTTCCAGCTCACGATGGCGAAGGGAGGTTTCAGGATAAGCAGGGGGTGTTTGGATCTGGCTGCGCTCTCCGAGTGTCGGCTGCTACTGAGGCGAGAGGGTAGGAAGGCAGAGACTTTAAACACCGGCGAGTTAATGAATTGTCTGCAACGTGGTCTCAGCTCTCGCAGAGAAGCTCCGTCTGGGGCTGGAGGCTGCAAGCGACCACTCTGGGCTGTGAGGAGGGGGTAGGGGAAGGTACGGTCACTCGATAGGCCAGGTTGTGCGTCCGGGAGGGCTCCCACGCGGCGCGGGGCTCAGGCAGCCAGCGGCCCCAGGCTCAGGTCCACATGCTGAGTCAGCCAAATGACCTCTGCACTCTGCTCCCCCTCTTCGAGGGGTCGGATCGGCCCCGCCAGGTTTTTGAAGTCATAGCGTAGCTTGAAGCTGATGTTGACGTTGCCACTCTCCACCTGTGGGGTGACTTTGATGAAGAAGCCAATCTTGTTGGATTTCCGGAAAGCCACGACACTGCAATGGGAGAGATGGGTCAGTGAACCTTAATGGAGCACTCAGCACAGACCATTCAGCCTTTGTCGGTGCTAGCTCTTTGACACAATTATCCAATCGGACCAGGAGTGCAACTTGCTCCATTGGGGTGGGAGGGGCCGCAACGAGGGGGCAGCAGCGAGGGAGCGCCCCGGGGTCGGAGAGGCAGCAGCGAGGGAGCGCCCCGGGGTCGGAGAAGGCAGCAGCGAGGGAGCACCCCGGGGTCGGAGAGGGGGCAGCAGCGAGGGAGTGCCCCGGGGTCGGAGAAGGCAGCAGCGAGGGAGCGCCCCGGGGTCGGAGAAGGCAGCAGCGAGGGAGCACCCCGGGGTCGGAGAGGGGGCAGCAGCGAGGGAGCGCCCCGGGGTCGGAGAAGCCAGCAGCGAGGGAGCACCCCGGGGTCGGAGAAGGCAGCAGCGAGGGAGCGCCCCGGGGTCGGAGTGGCAGCAGCGAGGGAGCACCCCGGGGTCGGAGGGGCCGCAACGAGGGGGCAGCAGTGAGGGAACGCCCCGGGGTCGGAGTGGCAGCAGCGAGGGAGCGCCCCGGGGTCGGAGGGGCCGCAACGAGGGGGCAGCAGCGAGGGAGCGCCCCGGGGTCGGAGGGGCCGCAACGAGGGGGCAGCAGCGAGGGAGCGCCCCGGGGTCGGAGAAGGCAGCAGCGAGGGAGTGCCCCGGGGTCGGAGGGGACAGCAGCGAGGGAGCGCCCCGGGGTCGGAGAAGGCAGCAGCGAGGGAGCGCCCCGGGGTCGGAGGGGGCAGCAGCGAGGGGGCGCCCCGGGGTCGGAGAGGGGCAGCAGCGAGGGAGCGCCCCGGGGTCGGAGGGGCAGCAGCGAGGGAGCGCCCCGGGGTCAGAGGGGACAGCAGCGAGGGAACGCCCCGGGGTCGGAGGGGACAGCAGCGAGGGAGCGCCCCGGGGTCAGAGGGGCAGCAGCGAGGGAGCGCCCCGGGGTCGGAGGGGACAGCAGCGAGGGAGCACCCCAGGGTCGGAGGGGACAGCAGCGAGGGAGCACTGAGCAATAAGCCTGATGTTGGGTAACTGTTTCGGGGCACAAGGAGCCAAGGCAGGTAACAAAGAGTTGGGGTGTAGATCTCTCACGATCTGACTAGTACAATGGGTTTGAGAATGAATGGCCTCATAATTAACCCTATTCACAAATCTCAGTCACCTCCTGTCAACAGGTCAAAGGTGAAGATCTCGATCGATTCACAGCCTGAGCTCCAGTTGGGAAAACGTCACAAAAGATTTTGGGTCACCGCAGCTCGAAGCGTTGATAACCAGGTAATTCTAGCTCCATGTTCTGAGCTACCAGTGCTGGCAAATTGTCAGCGAAGCGGGTAGCAGATGGGGTGATTGTACCAGCAGCCCCGCAAAGGTGGGGGGGGGGGGGGGGGGCTAACATTCCTGGAATCGGGAAAGGAAAACTTTTAAACCTCAAGTACGATCCCTGCTCATAAAGCTCAGCGGCCAGTTCCATAGTGAGGAGGGATTCAGACTGGCCGTTAACCTATTCCCGATAACGTCTCGCCCTGCCCCATTCATCACTTACTCTGGGTCATCGTGGAAATCCTGCGGTTCAGCTAGTTCATCATACTCCGCTGCTGCATCTTTCCCAGCGAGAACAATCTCTCTCGAAGGAAGGATAACCTGGAACAGAGACAGAACCCAGTGGGGGTCAGCGTTGGCCAATCGCACGCCACCAAAGTATGGGGGAGGGGGAGACACAAGGGGGAAGGAGAAGCGAGGGAAGAGGAGAGCCCGGTGTTAACAGGAGATGGAGAGGAAGCACTCAGTGTTAGAGAGTGGGAGAAGGAGTACGAGAGAGAGAGAGAGAGAGGTGAGAAGACGCTCGGTGTCGCAGAGGGAATTCCAGCTGAGTACGAGAGAAGCAAACTGAATCCTGATGACCAAGGAGTCGACAGATTGTGAAAGTTGTAAAAGCGGGCGACTCCGAAGTCAGGATGGGACAGGAGCACAGGGAAAACAATGAAAACTTGCTGAGTTTGGAGAAGCTGGGGTTACGACAGGGTGAAACGCAGAGTAAATGAGGATCTCGGAGAGTGAGGGGAGTGAAAACTGGAAAGGGTTGTGGCAATGACCCCGAAACTGCTGACAGGTGCTGGGAAGAACATTGCCAACGTTCAGGGACAATTCAGGTCCCAATAGGAGGGAAGGTGGTTCCCGCCGGCTTTACATGTGGTTTCACCCTCGTGGAAGCAACGGATCCCCAACACCAACCCGCTCAAGCAAAGCAGTAACATAGAAAATAATTTCACAACAGATTGGGAGCTTCAGCAACAAAACTCTCTCCCCTTTGGGTCAAGTTACCTTTGCTGTGCTGTGCACATCATCAGGGTCCGCCTCTTCACAGGGCAGGAGAGTAACGTGCGTGAGGTTCTCCACAGGGTTAGTGAGTGTCAGGAGCACTTGGCTCTCCTACAAGCAGATCACAGAGTATAAAACATCAAAACCCACTCCCCATTCTGACTGACTGCAAAGCCCCCCACCCACCCTCCCAGCCCTCTCCCTCCCCCACCCCACCCCCCCAAACCTCCCCGTCAACCCTCTGATCCTCCCAACAGGCTCTCCCTCACACACTCAAACCCCCGTCTAACTAGGACGAGGCAGAAACCGGTGGGCAGAGGCAGGATCTGTCCTCAGGGCCGCAGCACCAAAGCTGATCAGCAGTCAATTAAATCAGTGACTTGAAATGAATAGAATTCGTTAAGAAACATCGAGAGAATATGAAATCAAATTTCAGCAAACAAATCTGCTCTGAAATTTCATGGAAATTGCTAATTGCAAATGACACAGGACAGTGAACTTATCTGAGCAGAGAACTCAGAATTAATTCAAATTGCTTGACAATTGAAGAATTGAATTAAGGGTAAAAATAGTGACTTATCAGGATACACAGGTTTCCGTTTTGTGATTGCACACACAAGTTAAAATTAATTGGAATTAAAAGCATCAGTTAGTAACACAGCACAAATTAGACTGAAAATTACTCGCCTTCATGAAGCGTAGGTTGGGAATGGACAGAATTCTGACCTCTGGAATATAGTTCCTGCAAAAATAAAAATAGGAACAGACTGAGTTCCAAAGGGTTTGGACACAGGCATCGGATGAACAGTTCCTGAGCTTTGGTCTTTAACCTGCAGGTTGTTCACAAACGTGTAGAAAGTGCAACTGATACTCAGACTGCATATTAAAAAATAATAAAATTCTGTCATCAATCTTCCAACTCTCCCTAAAGTGCATATTCAGGTGTATTGCCAATCCTACAGTGCCTGTCATACCCTTCCGGCACCCCAAAGCGCTTTGCAGCCAATAAGAATTTTTGTAGCGTAGGAATTGTAATAGCTAATTTGTGCACAGCAAGCTCCCAAAAAACAGCAATGTGAATAATAACCAGAAAGTTTGCTTTCTGTGATGTTGATCAAGGGATAAATCTTTTGTTCTCACTGGAACGACAGAGGTTGAGGGGAGACCTGATAGAAGTCCACAAGATTATGAGGGGCATGGACAGAGTGGATATTCAGAAGCTTTTTCCCAGGATGGAAGAGTCAATTACTAGGGGGCACAGGTTTAAGGTGCGAGGGGCAAGGTTTAAAGGAGGTGCACAAGGCAAGTTTTTTTTTACACAGAGTGGTGAGTGCCTGGAACTTGCTGCCGGGGGAGGTAGTGGAAGCGGATACGATAGTGACTTTTAAGGGGCGTCTTGACAAATACATGAATAGGATGGGAATAGAGGGATATGGTCCCCGGAAGGGTAGGGGGTTTTAGTTCTGATGGGCAGCATGGTCGGTGCAGGCTTGGAGAGCTGAAGGGCCTGTTCCTGTGCTGTAATTTTCTTTGTTCTTTAAGCCAAGAAGCAGATCGTCTCTCCTGCTCTTCCTCAGTACAGTGCCATAGGAATTTATAAACCCATGTGAGGGGACTCATGTAACATTGGTGGCATAGTGGACAGTGAAGAAAGTTATCTCCAACTGCAGCGGGATCTTGATCAATTGGGCCAGTGGGCTGACGAATGGCAGATGGAGTTTAATTTAAACAAATGAGAGGTGATGCATTTTGGTAGATTGAACCAGGGCAGGACTTACTCAGTTAATGGTAGGGCATTGGGGAGAGTTACAGAACAAAGAGATCTCGGGTGCATGTTCATAGCTCCTTGAAAGTGGAGTCACAGGTGGACAGAGTGGTGAAGAAGGCATTCAACATGCCTGGTTTCATCGGTCAGAACATTGAATACAGGAGTTGGAATGTCTTGTTGAAGTTGTACAAGACATTGGTAAGGCCACACTTGGAATACTATGTGCAATTCTGGTCACCCTATTATAGAAAGGATATTATTAAACTAGAAAGAGTGCAGAAAAGATTTACTAGAATGTTACCGGGACTTGATTGATTGAGTGAAAAGGAGAGGCTGGATAGACTGGAACTTTTTTCCTCTGGAGCGTAGGAGGCTGAGGGGTGATCTTATAAAGGTCTATAAAATAATGAAGGGCACAGGTCAGCTAGATAGTCAATATCTTTTCCCAAAGGTAGGGGAGTCTAAAACTAGGGAGCATAGGTTGAAGGTGAGAGGGGAGAGATACAAAAGTGTCCAGAGGGGCAATTCTTTCACACAGAGGGTGGCGAATGTCTGGAACAAACTGCCAGAGGTAGTAGTAGAGGCGGGTACAATTTTGTCTTTTAAAATGCATTTAGATAGGTACATGGGTATGATGGGTATAGAGGGATATGGGCCAAATGCGGGCAATTGGGATTAGCTTAGGGGTTTAAAAAAAAAGGGCGGCATGGACAAGTTGGGCCGAAGGGCCTGTTTCCATGCTGTATGACAGGCAGGGCCTGGGTTTAACATCTCATCCAAACAATGGATTACACTTATTCAAATTACTGAAACACGCACACGCTCACCAGCGCCCTGCAGCTGCAGCAGCCCTTGCACAGCTGCTGAGATCCTGCGATGCCTAATTTTTAACATTGGACAATGACATGCCAATTGTCTTTTTCCTGGTCCATTAACTTGGTCACTAGCTCCTTAAGAGGTTCTCCTGCCTTTTGGACAAAAAATATCCCTCAGTGGTATCCTGGACAGGAGGCGTATTTATTTCCCTCCTTCCCCTGTGGGGTTAGGACGTTTCTGGCAGCCGCGGAGAGTATGCGAGGATGAACTGTTGCAGCGGTGTGCCTCCGCAGTCTGCGCAGCCAAAGTAAAGTCAACTGCATCCCCTCAGGGAAACAGGATTTGCATAAACAGGACATACCACTCTCTGCTGCACTCAACACATTGGAAATCTGGAAACATTGCGTGTGAGAGTGTGATGTATCGCAGGAACCCTGCGCCGATTATTAATACAGCATTACACTGGGACGGTCAGCTTAGTGCACCATAGTACTTGCAGCTGATTATTACAACCCACTATATATGGGGAAGGTTAGAAGTGAGATTGTACGCTAGGGAGGGATAATAAAATGAAACAGGAAATAAGCAGTGCCCCTAGTACTTCACCTCCTCAATATGATGCTGGCACCTGCAGTAAAAGTGATTAGAAGACGTTTAATTTGTTTTAATGTAAAGAGCAGGTCCTTGGTGCCACATGGTAACTGCTGCAAGGGAAGGTGGTCTGAAGCTATTCAGCCCAACATGTTGGCAACTGCTCTGTAAAAGCTCCAAGACATTTGCCAGGGCAATTCCATCACACTCACATGAGTGCTATCCTTGGACATTAGTGGTAGCCATGATGTGGAGTTGCCAGCGTTGGACGGGGTGGGCACAATAAGAAGTCTGCCAACACCAGGTTAGAGTCCAACAGGTTTATTTGGTAGCACGAGCTTTCGGTGACGAAGGAGCAGTGCTCCGAAAGCTCATGCTAACAAATAAACCTGTTGCACTTGAGCCTGGTGTTGTGAGACTTCTTACTGGACATTAGTAACACAAACCACCACACCGAACATTCCCAATCGGAGACAACTGCCAACACATTTATAAATATTTACCTTCAATGGAATATCTATATTACAAAGCACCAATACCAACGAAAAAACACTAGTGCAAGGAAGTGTTCCTTGGAGCACATCTGGAGCCTGTGCACAGTATTCATCTCCTTATTTCAGGAATGATGGAAATGCTTTGGAAATTGTTCAGAGAAGATTTACTTCACTAATACCCGGAATGAGCAGCTTGTCTTACAAGGAAAGGTTGGATAAGCTAGGCTTGTATCCGCTGGAGTTTAGAAGAGTAAAAGACGACAGCATTGAAACTTATGGTTCTGGGCTACCTTAGACCTGGTTTTGGGAAGTGGGCCCAGACAGGTGGTTGATGTCTCAGTGGGGGACCATTTCGGGAAAGTGATCACAATTCTATAAGTTTCAAGATATTTGTAGAAAAGGATAGAAGTAGTCCCAGAGTGAAAGTACTAAACTGGGGGAAGGCTAACTACGGCAGTATTAGGCAGGAGCTAGGGAATGTAGACTGGGGGTGGCTGTTTGAGGGTAAATCCACATCCGATACGTGGGAGTCTTTTAAAAGTCAGTTGTTAACAATTCAGGACAAGTATGTCCCTGTAAGAATGAAGGATAAAGATGGCAAGATTCGGGAACCCTGGATGACAAGCGAGATTGTGAGCTTAGTCATACATGAATTTCAGTAAATTGAAAACGGATAAGGCTCTTGAGGAATATAAAGATAGCAGGAAAGAACTTAAACAGGGGCTTAGGGGGGCATGAAATGTCTTTGGCGAGCAGGATTAAAGAGAATCCCAAGACTTTTTAATGAGTATTTAGGGAAGAAGAGGGTAGCTAAGGAAAGGGTGGGTCCACTCAAGGACAGTGGAGGGAATTTGTGTGTGAAGCCAGATGAAGTGGGTGAGGTCCTTAACGAGTATTTTGCATCAGTATTCACAAAGGAGAAGGATGTGGTGGATGTTGGCATTCTAGGACATGTTGAGATAAAAAGGAGGGTGGTATTGGGGGTTTTGAAAAACATTAAGGTGGACAAGTCCCCAGGGCCAGATAGGGTCTATCCCAGAATACTGAGAGGTGAGGGAAGAAATTGCTGAGGCCTTGGCCAAAATCTTTGTATCCTCTTTAGCCACGGGCAAGATACCAGAGGATTGGAGAGTAGATAACATTGTCCCTCTGTTTAAGAAGAGACAATCTGGGAAATTACAGGCCTGTGAGCCTTACATCAGTGGTGGGGAAATTATTGGAGAAGATTCTTGGGGACAGGAAGAGAATAGGCTTATTAGCGATAGGCAGCATGGTTTGTGAACAGGGAGGCCGTGTCTCACAAACATTTTGAGGAAGTGACAAGAAAAATTGACCAGGGCAAAGCAGCGGATGTTGTGTACAGAGACTTTAGTAAAGCCTTCGATAATATTCCTCATGGCAGGATGACACAGGAGGTGAAGTCATATGGGATCCGAGGTGAGCTGGCAAGATGGATACAAAACTGGCTTGGGCACAGAAAACAGAGAGTAGCAGTAGAAGGGCACTTTTCTAACTGGAGGTCTGTGACAAGCGGTGTTCCACAAGGATCAGTGCTGGAACCTGTTGTTTATAATGTATAAAAATAAATTGGAGGAAAATTTAGGTGGTCTGATTAGTAAATTTGCAGATGATACAAAAATTGAGTGAATTGCGGATAGTGAGGAGGATTGTCAGAGGGTACAACAATATATAAATAGGCTGGAGACCTGGGCCGAAAGATGACAGATGGAATTTAACCCGGACAAACGTGAGGTGATGCGATTTGGAAGGTCTACTGCAGAAATATACAGTAAATGGTAGAGCCCTTAGAAATATTAGCATAGAGGGATCTAGGTGTGCAGGTCCACAGTTCCCTAAAGGTGGCGACTCAGATAAACAAGGTGGTCAAGAAGGCGTATGGCATGCTGGCCTTCATCTGTCGGGGCGGTGAGTATTGGAATTGGAAAGTCATGTTGCAGCTGTATAAGACTTTGGTTAGGCCGCATTTGGAGTATTGTGTACAATTCTGGTCGCCACACTACCGGATGTTGATGCGTTGGAAAGGGTGCAGAAGAGATTTATCAGGATGTTGCCTGGTTTGGAGGATATGGACTATGAAGAAAAGTTGAACAAACTTGGATTGTTTTCATTGGAGCGTCGGAGGATGAGGGGGGACCTGATAGAGGCTTACAAGATTATGACAGGCTAGAGTGGATAGTCAAGAGTCTTTTTCCCAGGGTCGAAGGGTCAATTACTCGGGGGCATAGGTTGAAAGTGAGAGGGGAGAGGTCTAAGAGAGATGTAAGGGGCAAGTTTTTCAGAGGGTGGTGAATGCCTGGAACGCGCTGCCGGAGGAGGTGGAAGCAGATTCTGTAACAAGAGGCATCTGGATAGAAACATGAATAGGCAGCAAATAGAGGGATATGGACCACGCAGCAGCTAGAAAACATTAGATTAGAAAGGCATCTGTGTCAGCACAGACCTGGTGGGCTGAAGGGCCTGTTTCTGTGCTGTATTGTCCTTTGCTCTTATAAGATCCTGAGGGGTCTTGACAGGGCGGAGGTGGAGAGGATATTTCCCCTTGTGGGAGAATCTAGAATAAGGGGTCACTGTTTAAAAAAATAAAGGGTCGTCAATTTAAATCAGAGATGAGGAGGAATTCATTCCTGAGGGATGAGTGTCTTTGGAACTCTGTTCCCCAAAAGGCAGTGGAAGAAGAGTCTTTGAATGATTTCAAGGCGGAACTAGATTCTTGATGAGCAAGGGGGTGAAAGTTTTTCAGGGGTAGGCAGGAATGTGGAGTTGAGATTACAAACAGATCAGTCACGATCTTATTGAATGGTGGAGCAAGCGTGAGAGGCTGAGTAGCCGACTCCTGTTCCTATCTTGTATGTTGGCCTATCCTTTATTATACAGTAAGTAACTAGAATGTGCTGCCAGAAAAGGTGGCAGAAGCAGATTCAATTGTAACTTTCAAAAGGGAATTGGACAAATACTTGTAAAGGCAGATCACTGCGGATGCCGGAATCTGAAACCAAAAGAGAAAATGCTGGAAAATCTCAGCAGGTCTGGCAGCATCTGCAAGGAGAGAAAAGAGCTGACGTTTCGAGTCCAGATGACCCTTTGTCAAAACTTGCAATGGAAAAGTTAGCAGGACTATGGGGAAAGCGGAGGGTTGTCAGAGCAATTGGATAAGAGCTGGCATACCGGGACTATGAGCCGAATGGTCATCGCCTGTACTCAATCCTTATATTAATTACAAATGGAATTTCTACCATCATTACACTAACACAAGTGCTCCAAATCATGCTGACTGCTTGAAGATGAACCCCCTGGAGAAGTAAAGCCATGAACCAACAGGAAAAAGTTAAATAGCTGAATTTGGATTCTAGTGAAGAGTGCATATCCACAACTTCATAAACAGCCCTTTCTCAGGATACTGTTACGAACGTTGAACTTTACAAGACAGTGATGCTTTAAAATATCTCTTTCAACTTGAGGTAAAACAAAGTGTCCTGGATAGCAGGGATGATGATCATACTAACTCTGCCCAGAAAAATACCCGCATGATCCAAACTGAAAGCTACTGGGAAAAATCCAAGTGACAGCTTTCACACCCTGACATCAAGAAATGGGGACAACTGATTTCGGAATGGAGAAGACAAAGAATTTACCCCTCTGTGGGAGCAGCAGCAGCAGCCACTGCAGTGTAGAGCAGCAGGAACTGTTCTGGTATTCACAACTAAACAGAATATTTGTAAAAGCTGCTTTTCTGTTCCAAAAGAAGGGAACAGGATGAATGGGACTTTTGAGATTTAAGGAACAAGGCGTCATCGAGGTGGGTCTAGCTGGTGGAAGTCTGCTCTGGAATACTCACTCAGGGTGGGACGATTTTCGAAGGACATCAGAAGGTTCAACTGCTATGACAGGAAGGAAGGAGTGAGCCTGCTAGAAGCTGAGTGCGCCCAGAGACTTGTTGCTACCCATCAGCCAGAAACATGACGTAAAGTAAAAACATGTCTACTGTACCTTGCATTAAGTTGATCTTTCTCTACGCCCTAGCTATGACTGTAACACTACATTCTGCACTCTCTCGTTTCCTTCTCTATGAACGGTATGCTTTGTCTGTATAGCGTGCAAGAAACAATACTTTTCACTGTATACTAATACATGTGACAATAATAAATCAACTCAAGTCATTATGCTGGTGCTTGCACAAGCTGTGCACTCAACAGAAATACACATATTTCTTCTCTGTTACATCGGAATTAGGAGTAGGCCCTTCGAGCCTGCGCCATCATTCAATATGACCACGGCTGATAATCTATCTCATCACCATACTCCTTGACACCTGTTGTCTAGAAATCTATTTCCTTCTTAAATATATTCAGTGACTTGGCCTCCAGTCATCTGTGGTCAGGAATTCCACAGGTTCACCACCCTCAGTGAAGACACTTTTCCTCATCTGAGTCCTATCTGGCCTACCCCGTACCCTGAGACTGTGACCTCTTGTCCTAGTCAACCCCCCCCCCCCCAGCCAGAGGAAACAATATCCCTGCATCAAGTCCGTCCAACCCTGTCAGAATTTCAAATATTTCAATTAGATCCTGTCCCATTCTTCTAAATTCCACTGAATTCAGGTCCAGTCGACCCAATCTCTCTTCATATGGCAATCCTGCCATCCCAGGAATCAGTTTGGTGAACATTCACTGCATTTCCACTATGGCAAGTGTATCCTCTCTTAGATAAGGAGACCAAAACTACATATAATACTACAGCTGTGATCACACGAAGGCCCTGTACAGCTGCAGTAAGACATCTTTGCTCGTGAACTCAATTCCTCTTGTAAAGGCGGCGACATATCATTTGATGCCCTAACTGCTTGTTGTACCTGTTTGCTTACTTTCAATGACTAGTATATTAGGACACCCAGGTTCCCTTGTACATCAACATTTCCCAATCTATCTCCATTTAAATAATACTCTGCCATTCTGTTTCTCTGTCCAAAGTGGATCACTTCACATTTATCCACATTATATCACATCTGCCATGTATTTTCCCACTCACTCAACTTGTCTAAATCATCGTGAAGCCTCTCAACATCCCCCTGACCACTCAAACAAGTTTCATGTCATCAGCAAACTTGGAAATATTACTTTTGATTCCCTTTTCCAAATGTCTAATTCTAGTTTCTATGACTGTGTTTCAATAGCCACTGGCACTAATGCATCCCATATTCTAATATTGGGCAGTACCACATTTCCTTTAAACTCCCCGTGTTAGATTTACTTCAGCCCTCTTGCCTGAGAACGCTGTGGCTTCAAGTCACATTCCAGGGATTTGAGCTCATACTCCTGGCTAAGGGGGTGCTGCAATGACGAGATGCTGTCTTTCAGATGAGATATTGAGGCCATAAGACATAGGAGCAGAATTAGGCCACTCGGCCCATCGAGTCTGCTCCGCCATTCAATCATGGTGATATTTTTCTCATCCCCATTCTCCTGCCTTTACCCCATAACCCCGGATCCCCTTATCAATCAAGAACCTGAACCCCTCTCCCCCCAATTGGGTAAAATATATTACAGGCACTGCACAAACTGTCAGTTCTCCCGATATCTGAGTCAAGACCACCCTCCTCATCAGAACCAGAAAAGAAGTTAACTGGTCATTTATCTCATTGCTACTGATGGGACCTTTGTGCACAAATTGCAAGGTGCCAGACAGTCATTGTGGTGTCCTGTGGGACAAATATAAATACAAGGGTTGTTTGCTAAGCTTACTAAAGAATCAAAAATTATCTGTTATCAGTTCGCTAACCAATGGAAATAACCTGGCACTATCTACCCTCTCAATTCTTATGACTACAACTCCTCCTTTAATCTTCCCCATTGACTCAATTTTCTTCAAGTTGATTTCTCCAACGCTCATCATCTGTGAAGCCACATTGTACGTGTCCCACACACAGCTCCAATAGCCTTTCTGTACGGTGATGGAATGTCAAAAGTTGCACACAGCACTCCCAACAGCAGTCTATCCAATGTCATGTTGATGAATCAGCCTCGTGAAGTGACAGCAACATAGATTCACTAGATATTAGGTTCTCAGCATTAATGGTGCGACACTGGGACTGGCAGCATCTTCCATCCACTGCCACACTGGGCCGAGGCCTGCTAGTCCTGTAAAGATGTTTATCTTGGAGGTAAAGTGGCAGCAATCCAAAATTGCTGCTACAGTATCGCACTTGCATGTTCGAAGTGAACAAGATGTAAGTAACAATCAAAGGCACCGAGGACCAAACGCAGTTACAATTCAGCTCTGTCTGAAAGGCCATGTTGGAGAAAATTGATGAGTGACTGTAAACACTCTTGGTAATAAAAGCCACAGGCAGACAGATGTTTAACACACACACACAGTGCTCTGACTGACTCCAGGTCAATAAACCCAAGGCGCGGTTCAGGTCTGCAACACTTTTGGCTTTCAAATGGATTTAGGCAAAACAGTGGGTCTGGGGGTTGGGAGGGGGGGAAAGCACGTGAACTTAACATGATGGAGAATGAGCTAAAGTCACCAATTTCTGGTTAGAATTGCAAGCGATGTTAATCTAAGGGTCATAGTCACGGAGCTGGATCCTGACCTCCTGCTTGGAGCACAGTGGGATATCAGTAACCGTGCAGTCTTCCGTGACTTGGGTCTCGCACTGTGAGGAGCCCAGCACTGGCTGCAGCGTGGAGCCTGGTTTTACAAAGTGCTCAAAGGCTCTCCCACCCCTCCTGGTCACTTCACATTGTCGAGAAATCGTAACTGCACAAACGGATATTGTGGAGCTGCTGCTCGGGTGTAAAAATGTTACGCTCGTTCTTAAACAAAAAAGGTGCAAAAAATCTTTCCAAGTGCTGAGGTCTCACACTTCCTTACACTATCCAGATGGCCCTGGGCTGTCCAAATGACAGGAAGAAAGTGTAAAAAGGAGACCAACAGGTTTCCTGCAGACTTGCGGTTTATGGCATACCAAATTAGTTTTTAATCAAACCCGACAGGACTCCAAGCAAGTCGTCATTTCTTTCCCCCCAAAATATGGATCTCTGAGAAGCAATCGCCACCTGCAGAAACTGTCAGATGTGTTTTTTAAATCTCCAAAGGTTTAAATACTTGGCCTCACTGATCTATATCCTGGGCTCAGTTCAGACAACAGATTGGCGTATCTCTAATGAACAAGTATATTAGCACAGTTGATGTGATGGAAGTCACGCAATGGTTGACCAAGTCACCTCCACTCATTCAGCATTTGCAAAGAAATCATTTCCCGGTTTCTCCAACTGAAAGGTGGCATTCCCATAGTGGTTAACTGCAGGTTAAAACCCCTACTGCAAGAGGCTTCTCTATACTGACTGTGTGGACAGGTTACCCCAAAACTACAATGGGACTTCCACCTCCAGCCTGACGATCTGTTTTAAGCTTTTCAGGAATTAAAAGATTCCAATTTGCCTTTGTTCTGCCTCGCGCGCAGATAGGAAGGTGTCGCGCTGTACCGCATAGCTGAGACATTTCTACAATCTCTCTCTAATCTCTCGTTACTCTATACAACTCTGGCACATCATACATCTTAGCTCCAGATTCTGTTCATACAAAATGTTGAACTGTAATATTTAATTTCAACGCTGCTTTACTGGAATACAATTTTTGACCTAACCACTTTCTTGCCAACCTAGTTAGCTTGAAAAGCACAATGGCTAATTTGAAAAACTGGCTTAGTTAACCATAGTCAAAATCTACCCGCCCAGAATCCCACATTCACCGCTCTCACCCCACACAGCTCTCCATCCTCTCTTACCCACACATTCCCTGTGCTCTTGTCACTTGGCCCTGGAAATTCTCCCTTTCAAATTCCTCCATGTCCCACACACATTCCCACAGTTCCTCTGCCCATTCCAGGACCAGCTCATTCCTCAGCACCTGCTCGGTTATAACTGGCCACACTTTTAATTACTCTGCCCCACCTTGGGGGAACACTCTCCCTAAATCCCGAGATGACTCGGAACAGCTATGATTCCTTCCTAATGCCTGCTCTTCGTCAAGGAACTCTGATCCCAACCTGTGACTCAATGTAGTATTACAACTTGAGTAGAAAACTCCACACAGGTGGCTAAATTCAAACCATTCTCTCAATCTATGCTTGTTCTCACCTACCCTAAATAACAACAGTAACTACACTTCACCGATGGCAAAACTAAGACAAATTAAAAGCAAAATACTGCAGATGCTGCAGATCTGGAAAAGAAACAAAGTTTTGGAAAAGCTCAGATCTGGCAGCATCCGTGGGGAGAGAAACAGAGTTAACATTTCGAGTCCTATATGACTCAAAATGGAATAGGGCCTGGGTGGAATGTGCTCAGTGCAGACTCGATGATTCTATGTCGACTCCTCTTAGGAACTGAAACTCTTTCAGACATCCTGAGATTGCGAAAGGTTCAGTAGAGATATTTTTCGCACAGCACTTAAACTGCAGCCTGTTCAAAATGTACAAAAAAGTAAACAAACACCACCCAAAGCAAACCCAATAACTCATTTATCTCAATGCCGTGTCCAATGTTTTATTCAGTATTTTCAAGTCCTGTGCAAAGATCTCAGGAATATTTCTGTTGGGTGCAACAAGTCACTAAACAAACACGGATTATTTTTTTGGTTTTAAAAGGTTTCTAGACAATTAGGGATGGGCAATAAATGCCAGCCAGGTCCACATCCTTTAAAGCAATTTTTAAAACTTAAACAGTCATTTTCGATTAGAGAAATATTAAAAATTACAGAAGTATAGGACAGGGAGGGTCAGATTGTTTCCAATGTGTGAAGAGGTTTTAGACTAACAGGACGCTGGTGTTAAGATTGAATGAAAGATTTAGGGTAAAGGGAGCAAGATAAATCTTGCACATGGAGAGTTGGGAGGCTGGGGAATGAATCAGAAACCATGGCATCATGTAACAAGAGGTTAAATAGGGAAAGCAGAGGAATGGAGGGGGAAGCGAAGGAATGTTGGAACAGGGCGGGCACACGGGATTAGGACTACCCCGGTGAGGGATAAACAGCACCATTTCTGTGTTGCAGTTGCGATCTAACTTGTATAACACTTGAGACCATGAGTTTTTAATTCCATTCTGTAGGGCCAGACTTCCCCCTCCCACCAATGAGCAGCACAGCATGGAATCGAAAGCCAAGTCTCAGCGTGAAGAACCATATACTCACACAGCCACCAGCTGGATCTTGAACTTGATGGAAGTCGGGTTAAATTCAGGCTTACTCAAATTGTGTTCACATTTCTGCAATGGTCAGGAGAAGGAAAAACACAAACTCAAACCAAAGATTTGGAAACAAAATCTCCAAAGACAACATCTGCCCCAGTTTGTAAGTTATATCTGATAGCTCTGAACAGATACCCCCTCTCCACACACAATTAGCAATTATATTTTAAACCACAATTGTCAAGGTGCTTTGGAAAGTCAGGAGAATCTCAACTCCACCCGCACCTCAGAAAGGATTCTTTCAGAGCTTGACTTCTCGGAATACGATGCGGGAATAACTAAGTTGCTATGCCAGTTAACCCCTTGCGTGCTCAACAATCTTTAGCACAACTGCTAAAGCCGCCTTTGGCAGTTTTGCGGAAGAGTTGCTGAAATTTCTGAAACATTGTGGGAGAATTTCCAGGATCTAGTACATCGTCGTGGCCACACTGAGCACCATAACTCTCAACATCTTTTTTTAATATTCATTCGTGGGACATGGGCATCGCTGGCTGGGCCAGCATTTATTGCCCATCCCTAGTTGCCCTTGAGAAGGTGGTGGTGAGCTGCCTGATTGAATCGCTGCAGTCCACGTGCTGTGGGTTGATCCACAATGCCATTAGGGAGGGAATTCCAGGATTTTGACCCAGCGACTGCGAAGGAACGGCGATTATATTTCCAAGGAAGGACGGAGAGTGGCTTGGAGGGGAACTTGTAGGTGGTGGTGTTCCCATTTATCTGCTGCCCTTGTCCTTCTAGATGGAAGTGGTCGTGGGTTTGGAAGGTGCTGTCTAAGGATCTTTGGTGAATTGCTGCGGTGCATCTTGTAGATAGTACACACTGCTGCTACTGAGCGTCGGTGGAGGGATTGACTGTTTGCCGATGTGGTGCCAATCAAGCTCGGTCCTGGATGGTGTCGAGCTTCTTGAGTGTTGTTGGAGCTGCACCCATCCAGACAAGTGGGGAGTATTCCATCACACTCCTGACTTGTGCCTTGTAGATGGTGGACAGGCTTTGGGAAGTCAGGTGAATTACTCGCCTCAAGATTCTTAGCCTTCATTCTCAACATGCTTAATTTTCCAACAGGGCTAACTGAGCAACTGCTGCATGAGGTTAGTTCCGAGAGCCATTGTAAAGCATATTATTGTTATTAAATGTTAAGGGCAAAATAAATGCAACTGCTGCTGATTATTTGCCTCCAGTAGCTCAAGGAGAGTTGAAACTGAGAAAATGTCATTGGCTTCCTCCTCCTCCCTCAGCACACTTCCACCCACGACACCCTTTCACAATTCTGGAGCTTCCCTGGTGGGAGGCACCTGTGACTCTTTGACCAGAGAAGACAGTGAGTGAGTCACCATTTGTACTCTACAGAAAAGGACTGATTGTTTAAATGAGAAGGAAGTCAAGCAGGCACGTAACACTACCATCCTTTCCAGTGACCTTCCCCCTCAATTGCTGCTACAGGACTCAGCTTTCGTCAGTGTGGGGAGGATGCTGGAGCCTCGTTGGCTTGCACTGACGGAGCAGCAATTCCAACCTCTCCAGACAACTTGCTTTAGTCCTTTCCTGCCCCTCCTACCAGCCCCACTCCCCCAACCTCAGAACAAACATTCAGTAACTCCCATGTCTGGAGTATAGCAGAAACTGATAGCCAAGTTTCGCACACATGAGGACGGTCTAAACCGGGATGTTGGATTTATGTCACATTATCAGTAACCCCCACAGCTTGCCTCCTGGACTTGCACAATTTCACAAGCTGTACTGTCTGGAGACAATACACATCTCTTTAACCTGTGTTGAATGCTCCCTCCACCCACATTGTCTGTACATTTAAGACCTGGCTGGCTGTAGAGATTTGCATTCTAATCAGTATTCTGTAATTTGATTTCTGTGTCTGTGCCCTGTTTGAGAACAGAGACCACTCCATCTGACGAAGGAGCATTGCTCCGAAAGCTTATGGTATTTGCTACCAAATAAACCTGTTGGACTTTAACCTGGTGTTGTGAGACTTCTTACTGGAGTATAGGAACCAGAAGATGCTGCTGGTGAATTGCATCCCCTCCCCTCACCCTTAATCCAATCACTGAGTCAGAATCTCTCAAATAATACTTACTTCCCCCAAGCCCAGTTTCAGGAACCGTGCAACAGGAGGAATTAGGACAAATGGAAGCCAGTACCACAGCAACCTTCCTTTGATAGACAACACTGATGGGATTTGGGAAAGGAATAAAATCCAGTCCAGTCATACTTCTGAGGTTGGATTTGAGGTACGTCACAGAGTGAGTGTGCCGGGACAGGGGAGAGTGGGCGGCACGGTAGCACAGTGGTTAGCACTGCTGCTTCACAGCTCCAGGGACCTGGGTTCGATTCCCGGCCTGAGTCACTGTCTGTGTGGAGTTTGCACATTCTCCTCGTGTCTGCGTGGGTTTCCTCCGGGTGCTCCGGTTTCCTCCCACACTCCAAAGATGTGCGGTTAGGTTGATTGGCTATGCTACATTGCCCCTTAGTGTCCTGGGATGCGTAAATTAGAGGGATTAGCGGGTCATATGTAGGGATATGGGGATAGGGCCTGGGTGGGATTGTGGTCGGTGCAGACTCGATGGGCTTTCAGCACTGTAGGGTTTCTATGATTCTCTATGATTCTATGAGCTCTGCACAACCTCATTATTATGTCGTCTGAAGTATCATAAAGTTCCACTCTGTCAGGAATGTCTAACGTGCAGAGCTTGTGGCCTTCTCTCCAATATTTACAGCTCTCTGCACGCATCTTTCGTCTCTATTCATAAGACCATAAGACATAGGAGCGGAAGTAAGGCCATTCGGCCCATCGAGTCCACTCCACCATTCAATCATGGTTGATTTCAACTCCATTTACCCGCTCTCTCCCCATAGCCCTTAATTCCTCGAGAAATCAAGAATTTATCAATTTCTGTCTTGAAGACGCTCAACGTCTCGGCCTCCACAGCCCTCTGTGGCAATGAATTCCACAGACCCACCACTCTCTGGCTGAAGAAATTTCTCCTCATCTCTGTTCTAAAGTGACTCCCTTTTATTCTAAGGCTGTGCCCCCGCGTCCTAGTCTCCCCTGTTAATGGAAACAACTTCCCTACGTCCATCCTATCTAAGCCGTTCATTATCTTGTAAGTTTCTATCAGATCTCCCCTCAACCTCCTAAACTCCAATGAATATAATCCCACGATCCTCAGACGTTCATCGTATGTCAGGCCTACCATTCCTGGGATCATCCGTGTGAATCTCCGCTGGACCCGCTCCAGTGCCAGTATGTCCTTCCTGAGGTGTGGGGCCCAAAATTGCTCACAGTACTCCAAATGGGGCCTAACCAGTGCTTTATAAAGCCTCAGAAGTACATCCCTGCTTTTGTATTCCAAGCCTCTTGAGATAAATGACAACATTACATTTGCTTTCTTAATTACGGACTCAACCTGCAAGTTTACCTTTAGAGAATCCTGGACTAGGACTCCCAAGTCCCTTTGCACTTTAGCATTATGAATTTTGTCACCGTTTAGAAAATAGTCCATGCCTCTATTCTTTTTTCCAAAGTGTACGACCTCGCACTTGCCCACGTTGAATTTCATCAGCCACTTCTTGGACCACTCTCCTAAACTGTCTAAATCTTTCTGCAGCCTCCCCACCTCCTCAATACTACCTGCCCCTCCACCTATCTTTGTGTCATCGGCAAACTTGGCCAGAATGCTCCCAGTCCCGTCATCTAGATCGTTAATATATAAAGAGAACAGCTGTGGCCCCAACACTGAACCCTGCGGGACACCACTTGTCACCGGTTGCCATTCTGAGAAAGAACCTTTTATCCCAACTCTCTGCCTTCTGTCTGACAGCCAATCGTCAATCCATGTTAGTACCTTGCCTCGAATACCATGGGCCCTTATTTTACTCAGCAGTCTCCCGTGAGGCACCTTGTCAAAGGCCTTTTGGAAGTCAAGATAGATAACATCCATTGGCTCTCCTTGGTCTAACCTATTTGTTATCTCTTCAAAGAACTCTAACAGGTTTGTCAGGCACGACCTCCCCTTACTAAATCCATGCTGACTTGTCTTAATCCGACCCTGCACTTCCAAGAATTTAGAAATCTCATCCTTAACGATGGATTCTAGAATTTTGCCAACAACTGAGGTTAGGCTAATTGGCCTATAATTTTCCATCTTTTTTCTTGTTCCCTTCTTGAACAGTGGGGTTACAACAGCGATTTTCCAATCCTCTGGGACTTTCCCTGACTCCAGTGACTTTTGAAAGATCATAACTAACGCCTCCACTATTTCTTCAGCTATCTCCTTTAGAACTCTAGGATGTAGCCCATCTGGGCCCGGAGATTTATCAATTTTCAGACCTTTTAGTTTCTCTAGCACTTTCTCCTTTGTGATGGCAACCATATTCAACTCTGCCCCCTGACTTTCCTGAATTGTTGGGATATTACTCATGTCTTCTACTGTGAAGACTGACGCAAAGTACTTATTAAGTTCCTCAGCTATTTCCTTGTCTCCCATCACTAGATTACCAGCGTCATTTTGGAGCGGCCCAATGTCTACTTTTGCCTCCCGTTTGTTTTTAATGTATTTAAAGAAACTTTTACTATCATTCCTAATGTTACTGGCTAGCCTACCTTCATATTTGATCCTCTCCTTCCTTATTTCTCTCTTTGTTATCCTCTGTTTGTTTTTATAGCCTTCCCAATCTTCTGACTTCCCACTACTCTTTGCCACATTATAGGCTCTCTCTTTTGCCTTGATGCATTCCCTGACTTCCTTTGTCAGCCATGGCTGCCTAATCCCCCCTCTGATAACCTTTCTTTTGTTTGGGATGAACCTCTGCACTGTGTCCTCAATTACTCCCAGAAACTCCTGCCATTGCTGTTCTACTGTCTTTCCCATTAGGCTCTGCTTCCAGTCGATTTTTGTCAGTTCCTCCCTCATGCGCCTGTAATTACCTTTATTTAACTGTAGAACCTTCACATCTGATTCTGCCTTCCTTCTTTCAAATTGCAGACTGAATTCTACCATATTATGATCACTGCTTCCTAAGTGTTCCCTTACTTTAAGATCTTTTATCACGTCTGGCTCATTACATAACACTAAGTCCAGAATAGCCTGTTCCCTCGTGGGCTCCATCACAAGCTGTTCCAAAAAGCCATCCTGTAAACATTCAATGAATTCCCTTTCTTTGGGTCCACTGGCAACATTATTTACCCAGTCCACCTGCATATTGAAATCCCCCATGATCACTGTGACCTTGCCTTTCTGACATGCCCTTTCTATTTCGTGGTGCATTTTGTGCCCCTGGTCCTGACCACTGTCAGGAGGCCTGTACATAACTCCCATTATGGTTTTTTTGCCTTTGTGGTTCCTCAACTCTACCCACACAGACTCCACATCGTCTGACCCTATGTCGTTTAGTGCTATTGATTTAATTTCATTTCTAATTAACAAGGCAACCCCACCCCCTCTACCCACCCCTCTGTCTTTTCGATAGGTTGTGAATCCCTGGATGTTTAACTGCCAGTCCTGAACCCCCTGCAACCACGTCTCTGTGATGCCTACCACATCATACCTGCCAGTCACAATCTGGGCCACAAGCTCATCTATCTTGTTCCGGACACTGCGGGCATTTAAATATAGCACCTTTAATTCTGCCCTCCATCATTAACCCTTTTGTCATTTAATCACTTCTGCCCTCCAGCCTATCTGAGATTTTCTTCTTCACATAGAACGAACTGGATAAAAACTAAATGTTCGGTCCAAACTGCCCACGTTGGTGTATATTGTCCACACGAGCCTGCAGTCATTGGTCTGAATCTAGTCTTACCCTTTTGTTCTTTGCCTGACCTCCCTCTCCACTCTCCCACTTGTTTTAAAGCTGTTCATGACTAACTTTCCAGTTCTAATGACAGATCTCTGACCTGAAATGTAAACTCTGGTTTCTGTCTCTTTCTCCACAGGGGTTGTCTGACCTGCTGAGTGTTTCCAGCTTTTTTTCTGTTCTTACTCCAGTGTTTAAAAACCTGTGCTGGGAGTGCTTGATCCTGAGGTCGCTTCACAAGCCTGGAGAGTCTAGTAGAGACTCCAACTGTCTCTGAAGTCAGCCACGAGTTGTGAATCTTTGAAAATCTCTAGCTCAGAAGGGCCCTTTGAATGTTCAGTTGTTGAGTAAATACCAGATTGAGGTCCATAGAATTTTGGACACTTAAAGGAATCAAACGATTTGAGAATAGGGCGAGGAAGTGGAGTTGTGGAGCAGAGGAGCAGACGCAAGGGGCCATCTGGCCTCATCCTGCTCCTATTATGTTCTTTGAAACATTCATATCCATCCTCTCTTGTCCCACAGTAAATAACTCACCTGCCCACCCCATAGACACCCAGTTCCCCACCGGACCTACCCGACAACGCAGCGAGCGCTTTATCAGGAGATGCTTGTGCTTTGGGTACAACTGGGAAGCAGAGATTGGCTGAAAGTCTGGCTGCAACAGTCGCTGATGAAGGGTGGTCACTGCACAGATTAAAACAAAGAGACAGATTAACAGATTACTCCACCTGCCCCTTTCACTCACTATTTAGAATCATAGACTAAATACAGCTCAGGCAGCTGCAATTCAGCCTGACGTGTCCATGTTTGCTCTTTGCAAGGTCAACTCAGCTACTCCCACCGCCTGGCCTTTTCCCCCGTAGCCCTGCAAATTATTTCTCTTCAGGTACATGTCCAATACTTTTTGATACTCAGGCACTTAGAAACTTGCCCTGAGTCCATTCATGGTGTGAAATCAGGCTGCAGACACTCTCCAACAGCTAATTTAACCCACCAATTCATCACAGAATTCACATAGCATCCATAATACCATCCTGCCACCTGGTTAAGTGTGTATACGGAGCCAGGGCCCAGGAGTCAGCAAGCTATGCCAGGTGATTTCAGCTGGGAAAGTGGTAAAGATGCTGGGACTGCGCTCAGTAACACCTGATTGCAGGTTGAGGAATCGACCCAGTGTTCTACTCTCAATAACTAAACTCACAGGAAAAGAGCAGACTGTGCAGGGGCAGGATCAGATCCTGCAGTGTGTACACACACTGGACAGGGGCAGGATCAGATCCTGCAGTGTGTACACACGCACTGTACAGGGGCAGGATCAGATCCTGCAGTGTGTACACACTGGGCAAGGGCAGGATCAGATCCTGCAGTGTGTACACACTGGGCAAGGGCAGGATCAGATCCTGCAGTGTGTACACACACTGGGCAAGGGCAGGATCAGATCCTGCAGTGTGTACACACACTGGACAGGGGCAGGATCAGATCCTGCAGTGTGTACACACACTGGACAGGGGCAGGATCAGATCCTGCAGTGTGTACACACACTGGGCAAGGGCAGGATCAGATCCTGCAGTGTGTACACACACTGGGCAAGGGCAGGATCAGATCCTGCAGTGTGTACACACGCACTGTACAGGGGCAGGATCAGATCCTGCAGTGTGTACACACACTGGGCAAGGGCAGGATCAGATTCTGCAGTGTGTACACACACTGGTTAAGGGCAGGATCAGATCCTGCAGTGTGTACACACACTGGGCAAGGGCAGGATCAGATTCTGCAGTGTGTACACACACTGGTTAAGGGCAGGATCAGATCCTGCAGTGTGTACACACACTGGGCAAGGGCAGGATCAGATCCTGCAGTGTGTACACACACTGGGCAAGGGCAGGATCAGATCCTGCAGTGTGTACACACACTGGGCAAGGGCAGGATCAGATCCTGCAGTGTGTACACACACTGGGCAAGGGCAGGATCAGATCCTGCAGTGTGTACACACACTGGGCAAGGGCAGGATCAGATCCTGCAGTGTGTACACACACTGGGCAAGGGCAGGATCAGATCCTGCAGTGTGTATACACACACTGGGCAGGGGCAGGGTCAGATCCTGCAGTGTGTACACACACACTGGGCAGGGGCAGGATCAGATCCTGCAGTGTGTACACACACACTGGGCAAGGGCAGGATCAGATCCTGCAGTGTGTACACACACACTGGGCAAGGGCAGGATCAGATCCTGCAGTGTGTACACACACACTGGGCAAGGGCAGGATCAGATCCTGCAGTGTGTACACACACACTGGGCAAGGGCAGGATCAGATCCTGCAGTGCGTACACACACACTGGGCAGGGGCAGGATCAGATCCTGCAGTGTGTACACACACTGGGCAGGGGCAGGATCAGATCCTGCAGTGCGTACACACTGGGCAAGGGCAGGATCAGATCCTGCAGTGTGTACACACACTGGTTAAGGGCAGGATCAGATCCTGCAGTGTGTACACACACTGGGCAAGGGCAGGATCAGATCCTGCAGTGTGTACACACACTGGGCAGGGGCAGGATCAGATCCTGCAGTGTGTACACACACTGGGCAGGGGCAGGATCAGATCCTGCAGTGTGTACACACACACTGGGCAGGGGCAGGATCAGATCCTGCAGTGTGTACACACACACTGGGCAAGGGCAGGATCAGATCCTGCAGTGTGCACACACACACTGGGCAAGGGCAGGATCAGATCCTGCAGTGTGCACACACACACTGGGCAGGATCAGATCCTGCAGTGTGCACACACACACTGGGCAGGATCAGATCCTGCAGTGTGTACACACGCACTGGGCAAGGGCAGGATCAGATCCTGCAGTGTGTACACACACTGGGCAGGGGCAGGATCAGATCCTGCAGTGTGTACACACACACTGGGCAGGGGCAGGATCAGATCCTGCAGTGTGTACACACACACTGGGCAAGGGCAGGATCAGATCCTGCAGTGTGCACACACACACTGGGCAAGGGCAGGATCAGATCCTGCAGTGTGCACACACACACTGGGCAGGATCAGATCCTGCAGTGTGCACACACACACTGGGCAGGATCAGATCCTGCAGTGTGTACACACGCACTGGGCAAGGGCAGGATCAGATCCTGCAGTGTGTACACACACTGGGCAGGGGCAGGATCAGATCCTGCAGTGTGTACACACACACTGGGCAAGGGCAGGATCAGATCCTGCAGTGTGTACACACACTGGGCAGGATCAGATCCTGCAGTGTGTACACACACTGGGCAGGATCAGATCCTGCAGTGTGTACACACACTGGGCAGGGGCAGGATCAGATCCTGCAGTGTGTACACACACTGGGCAGGGGCAGGATCAGATCCTGCAGTGTGTACACACACTGGGCAGGGGCAGGATCAGATCCTGCAGTGTGTACACACACTGGGCAGGGGCAGGATCAGATCCTGCAGTGTGTACACACACACTGGGCAAGGGCAGGATCAGATCCTGCAGTGTGTACACACACTGGGCAAGGGCAGGATCAGATCCTGCAGTGTGTACACACACACTGGGCAGGGGCAGGATCAGATCCTGCAGTGTGTACACACACACTGGGCAGGGGCAGGATCAGATCCTGCAGTGTGTACACACACTGGTTAAGGGCAGGATCAGATCCTGCAGTGTGTACACACACACTGGGCAGGGGCAGGATCAGATCCTGCAGTGTGCACACACACACTGGGCAAGGGCAGGATCAGATCCTGCAGTGTGTACACACACACTGGGCAGGGGCAGGATCAGATCCTGCAGTGTGTACACACACACTGTGCAGGGGCAGGATCAGATCCTGCAGTGTGTACACACACACTGGGCAAGGGCAGGATCAGATCCTGCAGTGTGTACACACACACTGGGCAGGGGCAGGATCAGATCCTGCAGTGCGTACACACACTGGGCAAGGGCAGGATCAGATCCTGCAGTGTGTACACACACACTGGGCAGGATCAGATCCTGCAGTGCGTACACACACACTGGGCAAGGGCAGGATCAGATCCTGCAGTGTGTACACACACACTGGGCAGGGGCAGATCCTGCAGTGCGTACACACACACTGGGCAGGGGCAGGATCAGATCCTGCAGTGTGTACACACACACTGGGCAGGGGCAGGATCAGATCCTGCAGTGTGTACACACACACTGGGCAGGGGCAGGATCAGATCCTGCAGTGTGTACACACACACTGGGCAGGGGCAGGATCAGATCCTGCAGTGTGTACACACACTGGGCAGGGGCAGGATCAGATCCTGTAGTGCGTACACACACACTGGGCAGGGGCAGATCCTGCAGTGTGTACACACACACTGGGCAAGGGCAGGATCAGACCCTGCAGTGTGTACACACACTGGGCAAGGGCAGGATCAGATCCTGCAGTGTGTACACACACTGGGCAGGGGCAGGATCAGATCCTGTAGTGCGTACACACACACTGGGCAGGGGCAGATCCTGCAGTGTGTACACACACACTGGGCAAGGGCAGGATCAGATCCTGCAGTGTGTACACACACTGGGCAAGGGCAGGATCAGATCCTGCAGTGTGTACACACACTGGGCAGGGGCAGGATCAGATCCTGCAGTGCGTACACACACTGGGCAGGGGCAGGATCAGATCCTGCAGTGTGTACACACACTGGGCAAGGGCAGGATCAGATCCTGCAGTGTGTACACACACTGGGCAAGGGCAGGATCAGATCCTGCAGTGTGTACACACACTGGGCAAGGGCAGGATCAGATCCTGCAGTGTGTACACACACTGGGCAAGGGCAGGATCAGATCCTGCAGTGTGTACACACACTGGGCAGGGGCAGGATCAGATCCTGTAGTGCGTACACACACACTGGGCAGGGGCAGATCCTGCAGTGTGTACACACACACTGGGCAAGGGCAGGATCAGATCCTGCAGTGTGTACACACACTGGGCAAGGGCAGGATCAGATCCTGCAGTGTGTACACACACTGGGCAAGGGCAGGATCAGATCCTGCAGTGCGTACACACACTGGGCAGGGGCAGGATCAGATCCTGCAGTGTGTACACACACTGGGCAAGGGCAGGATCAGATCCTGCAGTGTGTACACACACTGGGCAAGGGCAGGATCAGATCCTGCAGTGTGTACACACACTGGTTAAGGGCAGGATCAGATCCTGCAGTGTGTACACACACTGGGCAAGGGCAGGATCAGATCCTGCAGTGTGTACACACACTGGACAGGGGCAGGATCAGATCCTGCAGTGTGTACACACACTGGGCAAGGGCAGGATCAGATCCTGCAGTGTGTACACACACTGGGCAGGGGCAGGATCAGATCCTGCAGTGTGTACACACACACTGGGCAGGGGCAGGATCAGATCCTGCAGTGTGTACACACGCACTGGGCAAGGGCAGGATCAGATCCTGCAGTGTGTACACACACACTGGGCAAGGGCAGGATCAGATCCTGCAGTGTGTACACACACACTGGGCAAGGGCAGGATCAGATCCTGCAGTGTGCACACACACACTGGGCAGGATCAGATCCTGCAGTGTGCACACACACACTGGGCAGGATCAGATCCTGCAGTGTGTACACACACACTGGGCAGGATCAGATCCTGCAGTGTGTACACACACACTGGGCAGGATCAGATCCTGCAGTGTGTACACACACACTGGACAGGGGCAGGATCAGATCCTGCAGTGTGTACACACACACTGGGCAAGGGCAGGATCAGATCCTGCAGTGTGTACACACACTGGGCAGGGGCAGGATCAGATCCTGCAGTGTGTACACACACACTGGGCAGGGGCAGGATCAGATCCTGCAGTGTGTACACACACTGGGCAGGGGCAGGATCAGATCCTGCAGTGTGTACACACACACTGGGCAGGGGCAGGATCAGATCCTGCAGTGTGTACACACACACTGGGCAAGGGCAGGATCAGATCCTGCAGTGTGTACACACACACTGGGCAAGGGCAGGATCAGATCCTGCAGTGTGTACACACACACTGGGCAAGGGCAGGATCAGATCCTGCAGTGTGTACACACACACTGGGCAGGGGCAGGGTCAGATCCTGCAGTGCGTACACACACTGGGCAGGATCAGATCCTGCAGTGTGTACACACACTGGGCAGGATCAGATCCTGCAGTGTGTACACACACTGGGCAAGGGCAGGATCAGATCCTGCAGTGTGTACACACACTGGGCAGGGGCAGGATCAGATCCTGCAGTGTGTACACACACTGGGCAAGGGCAGGATCAGATCCTGCAGTGTGTACACACACTGGGCAAGGGCAGGATCAGATCCTGCAGTGTGTACACACACTGGGCAGGGGCAGGATCAGATCCTGCAGTGTGTACACACACTGGTTAAGGGCAGGATCAGATCCTGCAGTGTGTACACACACTGGGCAAGGGCAGGATCAGATCCTGCAGTGTGTACACACACTGGGCAGGGGCAGGATCAGATCCTGCAGTGTGTACACACACACTGGACAGGGGCAGGATCAGATCCTGCAGTGTGTACACACACTGTGCAGGGGCAGGATCAGATCCTGCAGTGTGTACACACACTGGGCAAGGGCAGGATCAGATCCTGCAGTGTGTACACACGCACTGGACAGGGGCAGGATCAGATCCTGCAGTGTGTACACACACTGGGCAAGGGCAGGATCAGATCCTGCAGTGTGTACACACACTGGGCAAGGGCAGGATCAGATCCTGCAGTGTGTACACACACTGTGCAGGGGCAGGATCAGATCCTGCAGTGTGTACACACACTGGGCAAGGGCAGGATCAGATCCTGCAGTGTGTACACACACTGGGCAAGGGCAGGATCAGATCCTGCAGTGTGTACACACACTGGGCAGGGGCAGGATCAGATCCTGCAGTGTGTACACACACACTGGGCAGGGGCAGGATCAGATCCTGCAGTGTGTACACACACACTGGGCAAGGGCAGGATCAGATCCTGTAGTGTGTACACACACACTGGGCAAGGGCAGGATCAGATCCTGCAGTGCGTACACACACACTGGGCAGGGGCAGGATCAGATCCTGCAGTGCGTACACACACACTGGGCAAGGGCAGGATCAGATCCTGCAGTGTGTACACACACTGGACAGGGGCAGGATCAGATCCTGCAGTGTGTACACACACACTGGGCAGGGGCAGGATCAGATCCTGCAGTGTGTACACACACTGGGCAAGGGCAGGATCAGATCCTGCAGTGTGTACACACACTGGGCAGGGGCAGGATCAGATCCTGCAGTGTGTACACACACACTGGGCAGGGGCAGGATCAGATCCTGCAGTGTGTACACACACTGGGCAAGGGCAGGATCAGATCCTGCAGTGTGTACACACACTGGACAAGGGCAGGATCAGATCCTGCAGTGTGTACACACACACTGGGCAGGGGCAGGATCAGATCCTGCAGTGTGTACACACACTGGGCAAGGGCAGGATCAGATCCTGCAGTGTGTACACACACACTGGGCAGGGGCAGGATCAGATCCTGCAGTGTGTACACACACTGGGCAAGGGCAGGATCAGATCCTGCAGTGTGTACACACACTGGGCAAGGGCAGGATCAGATCCTGCAGTGTGTACACACACTGGACAAGGGCAGGATCAGATCCTGCAGTGTGTACACACACACTGGGCAGGGGCAGGATCAGATCCTGCAGTGTGTACACACACTGGGCAAGGGCAGGATCAGATCCTGCAGTGTGTACACACACTGGGCAAGGGCAGGATCAGATCCTGCAGTGTGTACACACACTGGGCAAGGGCAGGATCAGATCCTGCAGTGTGTACACACACACTGGGCAGGGGCAGGATCAGATCCTGCAGTGTGTACACACACTGGGCAAGGGCAGGATCAGATCCTGCAGTGTGTACACACACTGGGCAAGGGCAGGATCAGATCCTGCAGTGTGTACACACACTGGACAGGGGCAGGATCAGATCCTGCAGTGTGTACACACACACTGGGCAGGGGCAGGATCAGATCCTGCAGTGTGTACACACACTGGGCAGGGGCAGGATCAGATCCTGCAGTGTGTACACACTCACTGGGCAGGGGCAGGATCAGATCCTGCAGTGTGTACACACACACTGGGCAGGGGCAGGGGCAGGATCAGATCCTGCAGTGTGTACACACACACTGGGCAGGGGCAGGATCAGATCCTGCAGTGTGTACACACACACTGGGCAGGGGCAGGATCAGATCCTGCAGTGTGTACACACACACTGGGCAGGGGCAGGATCAGATCCTGCAGTGTGTACACACACACTGGGCAGGGGCAGGATCAGATCCTGCAGTGTGTACACACACACTGGGCAGGATCAGATCCTGCAGTGTGTACACACACTGGGCAAGGGCAGGATCAGATCCTGCAGTGTGTACACACGCACTGGACAGGGGCAGGATCAGATCCTGCAGTGTGTACACACACTGGGCAAGGGCAGGATCAGATCCTGCAGTGTGTACACACACTGGGCAGGGGCAGGATCAGATCCTGCAGTGTGTACACACACACTGGGCAAGGGCAGGATCAGATCCTGCAGTGTGTACACACACACTGGGCAAGGGCAGGATCAGATCCTGCAGTGTGTACACACACTGGGCAGGGGCAGGATCAGATCCTGCAGTGTGTACACACACTGGGCAGGGGCAGGATCAGATCCTGCAGTGTGTACACACACACTGGGCAGGGGCAGGATCAGATCCTGCAGTGTGTACACACACACTGGGCAGGGGCAGGATCAGATCCTGCAGTGTGTACACACACTGGGCAAGGGCAGGATCAGATCCTGCAGTGTGTACACACACTGGGCAAGGGCAGGATCAGATCCTGCAGTGTGTACACACACTGGGCAAGGGCAGGATCAGATCCTGCAGTGTGTACACACACACTGGGCAGGGGCAGGATCAGATCCTGCAGTGTGTACACACACTGGGCAAGGGCAGGATCAGATCCTGCAGTGTGTACACACACTGGGCAAGGGCAGGATCAGATCCTGCAGTGTGTACACACACTGGACAGGGGCAGGATCAGATCCTGCAGTGTGTACACACACACTGGGCAGGGGCAGGATCAGATCCTGCAGTGTGTACACACACTGGGCAGGGGCAGGATCAGATCCTGCAGTGTGTACACACTCACTGGGCAGGGGCAGGATCAGATCCTGCAGTGTGTACACACACACTGGGCAGGGGCAGGGGCAGGATCAGATCCTGCAGTGTGTACACACACACTGGGCAGGGGCAGGATCAGATCCTGCAGTGTGTACACACACACTGGGCAGGGGCAGGATCAGATCCTGCAGTGTGTACACACACACTGGGCAGGGGCAGGATCAGATCCTGCAGTGTGTACACACACACTGGGCAGGATCAGATCCTGCAGTGTGTACACACACTGGGCAAGGGCAGGATCAGATCCTGCAGTGTGTACACACGCACTGGACAGGGGCAGGATCAGATCCTGCAGTGTGTACACACACTGGGCAAGGGCAGGATCAGATCCTGCAGTGTGTACACACACTGGGCAGGGGCAGGATCAGATCCTGCAGTGTGTACACACACACTGGGCAAGGGCAGGATCAGATCCTGCAGTGTGTACACACACACTGGGCAAGGGCAGGATCAGATCCTGCAGTGTGTACACACACTGGGCAGGGGCAGGATCAGATCCTGCAGTGTGTACACACACTGGGCAGGGGCAGGATCAGATCCTGCAGTGTGTACACACACACTGGGCAGGGGCAGGATCAGATCCTGCAGTGTGTACACACACACTGGGCAGGGGCAGGATCAGATCCTGCAGTGCGTACACACACTGGGCAGGGGCAGGATCAGATCCTGCAGTGTGTACACACACTGGGCAAGGGCAGGATCAGATCCTGCAGTGTGTACACACACTGGGCAAGGGCAGGATCAGATCCTGCAGTGTGTACACACACACTGGGCAAGGGCAGGATCAGATCCTGCAGTGTGTGTACACACACTGGACAGGGGCAGGATCAGATCCTGCAGTGTGTACACACACACTGGGCAGGGGCAGGATCAGATCCTGCAGTGTGTACACACACTGGGCAAGGGCAGGATCAGATCCTGCAGTGTGTACACACACACTGGGCAGGGGCAGGATCAGATCCTGCAGTGTGTACACACACTGGGCAAGGGCAGGATCAGATCCTGCAGTGTGTACACACACTGGGCAAGGGCAGGATCAGATCCTGCAGTGTGTACACACACTGGACAAGGGCAGGATCAGATCCTGCAGTGTGTACACACACACTGGGCAGGGGCAGGATCAGATCCTGCAGTGTGTACACACACTGGGCAAGGGCAGGATCAGATCCTGCAGTGTGTACACACACTGGGCAAGGGCAGGATCAGATCCTGCAGTGTGTACACACACTGGGCAAGGGCAGGATCAGATCCTGCAGTGTGTACACACACACTGGGCAGGGGCAGGATCAGATCCTGCAGTGTGTACACACACTGGGCAAGGGCAGGATCAGATCCTGCAGTGTGTACACACACTGGGCAAGGGCAGGATCAGATCCTGCAGTGTGTACACACACTGGACAGGGGCAGGATCAGATCCTGCAGTGTGTACACACACACTGGGCAGGGGCAGGATCAGATCCTGCAGTGTGTACACACACTGGGCAGGGGCAGGATCAGATCCTGCAGTGTGTACACACACACTGGGCAGGGGCAGGATCAGATCCTGCAGTGTGTACACACACACTGGGCAGGGGCAGGATCAGATCCTGCAGTGTGTACACACACACTGGGCAGGGGCAGGATCAGATCCTGCAGTGTGTACACACACACTGGGCAGGGGCAGGATCAGATCCTGCAGTGTGTACACACACACTGGGCAGGATCAGATCCTGCAGTGTGTACACACACTGGGCAAGGGCAGGATCAGATCCTGCAGTGTGTACACACACACTGGGCAAGGGCAGGATCAGATCCTGCAGTGTGTACACACACTGGGCAAGGGCAGGATCAGATCCTGCAGTGTGTACACACACTGGGCAGGGGCAGGATCAGATCCTGCAGTGTGTACACACACACTGGGCAAGGGCAGGATCAGATCCTGCAGTGTGTACACACACACTGGGCAAGGGCAGGATCAGATCCTGCAGTGTGTACACACACTGGGCAGGGGCAGGATCAGATCCTGCAGTGTGTACACACACTGGGCAGGGGCAGGATCAGATCCTGCAGTGTGTACACACACACTGGGCAGGGGCAGGATCAGATCCTGCAGTGTGTACACACACACTGGGCAGGGGCAGGATCAGATCCTGCAGTGCGTACACACACTGGGCAGGGGCAGGATCAGATCCTGCAGTGTGTACACACACTGGGCAAGGGCAGGATCAGATCCTGCAGTGTGTACACACACTGGGCAATGGCAGGATCAGATCCTGCAGTGTGTACACACTGGGCAGGGGCAGGATCAGATCCTGCAGTGTGTACACACTGGGCAGGGGCAGGATCAGATCCTGCAGTGCGTACACACACTGGGCAGGGGCAGGATCAGATCCTGCAGTGTGTACACACACTGGGCAGGGGCAGGATCAGATCCTGCAGTGTGTACACACACACTGGGCAGGGGCAGGATCAGATCCTGCAGTGTGTACACACACACTGGGCAGGGGCAGGATCAGATCCTGCAGTGTGTACACACACACTGGGCAGGGGCAGGATCAGATCCTGCAGTGTGTACACACACTGGGCAGGGGCAGGATCAGATCCTGCAGTGTGTACACACACTGGGCAGGCATTCGTAATATCCTCTGTGGGCAAATATCACATTTCATTCAATGTCCAGTCCAGGCTCACGCTGGACAACAGCTGTTTGTGAAGGGAAAACTGCAAGTGGAGACTTCAGACTCTGCCTCACATCAAGGGTGAAGAAAGGCAAGATGATATAAGGCCGGATAAGTTGCCTCTTTGTTCTGTGACCAGGCAACATGCCTGCAATGTAGGAATAGTCCAAGCGGGCATCAATCTTTAAAAGTAGATAACTTACTACATAGATTAACCCACTCCTCAACATTCATTCATTTTTTAGCCTCCTCAAGCTGGGTAATATTTCAACTTACACCTGATAGAACTATTATCTCTTCTCTTCCTATCACAAGCGTCAGCATGACTAAGCGCAGTACTCTGGGCAGCGTTAGGGGGTAGTAGATTCAAGTCCCTGACTTGTGTTCATTAGCCCGGGCGGATTACAATGCGGTACTGTGCGAGAGGACCACATTGTCAGGTTAACCCCCAGCTGCCTGTTCTTGTTCTTTCTGAAGAGGCTAAAGATGACACGGGATTAATCAAAGAGCAGAGTTCTCCCTCAATGAAGAATATGGGAAAAGAAACTTCACTAACTGGCCATTAGCCTCACTGCTGATTGTGAGATTTGTGCTGCACACAAACCGGCTGCTGCATTCGGATTAAAAAGTGACTACTCAGTCAAAGCAACTCCAAGGACTCTGGGTTTTCCTGCGACACAGTGCATGTAACATTGAATATATCCCCTTCTCGCGAGTGTCTTTCCAATATCTAGCTACAGAACTGTGGTACACCACCAAGACTCCCAAAATATCTGGCAATGCACTAAGGCAGTAGGACAGCGGAAGAACTCAGTGTTCATGTGTTACACTCACAAGGGAGCCTCAGTGGATTTTGGCCAGATTTCTGTACCACAAACATCTGTCTGCAAGCATGCTATCATCTGAAGGAATATTAATGTTCTTCCGTTACAGTTATTGAATTCCATATTCAGTACATAGTGTGGCTTGATTGTTACCCTCAGGCAGGTTTAGGGCTCGAGTGTAATAATCTTCTGGAAGCGGCTCCACTTCCTCTAATGGCTGGGCAGGCTCGATCTTTATCTCTTTGTGGTCCTCTGCTTCTTTCAGCCTAGGAAACAGGATGATGACACATGAACAAGAAATCCAGCTAGCTACCGCAACCAAATGTAACTGCCTCCTATCTGACGGCTCTGTGCTCAGCAAAGGGCCAGTTGAGACAGGAAGGTACAAAAATCTCCTCATATAAAGATCAAGGCTGTTTTTAATGTAAGCAAAATATTTGACCATGAGGGAATCACAGCAACCTAGTATGTCCTCCCTTTCTGTTCATACACATGTATTATACAGGCAGGCGTCACTGGACAGTGATGGGAAGACTTGACTTGGCCCCAGACTCCTTAGTGAGGGACAAAGAATCAACTGCAGCCTCCTGCTGTTTTCTAGATTGGATTAACCCAGTCAGTCATTGAGTTTGTTCAAGGCTGAGATCAATAGATTTTTAATCAGTAAGTGAATCAAATGTTATGGGGATAAGGCAGGAAAGTGGAGCTGAGGATTATCATATCAGATCAGTCATGATCTTATTGAATGGCGGAGCAGATTCAATGGGCTAAATGGTCTACTTCTGCCATGGGTGGCACGGTGGCACAGTGGCTAGAACTGCTGCCTCACAGTACCTGAAACCCATGTTCCATTCTGGCCTTGGGTGACTGTCCGTGTGGAGTTTGCACGTTCAGATTAGGTGGATTGGCCGTGCCAAATTACCCCTTAGTGTGTAGGTTAGAGGGATGAGTGGGGAAAATGCATGGAGCTACGGGGATAAGGGCTGGGTAAGATGCCCTGTCGGAGAGTTGGTGCAGACTCGATGGGCCAAATGGTCTCTTTATGGACTGCAGGATTCTTCTGCATAAGATCTAATAGAGATTGGGTTCAAACCTCAAACCTAACTCGCTCTACGGAATCAAACATCTTGCCACCAGCATAACAGATTATTCAGTTCAGAGACACAAACAGAAAAACGCTGGAAAATCTCAGCAGGTCTGACACATCTGTGGAGAGCGAATAGAGCCAATGTTTCGAGTCTGGATAACCCTTCATCAGTTCAGAGAGTTAACTGCTCTCCCAGCAAGAACCAAGCAAGCTGAAACACACAGTGCAGCAAGGCACTAATGCCCAATGCCACACCCCCCCCCCAAACAACATCACACCGCCCCCACAAATTTCAGCAGCTGCTTCATGTGCAGTAAGTTACTTACGTCGACCCAGCAAGGGTAATGATAGGGGCCCCGGATCTCTGTCGCTGCAGTCTTGTGCCGAGACCGTACTTGTCCTGAAATAAAATGCATCAAGATCACAAAGTCATCCCTCAGAAGGAGCATTAATTGAAAGGTTACGGCATGGAGCTGTAGAATAGTGAATGACCAAATAAAATGGATTCAGTGTCAGAATAAAGCATTACAGAAAGGATATGAAATGTTCAAAACATGGCCACTCAATAGACCAGAACAAGCAGCAATACAAGGATACAACTTGCCTTTCACACAGATTATTTTGTTCTCTTTGAACAATGGTGTCCAAAGAGCTTTTTGGATAATGTCAAAGGGTATTGTCATGCAGCCCAATTTCAGTTTGAAAGGACAAAAAAAAAATTATAACCAGTGGGATCTCCACAGTTTGAGGTTCCAACACTCACTATACTACAGTCAGTAAATTAGCATTAGCACAACATTTCTTTAGCATATTGATTACCAAAACATTAAGTGAGGACTAGCGCACAGAGACTTCCTTATGATATACACATCATACGTACCCATGTATTAATGATAAACACTTGTACACGACAAATTGCATATGACACATGCATATTATATATACACACATGCTGAATACACACAAACATGTGAACATATGAATTGGAAGCAGGTGTAGACCATTCGATTCCTTGAACCTGCCCCGCTATTCATCAGCATCATGACCAATTTGACTGTGGCCTCAAACTGCACCTTCTCACCTACCTCCAATAATCTTTGAATCCCTCATTAGGCAAAAATCTATCTCCACCTTAAAAATATTCAATAACCCTACCTCCAGCACACTCCCAAGAAGGACTCACAACCCTCAGAGAAAAACATTCTCCTGATCTCCATCTTAAGTGAGAGACCCCTTATTTTTAAACTGTCCCTCCCCCCAGTTCTAGTCTCTCTCTGACAGGGAAACATCCTCTCAGCATCCATCCTGTCAAGCCCCCTCAGGATTTTGTACAAGAGATTCTACGGATTGGTAACACTGGTAGCCAAACTATCTCCATGTCTCTAGCCAATAAAATCAATTCCAAACCCAAAGTTATTTATAAAAGGCTCAAATACCTCCAGAAACAAAAACATATCAAAGGTTACAAATCACCCTCCCTCTTTGGAGCACTGCTTGCTTTATGCAGAAGGCAAATTTGTAAAGACGGCTCGAGCTTTAAGTAGGTTTGACTTTCTTCCCCGGGTTTAAGCCTACCTCCAAAACCACTGTGGGCCACAGTAAAATGCTGGACACACATATGGATCCCCAATGTATGATACAGCAACACAGGGTAACTGAACATAGTAACTAACTCACCACCACGTGTATAGTGTGTGTCTGCACATGCAGAGCAGCAGCAGTATTGAGACAAAGAAAAAAGTCGTTGAGCAGTTAGTACAATTAACACATACAACCCAAGCAAACAAATCTGATCAGGCTGTGCTGATGGGAACCCTTCATCTTTCGGGCATCAGTAGAATAAATGGGATGGGGAAGCCTTATTTGTTGAAATATTTAATAGTTTTACACAATGCACAAAATCTCCAAGAGGCCTTGCTCTCATGATATTACTCGAGCAGGTAGCCTGTGGGATCCTGCTGTCAGTGATATACCATACCTTCAGACTAACCAGAGCGCCATAGAATCATAGAGGTTTACAGCATGGAAACCGGCCCTTCAGCCCAACTTGTCCATGCCACCATTTTTTTTAAAACCCCAAAGCTAGTCCCAATTGTCCACATTTGGCCCATATCCCTCTATACCCATCTTACCCATGTGACTGTCTAAATGCTTTTTAAAAGACAAAATTGTACCCGCCTCTACTACTACCTCTGGCAGCCTGTTCCAGACACTCACCACCCGTGTGAAAAAATTGTCCCTCTGGACATTTTTGTATCTCTCCCCTCTCACCTTAAACCTATGCCCTCTAGTTTTAGACTCCCCTACCTTTGGGAAAAGATATTGACTATCTAGCTGATCTGTGCCCCTCATTATTTTATAGACCTCTATAAGGTCACCCCTCAGCCTTGTACACTCCAGAGAAAAAAGTCCCAGTCTATCCAGCCTCTCCTTATAACTCAATCCATCAAGTCCCGGTAGCATCCTAGTAAATCTTTTCTGAATTCTTTCTAGTTTAATAATATCCTTTCTATAATAGGGTGACCAGAACTGTACACGGTATTCCAAGTGTAGCCTTATCAATGTCTTGTACAACTTCAACAAGACGTCCCAACTCCTGTATTCAATGTTCTGACCAATGAAACCAAGCATACTGAATGCCTTCTTCACCACTCTGTCCACCTGTGGCTCCACTTTCAAGGAGCTATGAACCTGTACCCCTAGATCTGTTTGCTCTGTAACTCTCCCCAACACCCTACCATTAACTGAGTAAGTCCTGCCCTGGTTCAAGCTACCAAAATGCATCACCTCGCATTTATCTAAATTAAATTAAATTAGACTGTGCCAATCTAGAGCAGCCTGACCCGCAAGGAAAACATGGCCATAAGATCACATCCGACCTGGTACATTTAGAATACCAATCCTCAACTGCCTTCGATAAGTTCTTGGAGAAACAATTTGCAAGATTATGGGGAAAAAATTCAAAGAGCTGCCTCAGGCATGACTGGTCAAATGACTTCTTCTTACTGTCAGGATATTATGATTCTACCACCTTTCTGTTAAGAGCATCTGCCTGCTTCTTAAAAGGAGTCCTGTACCAGGCCATGCCAGCAACAATCATGGCTCCCCACTCCAGCTATTACTCACCACCTGAGTAAAGCAAAACTCCCCAAAATTAATATCAAATTTGTCCCCCAAGGACCTGACCCTGTTTCCACTTGTCCTCTGGATAGGTTGAAAGCACCATTTCAGGCTTATTTTCCCTACACTGTTAAGTATCCTGTACACTACAAGATCTCCCCTATTTAAATACAAACAGTTCTTAGTTCACCAAGTTGGATATTATACAGGACAGAAGGATGCCATTTGGCCCATCTAACCTGTGCCAACTCTCTCTAAATTAACCATTAATTTAGTCCCAGACAATCCTAATCTTTTCCCATTGCACTAAATATTTTTCTTTTTAATTAGAGTCCTGGCAGCTGAAGGTATATTCACCAGAGGTGCAGCGATTAAAATCACACTCAAAAGGCCAGTGTTACAGGAGTGCAGTATCTTGGAGCATTGTGGAGTTTGAGGAGCCTACAGACATCAGGAGGGACCAGGAGCCAATTATGTCAATGAGGACAGGGCCATTAGAACAGGATTTGATGCAAATTATGACATGTGCAGCAAATCTCCGTGGATAGAATGCAGAAGACCAGCCAGGAAAGCCTCAGCATAGTCTAGTCACAGAGGTGATGACAATGAGAAGACGATAGGCAGTCTTAATAATGGCATGGACACGTGGTTGGAAGCTCATCTCAGAGTCAAATGTGACACCAAGGTTGAAAACAGTCTGGTTAAGCCCAAGACAGACCAGAAATACATTTTATACACCTTTTTGTCCTATATATCTTGATACCCCTTAATAACAAAAATCAATCCGTCTCAGTCTTGAAAATTACAAGACTTTTTGGGGAGAGTTCCAGATTTCTGTCACTCTACGAGGAATCCCAGATTTCACACAAGCCAGTCAACTACAGGGATGAGAGAAGGGGGCAGATGAGAGTGTAGACTGCAGCAATTTGAATAAATTATTGGCAGAGGGCAAAGAGTGACTTTGAGAAGCCAAGCATCGAGGTGATGGACTGGGTTTGTGGGCTACAGGGAAGCAGCAGAGGAGCCACGGGAAGGAGGCTCAGGTCCCACACCTCCTGACACAGACAGGGAGGTTAATAGAATCAAGGCCAAAGGTCATAAGGAACAATGCTACCCTTCCTCTTTTCTCCATTAATTCAGCAGACATGCAGGATTCCTTTGCGGAGAACTTACAGAAAAGGCAAGCGGCATGTAGTTTCTGCGCCTAACCAGCTTCTTGCGATCACGTTCAATCTTCTCTCTCTGTGCCAATTGGTGGTAATACTCCAGCAATTTGTTGATCTGTTGAGGAAGGAGGTAGAGAAAGATGCAGCTTAGAACTTCAATTTACAGTCCTCACTGAGGTGTCTCAGGCCTTTTAACTCCCTTCACCTTCAACTTAATTCTCCTGATCAAACTGGCAATGCTGAACTAAGTGAAGTATTGTTAGCTCATTTTTGCCTAATTAATGTATCTCCAATGTAAACATGTTCTAATTTGCACTCAGTCGCAAAGCATTAGAAAATGAGAATTTGAACGAAATACAGTGAAACCTTCATAAATGGCATTTATTTATATAACCAAAGTGGGTACGGTAGCATAATGGGCTGGTAACCCAGAAGTTTGCACTAATAACCCAGTGACCCAAGTTAAAACCATCATGCCAGATGGGAATACAAATTCAATCAATTAAATAAATCTGGAATAAAAAGCCAGTATCACCAATAATGCCCATGAAACAATTGGATTGATGCAAAATCCTCTTCCAACTGAAAACATGGGACATACAAAATTAAAACGTGTATCAACATTGGGGTTTATCAGAGTTCCAAGCTCCAGTCCACACTGCAAGGAGCAAACATGACATGTGCTTGAAATGGAAGGAAGCAGGAAGTGGCACAGAGCTATCATTCGCTTCACTGTACACGACACAGTGAACACATCAGGGGACTGAACAATAACATTAAACCAAAGCCAGATTGTCTGCTGGCTCACTGGATCAATGATGTGGAGATGCTGGCGTTGGACTGGGGTAAACACAGTAAGAGTTTTAACAACATAAGGTTAAAGTCCAACAGGTTTATTTGGTAGCAAATGCCATTAGCTTTCGGAGCTCTGCTCCTTCGTCAGATGGAGTGGATATCCGCTCCCAAACAAGGGACACAGAGTCACAAAATCAAGTTACAGAATACTGATTAGAATGCGAATCTTTACAGCTAATCAAGTCTTAAAGATACAGACAATGTGAGTGGAGGGAGCATTAGGCACAGGTTAAAGAGATGTGTATTGTCTCCAGACAGGACAGCCAGTGAGATTCTGCAAGTCCAGGAGGCAAGCTGTGGGGGTTACTGATAGTGTGACATGAACCCAAACCCCGGCCTCGGCCGTCCCCATGTGTGCGGAACCTGGCCACCAGTCTTCAGCGCTGAAGAAGGAGCTTAAGGCTCCGAAAGCTTGTGGCTTTTGCTACCAAATAAACCTGTTCGACTTTAACCTGGTGTTGTTAAACTTCTTATTGCCTTGTTTGGGAGCAGATATCCACTCCATCTGACGAAGGAGCAGGGCTCCGAAAGCTAATGGCATTTGCTACCAAATAAACCTGTTGGACTTTAACCTGGTGTTGTTAAAACTCTCACTGGATCAAGGCAGCAACCACCATGTGACTGAAGAACAAAGAAATCCTCAGCCTGTACGCAGTCAGCTAATCTTTGCTTTGGAAGAGATACTCCAAAATACCTCTGGTATCCTGGGACAGGCAAAGAGGGAAGACAAATTCGCCAGCCCTCCCGATTACTATCCACTGGATACCAAAAGAATTAAGTGATCTAAAAGACAGTGCAGGAAGGTGGAGTTGAGGTAGAATATACATGATATTATTGCATGGTGGAGCAGGCTCAAAAGACCAAATAGCCAACTACCCAGCTCCTATTTCTCATGATTTCTGGTGGAAAGGGAGAGGCCAGTATCCAGCTTATAGCTTTAGTGGCCCTGTCCTCAACCCTTGCTATTTGGTTAAAAGAGTCTGATCACACATTGTCCAGACTCATGCATATGGGTGCATCCAATGGTCATGAGGCTAATATCAATACGAAAAGGGTGCGGAGGAACTCAGCGTAACGCTAGTCATAGGATTTCTCATTTGTTACTGCATGTTTGTACCACCAAACTCACCCGCTGGGTATGAGGGTTCTCTGGTTCTTGCCACCCTCCGCTGGCTGGAAGAGAAGGAATATGATTAGCACGTCACACAATGCCTCATACACAGAAACGCACAGAAAGGGTGGACAGGGAGAGGGTGGCAGCAGCATGTCGCAAGCTGACCTTGAGAAACAGAAAAGACTTGCAGTTAAATAGTGTCGTTCACGACCGCACAAATCCCAAAAAGCTTTACAGCCAATAAAATAGTCACTGTTCTAAGATAGGGAAACACAACAATGTGCACACAATAAGATCCCACAAAGAGCAATGTGATAATGGTCAGTAATCTGTTTGGCTGATGCTGACTGAGCAATAAATATTGGCCAGAGCAACAGAGACAACCCTCTTGCTCCTCTTTGAAGAGTGCCGTGGAATATTTACTATCACAAGAGATAGACTAGACCTGGCTTAACAATTTATCCAAAGGATAGCACCTCTGACTATGCAGCACTCCTTCAGCACTGCATTAGGAGTGCCAGCCTATGTGCTCATGTGTCTAGAGTGAGGTTTCAACCCACAGCCTCTGGCTTAGCAACACAGAAACAGAGGTGGCATGGGATGGCACAGTGGCAAAGTGGTTAGCACTGCTGCCTCATAGCACCAGGGACCTGGGTTCGATTCCCAGCTTGCGTCACTGTCTGTGCGGAGTCTGCACATTCGCCCTGTGTCTGCGTATTTCCCCTCCGGGTGCTCCAGTTTTCTCTCTCTGTCTGAAAGACATGCTGGTTAGGTGCATTGACCATGCTAAATTCTCCCTCAGTGTACCCGAACAGGCGCCGGAGTGTGGCGACTAGGATATTTTCACAGTAACTTCATTACAGTGTTAATGCAAGCCTATTTGTGATACTAACAAATAAACTAAAACTAAACATAGAAGATAGGAGCAGGAGGAGGCCATTCGGCCGCTTCGAGCCTGCTCCGCCATTCATCACGAGCATGCAGTCATCTTTTACACAGAGCTTAGGTGCAGAACGGGTTGCGGTACAGGTGCGATGGACGGGTGCGGTCCTGGTCAGGTACTGGATGTTGGAACCTGACACTGATGAGAACACTGATGCTGCGCAACAGCGAGTTGATGCCCAGCAAATCCAGGGTCACTGATTGTTCAGTTGGCAGATGGCTGCACCAACCTTCAGGGAGACGGCATCAGTGCCAGGTCAGAGCTGCAGGAAATCCAAAACTCAGTCGTGACTGCAGCAAATAATCCTTCACCTCAGGAACAGTGAATGACAAAACAGGGGACATGCAAAAAACAGTCAATAAAACAAAACGAAAATAATTGGCTAAAAATGTGCCGAGTAACAATGATATGTGAAACAATGTGTATTTACGTAACACCTAGAACACAAAAGCACCTCAAAAGGAAATGTCAGCGATGGGGCAATGTGGAAAATTGCACAATTGAGGTGGGACCAGTTTGGCAGAGAGCTAGTTTGTCAAGGGATGATGGGCAGAGAATGTCAGATTATATTTCAGGTTCAGATTTGTGCTCTCACACCAGAATAAAGGCAGGAGTAAATGAATGCAGTTAGCAAAGGGCCAGATTGTATTCCACCTGTTCCCGTGTTTGGACAATACAGGAGGCAGCCATTCGGCCCATTGTGTCTGCCGGCTCTTTGAAAAAGCTGTCCAATTTAGCCCCATCGCGACCTTTGCACTCAGTCAGTCGAGTCGGCACTACTTACCCACAGATTTGTCAGCCATGCCGACATCTCGAGAAGTCCAGCGGCAGAAGCCACAGGCGAGGTAGTAAGCCTTCTTCATGGTGGTCTTCGCTGGGTCATCGGGGAGAGGCGCTGGGATGTTGGTGGCTCTTGTGGAGAGTGTGTGCATGCAGCACGGGCAGTCAAAACAATTAGCACACCTGCAGAGCACAAACCATTAAGTCAATGACAAACAACAGGCATAGCATCAATTAAATAATCAATTCCTGCAAACCAGAGTCATTCCGGAATTCAGTCACAATCATCACAGTTTAAAATACACGGTGATAAAAGCAGTGAGGATGCTGGAATCTGAAACAAAAGCAGAAAATGCTGGAAAATCTCAGCAGGTCTGACAGCGTCTGTGGGGAGAGAATGGAGCCGACGTTTCGAGTCTGGATGACCCTTCGTCAGAGCTCTGACATCTAGACTCGAAACGTTGGCTCTATTCTCTCCCCACAGATGCTGTCAGACCTGCTGAAATTTTCCAGCATTTTCTGTTTGTTAAAATACACGGTGGTGGGGGAAGTGTGTGAATGGAGAATTTTTTTTAAAAAAACAGTTATTTGGAAGAGTTTTTAAAAATCTGGGATCATTCTCCTTGACCGAGGCAGGGTTAAGTTAAGAGTTCATGGACGTGCTCAAAATCATGTGTGGTTTTGATCAAGAGAGAGGAACTGTTTTTGCTGGCAGTAGGATCAGCAACCAGAGGATACGGATTTAATGTCATCGGCCAAAAGAACAGGAGAGAGCGCTGAGATTTTTTTAAAATTCAGTGATCTAGAGCCTGATAGAATGATGGAAACAAAGTCGATAGAAATTCCACAGGGAACCGGACTAACACTCGGAATGGGAAAAATATTTGCAAGGCTACAAAAGAACACTTGGGGCATTGAACAATTGGACAGTTCTTTCAAATAGCCTGCACAGACACGATGGGCCTGCTGGCCCCCTCAGTGCTGCATCAATCTATGATTAACACTCTGGCATTAAGGCCGATGTACATCTGGCACCGCTGATGACTCAGCTAATAGGTCCACAGTCTGGATATCGCTGGGTCACACACACCAGACAGTCTGTGGTAAAACACATGATCTCAATGATTGAAGTGGTCAGGATATTGCAGTGTCCCTGAACTAAGGAGTGAAACGAAATGCAGCCGAACCTCCTGCTCTTGATTTCTGGTTTGATGGTGCACAAGAGCGAGGGGGCTGGGGAGAGCAGGCCAGGCCACAACATGCTGCATCGTTAGATAATTAGCCTGCCAACTCAGCAATGGGTGAAGCAGCAGGCATGCCCAATATAAGTGACTGCCTACAAAGGAAACCTTGAAATATTAAAGAATACAACACAGTAGATGGTCGATAAATGCAAACCCTCACCATCCACTTCACCCCAAGCAGGCAAGTAGCTGGGGACTGCTAGCTGAACCCAGGAGGTTCACATGGGGATTTCAGCACTGCATTAGTTCCACACAACGAAAGAGATCGAGTTGATCTGCACACCTGTGACCCGATACAGGAAATCTGCCTTTAAATGCGGAACTGGTCAATGGTAACAGCAGCACAGTTTACAAGGAGTCACGAACTGAACTGAGACAAGATGTGACCCCCACTGAGTTGGAACCCGTGGCAACAGACAAAGCAGCTTACCTGTTCTTCTTGAGTTTTGCTTCAGCTGAAGGCATGTTCTCCAGACAGCTTGGGCAGTAATGAGAGTCCACCTGGAGACAGCAAGGTAGACCATCAGCAACTTCACAATACCCACACCAGCTAAAACGGCACCAGGTCCAACCACTCACTAACAAAGTTTTTTGAAGGGGTAACCAAGAAGGTAGATGAGGGCAGTGCAGTTGATGTTGTCTACGTGGACTTTGGCAAGGCCTTTGACAAGGTACCGCATGGTACCTTGTTGCATAAGGTTAAATCTCACGGGATCCAGGGTGAGGTATCTAAATGGATACAAAATTGACTCCTTGACAGGTGGTTGTAGAGGGTTGTTTTTCAAACTGGAGGCCTGTGACCAGCGGTGTGCCTCAGGGATCCGTGTTGGGTCCACTGTTGTCATTTATATCAATGATTTGGATGAGAATATAGGAGGCATGGTTAGTAAGTTTGCAGATGACACCAAGATTGGTGGCATAGTGGACGGTGAAAAAAGTTATCTCCAATTGCAACGGGATCTTGATCAATTGGGCCAGTGGGCTGATGAATGGCAGATGGAGTTTAATTTAGACAAATGCAAGGTGATGCATTTTGGTAGATTGAACCAGGGCAGGACTTACTCAGTTAATGGTAGGGCATTGGGGAGAGTTACAGAACAAAGAGATCTAGGGTACATGTTCATAGCTCCTTGAAAGTGGAGTCACAGGTGGACAGAGTGGTGAAGGCGGCATTTGGCATGCTTGGTTTCATCAATCAGAACATTGAATACAGGAGTTGGAACGTCTTGTTGAAGTTGTCCAAGACATTGGTACGGCCACACTTGGAATACTGTGTGCAATTCTGGTCACCCTATTATAGAAAGGATATTAAACTAGAAAGAGTGCAGAAAAGATTTACTAGGATACTACCAGGACTTGATGGATTGAGTTATAAGAGGAGGCTGGATAGATTGGGAGTTTTTTCTCTGGAGTGTAGGAGGCTGAGGGGTGATCTGATAGAGGTCTATAAAATAATGAGGGGCACAGATCAGCTTGATAGTCAATATCGTTTCCCAAAGGTAGGGGAGTCTAAAACTAGAGGGCATAGGTTTAAGGTGAGAGGGGAGAGATACAAAAATGTCCAGAGGGGCAATTTTTCACACAGAGGGTGGTGAGTGTTTGGAACAAGCTGCCAGAGGTAGTAGTAGAGGTGTTTAGATAGTTACATGGGTACGATGGATATAGAGGGATATGGGCCAAATGCGGGCAATTGGGATTAGCTTAGGGGTTTAAAAAAAAGGGCGGCATGGACAAGTTGGGCCGAAGGGCCTGTTTCCATGCTGTAAACCTCTGACTCTAGAACAAATGTTGAGGCCCTGGGTATACATGATGTCAACTGTGGCTCAATGGGTAGCACCGTCCTGAGTCAGAGATTTGAGAGTTCAAGCCTCACTTCACAGGTCTGAGCCCAAAATTCAGGCTGGCACACTCAGCACAGTACTGAGGAAGCGTTGCACTATCAGAGAAGGTCACAGACATGAATTATACTGGAGGTCATCGAGGGATTTATCCCTTAAGCAACATCGGAAAAAAACAATGCGTTCATTATTTCACTCCTGCTGGGCCGGTGGATTGCTTGCTTCACAAGAGGGACAAAAGTATTTTGTTGGCAGTAAAGTGCTTGGGGATATCTTAAGATGGTGGAAGTTCTCTTTCCTTTCAATCATGGCCGTGCATTTGCTGGTGGGGCAACAATAACTTGCACTAAAACAGCACCATTTCCAGAGGAAAACGCCCAGAGACAAGTCAGAGTGAAAGTAAAAATATAGTCACTGAGCCAAAGGTGAAGCTACTGAATGCAATGACCAAGGCCTAGCCAAAGCAGTGAGCTTTCAAGAAATAGATAAATGACTAGTTAATGTTCTTAACTGAAGTTGGGTAGGGAATTAATATTGGTACGGTGATTGGAATACTACCACGAGGTGTTACCCTGGAGGGGCCTTGATTTAAGGTCTCATCTGTTGACAAAACTGACATTGCAGCACTCCCTCAGGACGGCACTGAAGTCTCGACTAGCTTTATATACCCAAACTCTGGATCAGAATTTGACCTGTGCCCTCCTGACTGAGGGAAGTGTTGATGTGGAGATGCCGGCGTTGGACTGGGGTAAACACAGTAAGAAGTTTAACAACACCAGGTTAAAGTCCAACAGGTTTATTTGGTAGCAAAAGCCACACAAGCTTTCGAAGCTCTAAGCCCCTTCTTCAGGTGAGTGGGAATTCTGTTCACAAACAGAATCTGTTTGTGAACAGAATTCCCACTCAGCTGAAGAAGGGGCTTAGAGCTTCGAAAGCTTGTGTGGCTTTTGCTACCAAATAAACCTGTTGGACTTTAACCTGGTGTTGTTAAACTTCTTACTGAGGGAAGTGTGTCAGCCTTTACGGAGTGGCAGCATTGAAGACAAGGAATGGCAAGGTGGATTGCGGTGTGTAGTGGGCTGAAGCAGGGAGAGCAGTCTGGATAGCATTTGCCAAAACCAAACCATGAGGTTACAAAGGCACGAATTGGGAGTCTCAGCGGACGAGGGGGTATTCCTCTAAATCACATAGTCCCTACAGTGCAGAAAGAAACCATTCTGCCCATCAAGCCTGCACTGACAACAATCCCACCCAGACCCTATCCTCAGAACCCTTCGTATTTACCTGCTAATTCTCGACACCAAGTGGTTAAAATTAGCATGGCCAATCAACCTAACCTGCACATCTTTGGAGTGTGGGAGGAAACTGGAGGAAACCCACGCAGACACGGGGAGAACGTGTAAACTCCACACAGACACCCAGTGCCAGAACTGAACCCGAGTCACTGGCGCTGTGAGGCAGCAGTGCTAACCACTGTGCACCGTGCCACTAATGGAAAGGAGCAAGGAACTGGATTTAGATAATCTTCCGAATCGCAATGGGATTCTGTTTATTCATCACTCATTGATCAAGAACAAAACTAATGTGGGTTGCAGTCAGTCTGATGACGACGTGACAGAAAATCACATGAATTACCATCTTAAACAATAAACAAGCTCAACATCATGATGTGGACACTGCTTCCTTTGAAACGTCATGGTTATTTTTACGAATCGACTAATCTTGTGTTTCATTTTGAAAACATTTCTTGATTGAAGATAAAATCTGCGGGCTGCCTTCTCACAGCATCTTTGGTGGGCACAGTAAGTAGTCTCACGACACCAGGTTACAGTCCAACAGGTTTATTTGGTAGCACGAGCTTTCGGAGCGTTGCACACCCTCACCTGATGAAGGGGCAACGCTCCAAAAGTTCGTGCTACCAAATAAACCTGTTGGACCTTAACCTGGTGTTGAGACTTCTTACTGTGCTCACCCCAGTCCAACGCCGACATCACCACATCACACCTTTGGAAGGGTCTTTGAAGGAATCTATTGCTGTCACCCAACTAACTCGATAATTTGTGCTTTCTCGCCCTCCAGCTGCCATTTTGACTGCTCACTTGAGGCTAATCTTGTCAACCTCCCACTGCCAGGTGGGTGAATAACCACAGACCAATCTACACGTTTCTCTCCAGTCTGTGAATGTCCATTCCCTCACACACAAAGCCCTTCCGTCAGTGAGTTCCTTTGTGAATGAATGTGTTGACCTCTTGGCTTTGACTGAAACTTGGCCCTGCATGCTGACTCCATTCCCTTCCCAGGCCACTGACTTAAGCTGTTGACAATCTTGCTGTCCTATTCCACTTTGAACTGAGCTTCAGAGCCTATATCCTCTCCATCACAAAGGGCCCAGACAGGTATGGTAAGCTGAATGGTCTCTATAGGAAGCATGCTGAACATCAAGGCATGCTGGCTCGTCATTTTACTTTCCCAGATATACTAGCACCAGTCAAATAAACCAGCACAACTGAAGTTCACCAGGGATTTGTTTAACTGCTGAGAATCATTAGTTACTCTTCTAAGATATTCACACATTGCACAGAATACCGCATCATTACCACTGGCTGATCGCTAAGACTGGGTGACTGAACCAATAACATTAGAGTACAACTTCTGAAAACAAGTGAGAGTTTTAGCCAATATTAGTAAAGTCCACCACTGTATCACTAACCAGTTCTAGTAATACCTGTCACTTCTCATTAATCAGTACTTGTAATATGCATTACTGTCTCCAGTAACCAGTTCTAGTAATGTTCATCACTCTCACTAACCAGAGCTAGCAATGCCCTTCACTGTATCACTGACCAGGACTAGTAACGCCCTTCACTGTATCACTAACTAGTTCAAGTAATGCCCAGCACTGTCTCATTAACCAGATCTATAATTGCCCATCACTGACTCACTAATCAGTTCTAGTAAAGCCTGTCAATGTCTCATCAGGCAGATGAGAATCTTGCCAACCCCTTTACTCATTTTATGAATCTCTTAAAATTTCCTCTCACCCACAGTGTTCGAGAGGAAAGTTCTAATATTCCATCTCTCTCTATGAATGTAGGTCACTCAGACCAACTAAGACATGTCAATATTTACTGGGGTGGGGGCAGAGGGGAGGAGCAGCAGGGACCCCACATTAATTCTGAGGGGGTGGGCAGGTGCGAGTGAGGGCACCCGAATTGTTTTTGAAAGGTTCATTGATCCAAAATATGAGGTAAGTGTTTCTCTCCTCACAGATATTCCGTTACCTGCTGAGTCTTTCTAACATTTCCTGTTTTCATTTCAGATTTCTTACATTCAGTGAGTTGAATGTTTTACTGTTTGTTCTGGACCTACACTTTCCTTCCAGGTGCCTCAGCTGTTTGGATCAGTCTTTTTAAATTGTTTCTGCACAATCCTGTCTTCATCCATACCATCTCCTCCTCTTTCCTGCCCAAAATATCAATGGTGCTCATTTTTCATTTGCTAGCCAATTTGGAGGTCACATTTAATCACACCTTGCCGATTTTGGGAATGAACTCGTCCTGTGCGCTCAGCATTATTCTTTTAAACGAATTCCATTCACCCTCTACTGAAATACTAACTAATTCATTGCAAGTCTTCCTTCATCTCTCCAAACCTTACCTTCAGCAAATATAAACCTGGCCCCTGGATTTGGTATAATTGAGTTTCAGATGATTTTTATACAGGGTTATCCTGTGGTCACAGTTTCTTGCTGTTCTACATTTAGTTTATTTATTAGTGTCACGAGTAGACTTACATCAACACTGCAATGAAGTTACTGTGAAAATCCCCTAGTCGCCACACTTCGGTGCCTGTTCAGGCACACCGAGGGAGAATTTAGCATGGCCAATGCACCTTACCAGTACGTCTTTTGGACTGTGGGGGGAAACCGGAGTACCCGGAGGAAACCCACGCAGACACGGAGATAACGTGCAAACTCCACACAGACAGTGACCCAAGCTGGGAATCGAACCCGGGTCCCTGGCGCTGAGGCAGCGGTGCTAACCAGTGTGCCATCATTTTTGATTTCCTGCTAACATCTGGGTCACGTAGAAATTCCAGGCCAAGGTGAGTTATGAATCAGTCAAGTGCTACGCTCACCAAGTTTCTAAACCGTTTAGATTTTCTAATTCATACTCAGTTGACCACTATGGTCTTTAGTATAAGTGGGGGGGAGGGGGCCCCATATGGTAGCACGACAGGATGCGATACGCAGTAGTTCAGCGCGAGTTCAAGAGTACAGAATGGCGGTTGATCACATGGTTGGAGAGCTGCGGTTGAGCGCTGGCAGTTGATCCTCGGGAGTCGAACAGTTAGGAGGTTGTTGTTGTCCTCTCTTGTCCACAGTTTGCTTTGACTGAACAATTCAGTTACTTTCACCTCCCAAGCAGTTGATGAGCCTCACAATTATTACATTGTGAGGTAAATCGAGACTACAGTCGTCAGCTCTTGGAATCGAGGGGAAAAGGTCTGCCTATTACATATAAAAAATTCTCTGCAGGAACAGAAAGTTTTTTAAAAAGCACCTTTTTAGGAAAATCGATCCTTTTGACGCAGAAACTGAACACTGGGTTCAGTAAATTGAAAGACTCCGCTTGTTCTTCACCACGAATGAAATTACAGGAGATAAGCAAAATGTTATTCTGCTTACGGTACGTGGACCTCAGACTTGTAATCTTTTTAGAAATTTAACCTCGCCAGATTCTCCAGACACAATCTTTTGAGCAGTCTTCTCATCCTTTTGGTAAAGGGTCATTTTAACCTTAGACCATCTAGCAGCTTTTTAAGTTTAACGCTGCTGTAACGGATCCAGGGGAGTCGATTGCTAAATATACCTCAAGAGTGAGAAAACTGGCAGAGCCATATGAAATTTGGACCATTAGGTGACATGTTGCGAGACAGATTGGTTTGCGGCATAAATTGCGTAAACATACAAAAAAAAAGCTACTAGCAGAGGATAAGATTTCCTTAGAGAAAGTCATGGAAGTAGCTCAGGCAATTGAGAGCGCAGAGAGGTGCTTCAGTCATGGTTGTAATAAAGTGGGCAGCATAATGGCACTGCAGCCTCAGAGCACCAGGGACCCGGGTTCAATTCAAGCCTGAGGTGACTGTCTGTGTGGAGTTTGCTGATTCTCCCCGTATCTGCATGGTTTTCCTCCCACACTCCAAAGACGTGCGGGTTAGGTGGATTGGCCATACTAAATTGCTCCTTGGTGTCAGGGTGATTAGCAGGGTAAATACTATTAGATATAGGAGCAGAATTAGGCCAGCCATCGAGTCTGCTCAGCCATTCAATCACAGCTGATAAGTTTCTCAGCCCACCTTTTCTCTGTAACCTTTGATTCCTTTACCAATCAAGAACCTATGTCTGCATTAAACACACTCAATGACCTGGCCTCCACAGCCGTCTGTGGCGATGGATTCCATAGATTCACCACCCTCTGGCCGAAGAAATTCCTCATCTCGGTTATAAAGGGCCATCCTTTATTCTGAGGCTGTGCCCTCAGATCCTAGTCTCTCCGACTAATGGAAACATCTGCCCCACGTCCACTGTATCCAGGCCTTTCAGTATTCTGTAAGTTTCAATGAGATCCACCCTCATCCCTCTCAACTCCATCGAGTACAGACCCAGACTCCACAAACACTCATCATATGTCAAGCTTTTCATTCCTGGGATCCTTTGGGTTATGGGATGGGTGGGATTGTTGTGGGTGCTGGCTCGATGGGCTGAAGGGCCTCCTTCTGCACTGTAGGGATTCTATTCAATATCTTACGGAAGTTTACAATAAGTTTTCAAAAAATACTTCGGGTTTTTCCAAAATAAATGAGGCAGACTTTGGGGAGGCAAGGCTAAAATTTACATTAATTGGGATACTACCCCAAAATGTTTTAGAACTGACCCACTTGGGAGGGGCGGGTCGGTCTCACCAGTGGGCCTCTGGGCTGAGAATGAGCCTGACCGGGTTGTGGCCCGGGGACTGAGGGCTCCCGGGGGGGGGGGAGAAGGGGGGGTGCGGGCTCCCCGGGGGGGGGGGGGGGTGCGGGCTCCCCGGGGGGGGGGGGGGGGGTGCGGGCTCCCCGGGGGGGGGGGGGGGGGGTGCGGGCTCCCCGGGGGGGGGGGGGGTGCGGGCTCCCCGGGGGGGGGGGGGGGGGTGCGGGCTCCCCGGGGGGGGGGGGGGGGGAGAGGGGGGGGAGAGGGGGGGTGCGGGCTCCCCGGGGGGGGGTGCGGGCTCCCCGGGGGGGGGGGGGGGGTGCGGGCTCCCCGGGGGGGGGGGGGAGGGGGGGTGCGGGCTCCCCGGGGGGGGGGGGGGGGAAGAGGGGGGGGAGAGGGGGGGTGCGGGCTCCCCGGGGGGGGGGAGAGGGGGGGTGCGGGCTCCCCGGGGGGGGGGGGGGGAGAGGGGGGGGGAGAGGGGGGGTGCGGGCTCCCCGGGGGGGGGGTGCCGACACCCCTCCCCCCGCGGCGCTCTCCTTCTCCCCCGGCCTCGCCCTGTCGCCATGGAGACCGCTGACTGACAGCCGTGGACGCCCTCCCATTGGCCCGGGCCTTCCTCCGCCACGGGTCTCAGCCAATGAGAGTGGGCCGGGCCGGTGAGTGGGTGGGTCATGGTGTTGGTGTAAATGGGTCATTGTCCCCCGGGCGGCGGCACCTACTTCATGGGAGACACACTCGAGCGAGCGCAGTTCATGGCAGTAGCGGCAGAAGTAAAGCTGTGAGAGCGGCAGCCGGATCTTCCTGTCGCCGTTAACCAGATAGACCACCCGCTCCAGCTGCAGCAGCGACGCCATCTTCCCGCCGACCCGTCAGCGGCGTCGACTCGTCACATGACTGGCGTCATGACATCAGCGCGGTGCGTGTGCTCACGTTGCGGAGACGTCTGCTCGTCACATGACTGGCGTCATGACGTCAAGGGGCGTATGCTCATGTTGCGGTTACGTCTTTATCGACGCGATGACGCAATGGCGTCCGTCTGGCGATGATGTCATCCTGGATGACATCACAATGTCAATCGCCTGCCCCGCCCCCTCACTGAAAGTGCCATTAAACCCAGGAGGCCATTCAGCCCATTTAATGGCCAGGCTAGAGAGCTTGACCTCTTTTTAGGAGGCTAGAGAGCTAGATAGCAGGAAAGAATACCTGGCTTGCATTTCTGTAAGAAGTCTCACAACACCAGGTTAAAGCCCAACAGGTTTATTTGGTAGCACGAGCTTTCGGAGCATTGCACACCCTCAGCTGATGAAGGGGCAACGCTCCAAAAGTGCGTGCTACCAAATAAACCTGTTGGACTTTAACCTTGTATTGTGAGACTTCTTACTGTGCCCACCCCAGTCCAACGCCGGATTCTCCACATCATTGCATTTCTGTAGCAGCTCTCACTCCCTCCCAAAGCCCGTTCCAGCCTGTGAAGTACTTTTTGCTACCGCTATGTCAGAAACACAGCAGCCAATTTGCACACAACAAGCTCCCACAAACAGCAATGCGATAATGACCAGTCAATCTGTTTTCATGAGGTTGAGTGAGGGATGAATATTGGTCTGGCCGCTGGTGAGAATTCCCCCTGCTCTTCTTTGTAGTAGTGTTTTGCAGGCTGGGAAGAGGCCCTTCAGTCCATCGTGTCTGCACCAGCCATCATGCACCTATCTATTCTAATCCCATTCTCCAGCTCTTCGACTGTAGCCTTGTATGGTGTGGCATTTCAAATGCTCATCTAAATACTTTGTAAATGTTGTGAGGGTTCCTGCCTCTACAACCCTTTCAGGCAGTGAGTTCCGGATTCCCACCATCTGGGTGAAAAAAGTTTTTCCTCACGTCTCCTATAAACCTCCTGCCCCTTAACTTAAATCTATGCCTCCTTGTTATTGACCCTCTGCTAAAGGGAAATGTTCCTTCCTATCCACCCTATCTATGCCCCTCAAAAGTACCAATTCCCAACCTATCCAGTCTCTCTTGATAACTGAAATGCTCCAGCCCAGACAACATCCTGGTGAATCTCCTTTGCAGCTTCTGTAGTGCAATCACATCCTTCCTACAGTGTGACCAGAACTGCACACTGTACTCTAGCTGTGGCCTAACCAAAGTTTTATGCAGCTCCATCATAATCTTCCTGCTCTTATATTCAATGTCTCAGTTAATAAAAGTAAGTATCCCACATGCCTTCGCAGCCACCTTATCTACCTGACCTGCTGTCTTCAGTGATCTGTGGACATGCACACCAAAGCCCCTCTGAGGGTGGCATTTAGGTTATTCTGAAGTTGTGAGATGTGGCATAGAAATCCAAGCTCTTTCTTCAACATCATGGCCCAACACAATGATTGTTCTGCTGTCATTTGGATAATACATCAACCTGCAGCACCGTCTGCTCAGGTGGGCACGAAAGATCCAAAATATTGTACATTAATGATCTGGACAAGAATGTAGGAGGTGTGATAAGTAAGATTGCAGATGCCACAGAAATTCATGGTGTGGTAAATAGATTAGATTCCAGGATGATATAGGCAGGCTGGTTAGATAGACAGAACAAATGGAATTTAACCCTGAAAAGTGTGGGCGATGCATTTTGGGAAGGCTAACAAGGCAAGGGAATATACAATGAATGGTCAAACCCTAGGAAGTACAGTTTAAGTTAAGTTTATTTATTAGGCTTAGACAAGTAGGCTCATATTAACACTGCAATGAAGTTACTGTGAAAATTCCCTAGTTGCTACTCTCCAGCGCCTGTTCGGGTACACTGAGGGAGAATTTAGCACAGCCAATGCAACTAACCAGCGCATCTTTCAGACTGCGGGAGGAAACTGGAGCACCCGGAGGAAACCCACGCAGACACGGGGAGAACATGCAGACTCCGCACAGACAGTGACCCAAGCCAGGAATCGAACCCGGGTCCCTGGCGCTGTGAGGCAACAGTGCTAACCACTGTTCCACTGTCACCCAATATGCAAAGACTGGGACAGAAGCCAACTGAAAAGCTGCCCTGGAGGGTGTGGGGGAGAGGGGAGGGGGAGAGGGGAGAGGGGAGGGGGAGGGGGGGGGGTGGTGTGTGTGTGTGTGTGTGTGTGCCCTAGTGTTGGGGCGTCAGAGTGTGTGTGACACAGAAGCAAAAGTCACCCAGTAGCAGGACCCCTGCAAAAGCTTTTGCAGGTATATCTCACTCGAATTGTGGAAGTAAACCAAGTCAGTAAAGACCACAGCTGTAAGGGAAACAGGGAATCTTCTCCACCAAACTACAGAATACTGGAATCTCAAAACTGACTATTCGCCTGCAGAAGTCAGCATTATTGAAATCATGAATTGCAAAGGCCACAACACTCAATCATCTTCTTGTAACGAGTCAAGGACTGTTTTATGCTTTGAATCAATACTCATTTATAATCTGTATGAATGTTTTATGTGTGTGTTTTATATTTTATGGACCTGTTTGTGTTTTATCGTTTTCTTGCCTTTTTAGTAATTATTAAACTCACTTTTCCTTTAACTCAAGAAATCCCAATTAAACTTACTCCTTTTTTTAAATACTTTTCCAATTCAACCAAATCAAATCCAATTCAGAGTCTCAACAAGTCGAGACACCCCAGATCCAGGCTGACAAGACAGGGCGAGCGATCAAACCACCCCGTCCTGGGCCCGATCCACACGAGCCAAGCTGACGGGACAAGGGGGAGGCTCCCCCCTCAAGACCCGAGCCCATCTGCATCCTAGCCAAAAGGCCGAGACGCCGCCCCCAAAAATTGCTTCATATGAAACACATGAAGCCCCAGTGCAACCCAATGACCTCGACCAAGTGCGGCCGACCATGGGCTGCCGACCACACCACACCCGATCTCAGCCAAAAGGCCGACTCCTTTCAAAACATAAATATTGGGACTGAGAAAAAGAATCTGTGAAGAAAGGGATCCTTTTTAGATTTATCTTCTTGTGACCAACTGAAGGAGTGGAAGAAAGCGAGGCAGCCGGTTCATCCCTCCTCCCCCAGGGCAGAACAATTTGAGGGATCCCATTCGGGTTAACAAATTTGGGGAACCTCGCCTGGAACTGGTTGTAACAAATGTTTCCGGTATTTCCTGTTTTATTACAGATGAACTGATCATCATTGCATATGATTGCGCAAAAAAGGGTGCAGAGGAGATTCACCAGGGTGCTGCCTGAGCTGCAGGCTTTCAGCTATGAAGAGAGGCTGGTTAGGCTGGGGTTGTTTTCCTTGCAGCAGAGAAGGCTGAGGGGGGACCTGATCGAGATATGTAAAATTATGAGGGGTGTAGATAGGCAGAAATGTTTCCCCTTAGCAGAGGAGTCAATAACCAGGGAATATGGATTTAAGGTAAAGAACAGGTGATTAAAGGGGATTTGAGGAAAAACATTTTCACCCAGAGGGTGGTGGGAATCTGGAACTCACTGCCTGAAAGGGTGGTTGAGGCAGGAACCCTCACAACATTTAAGAAGCATGTAGATGAGCACTTCAAACGCCATAGCATACAAGGCTACGGACGAAGTGCTGGAAAATAGGATTAGAATAGAATCATAGAAACCCTACAGCACAGAAAGAGGCCATTCGGCCCATCGAGTCTGCACCGACCACAATCCCACCCAGGCCCTACCCCCGCATATTTACCCACTAACCCCTCTAACCTACGCATCTCAGGACACGAAGGGCAATTTTTAGCATGGCCAATCAACCTAACCCGCACATCTTTGGACTGTGGGAGGAAACCGGAGCACCCGGAGGAAACCCACGCAGACACGAGGAGAATGTGCAGACTCTACACAGACAGTGACCCAAGCCAGGAATCGAACCCAGGTCCCTGGAGCTGTGAAGCAGCAGTGCTAACCACTGTGCTACCGTGCTGTATTTGATGGTTGGCGCAGACACAATGGGCCAAAGGGCCTCCTTCCATCCTTTCAAACTCTATTGCTGGAATTTTATCGCCTCGCCTGCCCAAGGCTCGTAAGATCCCACCCAAAGCTAACAAAGAATGCCGATTCTGTGGCGGGCGAGGAGTTAAAATTCCGGCCAATGACTCTGTGATGATATTATCACAGTACTGTTTGTGGGATCTTGGATGCTGTGTTTCCTACATTACAACAATGACTACATTTCAAAAGTATCTCATTGATTTTAAATGTAACATTCGATTTAAGCACATGGACTGCACAAAGGTTAGAAAACAAGGTTCGTTTATTCCACTGGCTTCGAGTGGGATCAGCCCACAAGGGAAAGTGTAATGCCAAGGAACAAACTATTTGCAGAGAATATTCACTGCCCACGCTCCAGATTTCTGTCCTATTCGGGTCCCCAAATCCTCAGTGCAGTCACTCCCCAGACTTGTGCATGTCCTGCTGCTGAGACTGGTTTCAGAACCCATTTCCCCCACCCCCGTATGATAATTCTCCGCCTTGGGAATTACAAAAATAAAATGCACACAACATAGAGTTTGGCTAAAACTTCAGATTTGTACATTCTATTTGATTCACAGAACTCTCAGAAGACTAAGGAAATTTGGCATGACAGTTCCGACTCTCACCAACTTTTACAGATGCACCATAAAAAGCATTCTTTCTGGTTGTATCACAGCTTGGTATGGGCTCTTGCTCTGCCCAAGACTGCAAGGAACGACAAAAGATCGTGAATGTAGCCCAATCCATCACGCAAACCAGCCTCCCATCCATTGACTCTGTCTACACTTCCCACTGCCTCGGAAAAGCAGCCAGCATAATTAAGGACCCCACACACCCCGGACATACCTTCCGTTGGGAAAAAAATACAAAAGTCTGAGGACATGTACCAACCGACTCAAGAACAGCTTCTTCCCTGCTGCCATCAGACTTTCAAATGGACCTACCTCGCACTAAGTTGATCTTTCTCTATCCCCTATCTATGACTATAACACTACATTCTGCACTCTCTCCTTTCCTTCTCTATGAACGGTATGCTTTGTCTGAATAACGTGCAAAAAACAATACTTTTCACTGTATACTAATACATGTGGCAATAATAAATCAAATCAAAAATCCCTCCCCAATTCCCTCCTGTGACCTGTTCCGAATTCACACAACCCACAACAAAAAACACCTTTGCACAATTCACTGTAATTTACACAAGTTGCCACAGACCAATCCCCTCATATTTTAACCACAACTTAAAAGATTACCCAAGTTCAAATGCATATATGGTTTGACTGGAACTTACAATCGCTCACCAATGTCGACTGTGGGCCTCGATACAGCGATGACCAATTTCCATCCTCCTTCTTCCAACTGTAGTGCCCACACTCTGGTGTCATCCTCCTTTTGTAATGATGCATGGGACTTGGTTGAGCTCAGTGGCGAGACAAATGGTTATTGATGCTGAACAACGCCAACAGCACGGGTTCAATTGACTACAGCTCAGCCTTCAACACTATTAGTCCCACAAAACCCATCTCCAAACTCCGTGGCCCGGGCCTCGGCACCTCCCTTTGCAACTGGATCCTGAACTTCCTAACTCACAGACCACAATCAGTAAGGATAGGCAACAACACATCCTCCACGATCATCCTGAACACCGGTGCCCCACAAGGCTGTGTTCTCAGCCCCCTACTAACATCCTTATACACCTATGACTGTGTGGCCCATTCAATTTTCAAGTTTGCTGACAACACCACCATAGTGGGTCGGATCACAAACAATGACGAGACAGAGTACAGGAATGAGATAGAGAATCTGGTGAACTGGTGCGGCAACAATAATCTCTCCCTCAATGTCAACAAAACGAAGGAGATTGTCATCGACTTCAGGGAGCATAAAGGAGAACATGCCCCTGTCTACATCAATGGGGATGAAATAGAAAGGATCAAGAGCTTCAAATTTTAGGTGTCCAGATCACCAACAACCTTTCCTGGTCCCCACATGCTGGCATTATAGTTAAGAAAGCCCACCAACGCCTCTACTTTCTCAGAAGACTAAGGAAATTTGGCATGTCAGCTACGACTCTCACCAACTTTTACAGATGCACCATAGAAAGCATTCTTTCTGGCTGTATCACAGCTTGGTATGGCTCCTGCTCTGCCCAAGACCGCAAGGAACTACAAAAGGTCGTGAATGTAGCCCAATCCATCACGCAAACCAGCCTCCCATCCATTGACTTTGTCTACACTTCCTGCTGCCTCAGCAAAGCAGCCAGCATAATTAAGGACCCCATGCACCCCAGACATTCTCTCTTCCACTTTCTTCCTTTGAGAAAAAGATACAAAAGTCTGAGGTCCAACCGACTCAAGAACAGCTCCTTCCCTGCTGCTGTCAGACTTTTGAATGGACTTACCTTGCACTAAGTTGATCTTTCTCTCCACCCTAGCTATGACTGTAACACTACATTCTGCACTCTCTCGTTTCCTTCTCTATGAACGGTATGCTTTGTCTGTATAGCGCGCAAGAAACAATACTTTTCACTGTATGTTAATACATGTGCCAATAATAAATCAAATCAAATCAAAATTCCCATACCCGCTGAGGTTATTTATAAAGTCCCACATTCTCAACCTTGACCCTTGCCTGAGGTGTGGTGACCCTCAGGTTAAATCACCACCAGTCACAGCCTATGGTCATCTGGGACTGTGGCGACTTTACTTTACCTATGATGATTCATATCATAAACCTATCATTTACCTATCATGATTCATATCATACTGTCACAAACACACCTCCTGTTGCCACCTTGCTGAACTGTCTGGTGATTAACACCTTTCTCTATCTTTAGTTTATTCCACACCCTGATCTAGACTGGGACCGGAGGGACATCGTCAAATAAAAACAGAAAATCCTGGAAAAACTCAGCAGGCCTGGCAGCATCTGTGGAGAGAGAAACAGAGTTAACGATTCGTGTCCGTGTAACTCCTCTTCAGAATTAAAGATAGAATCATAGAATCCCAACAGTGCAGAAGGAGGTCATTTGGCCCATCGAGTCTGCACCGACCACAATCCCATCCCAGGCCCCATTCCCGTAACCCTACATATTTACCCTCCTAATCCCCCTGACACGAGGGTCAATTTAGCATAGCCAATCAGCCTAACCCACACATCTCTGGCCTGTGGAAGGAAACTGGATCACCCGGAGGGAACCACACAGACATGGGGAAAATGTGCACACTCCATACAGACAGTCACCCGAGGCTGGGATTGAACCCAGGTCCCTGGTGCTGTGAGGCAGCAGTGTTAACCACTGTGCCATTGTACCGCCCGATGCCATTTTAACGCTCCCTCTTGCTCTCCTGTCCACATGCCTGTCCTCGGCCTGCTGCAATGTACCCCAGTGAAGCTCAATGCATATTGGAAGAACAGCACCTCATCTTCCAATTACAAAGGGGTTACAATTAACCCCTTCATACCTGCACAGCTCACATCTGTGTATTATGTTGAAGTTACAGCCATTACACATTAGAAGTGCTACAGCGTCCTTGACTCAACATTGAGTTCAACAGCTTTAGACTGTGACCAGAGAGTGACCTTTCTCCTTCATATTGCCCCCATTGCTTTAAATCCACAATGTATTGTACCAATGCAACATCCCTCCCCCACCTGTCCCTTGCTCTTTCATTTTGCTTTCACTGAGTATTGATTTTTGTTCTCCTAGTAACACATCCTGCTACCTTTATGCCACTATCAGTACCTGCCATAGTCCTTCCCATTGCCATTAACACTTCCTTTGTCTTGGGCCCTGCACACCTCTGTTGCTTTCTCACCCAGCTCCTACCTAACACTGACCTACTTTCCTCCACCAGTTCCACCCTCTCTCATTTAGTATAAACTCACATTTCTCCCTCTCTTTGACACCTGAAGAAGAGTCACACGGACTCGAGACTTTGGGTGGAATTTTACCGGCACGTCCTCCCAAGGTTCGTGCGATCCCCCTCCCTGAGGTCAACGGAGAATGCTGCAAAATTCCAGCTGTTAACTGTTTCTCTCTCCACAGATGCTGCCAGACCCACTGAGATTTTTCCAGCATTTTCTGCTTTTATATCAGATTCCCAGCATCTGCGGTATTTTGCGTTTATAATCAGCCCTTGAGTTGTTTCCATAATGTGGAGATGTCGGCGTTGGACTGGGGTAAGCACAGTAAGAAGTCTCTCAGCACCAGGTTAAAGTCCAACAGGTTTATTTGGCAGCGCTAGCTTTCGGAGTCTCAAGCTCCTTCATCAGGTGAGTGAGGGCTTGTGTGTCTGTGTCGATATGCGCGATCTCCTTGGAGATCCTCTCCACTTGTTGTTTCCATAAAACAGAGAAAAATACAACCCTTGCTCCAGTGAGGGATATCTGGCTCCAGGGATGACAAATGCGTGAAAGCTCCTTCCCTTCCAGACAGGAGGTAATGGCCATTTGTCCAGGGCCATTTGTTTCTGATAACAGCATTCTTCATTTCTTAATGGAGTTATTTGATGGCTGTTATCCTGTACCATTATTTACGATAATGTCTCTTCCAGTCTATTAATTACATTAGGCAATGGCAATTACCATGCTCCATTGTTTATGGTAATTCCTAATGACAGTAAGATGTCTGACAACACCAGGTTAAAGTCCAACAGGTTTATTTGGTAGCACAAAGTGTCACTCCATCCACCAGGGACACGGTACATACTCTTGCGACTCGGCCAACATTGTCTACCTGCAGGAAAGGATGTGAAGGTACATTGGGGAGACCATGCAGACGCTATGACAACGGATGAATGGACACCGCTCGACAATCACCAGGCAGGAGTGTTTTCTTCCTGTTGGGGAACACTTCAGCGGTCACGGGCATTCGGCCTCTGATCTTCGGGTAAGCGTTCTCCAAGGTGGCCTTCACGACACACGACAACGCAGAGTCGCTGAGCAGAGACTGATAGCCAAGTTCCGCACACATGAGGACGGCCTCAAACGGGATCTTGGGTTCATGTCACACTATCTGTAACCCCCACGACTTCCCTGGGCTTGCAAAATCTCACTAACTGTCCTGGCTGGAGACAATACACACCTCTTTAACCTGTACTTAACCCTCTCTCCACTCACATTGTCTGTACCTTTAAGACTTGATTACCTGTAAAGACTCGCATTCCAACCATTATCTTGTAAATTGAGTTTGTGTCTATATATGCCCTGTTTGTGAACATAACTCCCACTCACCTGAAGAAGGAGTGACACTCCGAAAGCTTGTGCTACCAAATAAACCTGTTGGACTTTAACCTGGTGTTGTGAGACTTCTTACTGTGCTTACCCTAGTCCAACGCCGGCATCTCCACGTAATTCCTGATGAGCCAGTCTTTAGCTGGCTAACTCTTCAGCGACTTTACAATTAACCCCTTCATACCTGTACAGTTCACATCTCTATATTATGTTGAGGTTTTAAGGGTATCACGGTGGCACATGGTTAGCACAGCTGCCTCAATTCCAGCCTTGGGTGACCGTCGGTGTCGAGTCTGCACGTTCTCCCCATGTCTGTGTGGGTTTCCTCCAGGTGCTCTGGTTTCCGAGTTAGGCTGATTGGCCATGCTAAATTGACCCTCGTGTCACAGGGATGGACCGAATGGCCTCTCTCTGTACTATAGGAACAGTAAATAGCCTCACAACACCAGGTTAAAGTCCAACAGGTTTATTTGGTAGCACGAGCATTCGGAGTGTTGCCCCTTCATCAGGTGAGTGAAGAGTTCAGTTCACAAACAGGGCATTTATAGACACAAACTCAATTACAAGATAATGGTTGGAATGCGAGTCTTAACTTGCCCTGGTAGCTTGTGCTACCAAATAAACCTGTTGGACTTCAACCTGGTGTTGTGAGACTACTTACTGTGCCTACCCCAGTCCAAAGGTGGCAACTCCACATCAGCGGAAATTAACGGCTAAATCCACCTAACCTACACCAAGGGTGGAACTTTCCCGTCCCGCCCATTATGGGAATCGTAGTGGGCGGGGCCAAACCATGCAACAGTGCAATGACCTTGGGTGGGGTTTTCCGACCTTGGGGCGAGTGCAGCCAGAAAATCCCACCCTAAGGGGCAATTTAGCAAGGCCAATGTAGCTACATTTCTGGTGAAGATGTTTTGCATTAGGGAGGGGTAGAGAGAGAGAGGGAGATGATTACTTTGAATCCACTGAGTGACCCTGAATGACGTGTGGAGCCTTTGGAAGTCCCATCATGGTTTCATGGGCTGAAGAGAACAGAATCAGTTCCTTTTTCCACGTAGTTTATACATTCAGCTGGATTACTAATGTTTCGATTGGCTTCTGTCCATTCACTGCCCTGTATTTCCCAAGCCATCTTTGAATTATTGTTCTTTTCCTAAAATCTGTTAGGGCAGCGTGGGGGCACAGTGGTTAGCACTGCTGCTTCACAGCTCCAGGGACCTGGGTTCGATTCCCGGCTTGGGTCACTCTCTGTGTGGAGTTTGCACATTCTCCCCGTGTCTGTGTGGGTTTGCTCCGGTTTCCTCCCACAGTCCAAAAATGTGCAGGTTAGGTTGATTGGCCATGCTAAAATTGCCCTTAGTGTCTTGAGATGCGTAGGTTAGAGGTATTAGTGAGTAAATATGTAGGGATATGGGGATAGGGCCTGGGTGGGATTGTGGTTGGTGCAGACCCGATGGGCCGAATGGCCTCTTTCTGTACTGTAGGGTTTCTATGATTCTATAACTGGAAAATGGTCTTGGATGACTCCTGAGGGAGTGGTGATATTCACTGAGGCTGTTTTGTGATGAGAACGAGCCTGGATAATATTTGTCATTTTAAATAGTGCCGCCCCTGCCTGAGTATCCAGTTCCTCCTTATTAAGAACTTGAGAACACAAGAAATAGGAGCAGGAGTAGGCCATCTAGCCCCGCAAGCCTGCTCCACCATTCAATAAGATCATGGCTGATCTGATAGTGGGTTCAGTTCCACTTACCCGCCCGCTCTCCATAACCCTTAATTCCCTTAATGGTTAAAAATCTATCTATCCGTGACTTAAACATATTTAACGAGGTAGCCTCTACTGCTTCATTGGGCAGAGAATTCCAAAGATTCACTACCCTCTGGGAGAAGAAGTTCCTCCTCAACTCTATTCTAAATTGACTCCCCCGTATTTTGAGGCTATGTCCCCTAGTTCTTGTTTCCATTGTAAGTGGAAATAACCTCGCTGCTTCTACCCTGTCTAGCCCCTTCATTATCTTATATGTCTCTATAAGATCTCCCCTCAACCTTCTAAACTCCAATGAGTACAGGCCCAGTCTACTCAATCTCTCCTCATAAGCTAACCCCCTCATCTCCGGAATCAACCCGGTGAACCTTCTCTGTACCCCCTCCAAAGCTAATATATCCCTTCTTAAATAAGGGGACCAAAAGTTGTACACAGTACTCTAGGTGCGGCCTCACCAGTACCCTGTACAGTTGCAGCAAGACCTCCCTGCTTTTATACTCCATCCCTCTCGCGATAAAGGCCAACATTCCATTTGCCTTCTTGATTACCTGCTGCACCTGCAAACTGAGTTTTTGTGATTCATGCACAAGGACCCCCAGGTCCCTCTGCCCAGTAGCATGTTGTAATTTTTCACCTTTTAAATAATAGTCCATTTTACTATTATTCCTTCCAAAGTGGATAACCTCACACTTACCAACGTTATACTCCATCTGCCAGATCCTTGCCCACTCACTTAGCCTATCCAAATCTCTCTGCAGACTCTCTGTGTCTTCCACGCAATTTGCTTTCCCACTCATCTTTGTGTCATCTGCAAACTTTATTACCCTACACTCGGTCCCCTCCTCCAGATCATCTATGTATATGGCAAATAGTTGAGGCCCCAGCACCGATCCCTGCGGCACGCCACTAGTCACTGATTGCCAACCGGAAAAGCACCCATTTATTCCCACTCTTTCCTTTCTGTTAGATAGCCAATCCTCAATCCACACTAACACTTTACCCCCAGCTCCATGTACCTTTATCTTATGCAGCAACCTTTTGTGAGGCACCTTATCGAATGTCTTCTGGAAATCTAAATACACCACATCCACCGGTTACCCGGATGGGGTGTGTCATCTGGGCTGGAAGGTCAGAGAGGGCTTGAGTGATTGGTACGTGATCAGTAAACACTGGTCTCATCTCTTCCAAATAGGAGCTGTTGCAATGGGTACCCACATGTTATGTCTGTCTTTTTGTGGGTTACGTGGATCATTCCTGGTTCCAATCTCAGTCAGCTTCCCCCCATCTCTTTTTCTGTCACATGGATGACTGTATCCATGCCTGTTTCCTGCTCTCTCTCTTGGAATTGGAAAACCTCATCAATTTTTCTTCCACTTTCCACCCTTCTCTCACTTTCACCTGGTCCATCCCTTTCCTTCCTGGATGTCTGTCTCCATTTCTGGGGATAGGCTATCTACCAATATTTATTATAAACTCACCAGCTCCCACAACTCTGTCAACTACTGGGTGAGGAGGGATGAACTGGCTCCCTTTCCTTGGTTAGCACTGCTGCCTCACAGTGCCAGCGACCCAGGTTCGATTCCCGGCTTGGGCCACTGTCTGTGCGGAGTCTGCATGTTCTCCCCGTGTCTGCATGGGTATCCTCCGTGTGCTCCGGTTTCCTCCCACAGTCTGAAAGACATGCTGATTAGGTGCATTGGCCATGCTAAATTCTCCCTCAGTGTACCCGAACAGGCGCCGGAGTGTGGAGACTGGGGGATTTTCACAGTAAATTAGAAACATAGAAACTAGAAGCAGGAGTAGGCCATTATTCGGCCCTTCGAGTTTGCTCCGCCATTCATTTTGATCATGGCTGATCATCGAATTCAATTTCCTAATTCCCCCTTCCTCCCATATCCCTTGATCCCTTTAGACCCAAGAGCTATGTCTAATTACTTCTTGAAATCAGACAACGTTTTGGCCTCAATTATATTCGGTGGTAGTGAATTCCACACATTCACCGCCCTCTGGGTGAAGAAATTTCTCCTCACCTCAGTTCTAAAAGGTTTACCTTGCCAATTAAAAATTGGCAAGTCATGTTGCAGCTTTATAGAACCTTAGTTAGACTTGGAATATAGTGTTCAATTCTGGTCACCACACTACCAGAAGGATGTGGAGGCTTTGGCGAGGGTACAGAAAAGATTTACCAGGATGTTGCCTGGTATGGAGGGCATTAGCTATGAGGAGAGGTTGGAGAAACTTGGTTTGTTCTCACTGGAGCGACAGAGGTTGAGGGGAGACCTGATAGAAGTCTACAAGATTATGAGAGGCATGGACAGAGTGGATAGTCAGAAACTTTTTCCCAGGGTGGAAGAATCAATTACTAGGGGGCATAGGTTTAAGGTGCGAGGGGCAAGGTTTAAAAGAGATGTACGAGGCAGATTTTTTACACAGAGAGTGGTGGGTACCTGGAACTCATTGCCGGGGAAGGTAGTAGAAGCGGATACGGTAGTGACTTTTAAGGGGTGTCTTGACAAGTACATGAATGAGATGGGAATAGAGAGATATGGTCCCCGGAAGGTGAGGGGGTTTTAGTTAAGTTGGGCAGCATGGTCAGTGCAGGCTTGGAGGGCCGAAGGGCCTGTTCCTGTGCTGTAATTTACTTTGTTCTTTGTTCTTTACCTCTTATCCTCAAACTATGACCCTAATTCTGGACTCCCCTACCATTGGGAACATTCTTACTGAATCTACCCTGTCTAACCCTATTAGAATTTTATAAGCTCCTATGAGATTCCCTCTCACTCTTCTAAATTCCAGTGAATATAATCCTAACCGACTTAGTCACTCCTCATATGACAGACCTGCCATCTCAGGAATCAGGCTGGTAAACCTTCACTGTACTCCCTCTATAGCAAGGACATCCTTCCTCAGATAAGGACACCAAAACTGCACACAACACTCCAGGTGTGGCCTCACCAACGCCCTATACAATTGCAGCAAAATATCCCCATCCCTATACTCAAATCCTCTCGCTATGAAGGCCAACATACCATTTGTCTTCTTTACTGTCCGCTTTATTGCAGTGTTAATGTAAATCTGCTTGTGACAATAATAAATAAACTTAAAACTAAAATAAACTTAAAACCTTTCTTTAAACAACTCCTCCAGTTGATCACAAGAAGATTTAATCTAAAACAGATCCTTTTCCCAGGCCTCATACTTGTGTTTTAAATAGTGCCAAGTTAACCAGGTTTTCTTGAGTTAGAGATAAAGTGAGTTTATTAAATACTAAAGACAAAAAAATGGTAAAACGCACGCAAATACATTCATACAGATTAGAAAAGAAATTTCAGTTCAAAGTAAGTAAATGGTTTATAAAAGGAATATGGAACAGTTGTGAGGAGGAGATGATGAAGTGTTGCAGCTGTGGTGATTCAAAGTTCCAGTCAAATTGACTTTAGCAGAAGACACATGACCCAGAGCGAGGGCCAATCTGGAGAGGAGTAGCGACGTGTAAGGACCAATGGGGCAGGATTTATCGCCTGACCCGCTGTGTGTTTCGTGGCGACGGGAGGCAGACGCCTTTGGTTGGCGGTGAGGACTTCTGGTCCTACCATTGTCAACGGGGGTTTCCTGTTGAATGCACCCCTCGTGGCTGTGAAACCTGTGGTCAGGGTGCGCCATCAGCAGGGACCAGAAGATCCTGGCGGCGTGAATGGCCAGAAAGTTCCAGCTATCTACTGTAAATATGTACGTAGTTCAATATTGTTAGTAAATTCTTTTCTAATCTGTATGAATGTATTTGCGTGCGTTTTACCATTTTTTTGTCTTTAGTATTTAATAAACTCACTTTATCTCTAACTCAAGAAAACCTGGTTAACTTGGCACTATTTAAAACACAAGTATGAGGCCTGGGAAAAGGATCTGTTTTAGATTAAATCTTCTTGTGATCAACTGGAGGAGTTGGATAAAGAAAGGTTTTAAGTTTATTTTAGTTTTAAGTTTATTTATTATTGTCACAAGTAGATTTATAAAATTCAAAGGTTGAGGTAAGGAGAAAGAGTAGCACGGTTGTAATGTTAATAAATTGGGTAAAATCTTTGGTGGGGGCGTGTAGTTTAAGGGTGTCTGACATAGCAAGGGTTAATGTGAGACTGGGAATGTGTGACCTAAAGAGACACGTGACTTGAGACTAGAGTCAGTTATGGACTGGACAAAGAGACCTGTGTAGAAGCAAGCATGGAGCTTGCTCATAGCTTAGGCTATACCCTGTACACATATCAATCGTTATATATCATCAGTAAACACTTAGGTCGGAATTCCAGGAGCGGGTGAGGCTCGGAGAACGGCATTCTCTGTTGGCCTTGGCCGGGATCATACAAACCTTGGATGGACATGCCGGTAGAATTCCGCCCTTAGTGTTCAACCATGTAAGGCTCCTGAGCCTCTTTGTGAGATCTATTGAATAATGATACATGAGTCCTCATGGTCTCCCTACTCAAAGGGAAGGATTATCTCTGTGCATCCCTCTCCCTTCATAATTTTAATGATCTTTATTGGGTCATGCATCAGCCTTCACCTTTTTAGAGAGAAAACCTTTAGCCGATTTAATTTCCCCTGCGACTGGATCCTGAACTTCTACCTCACAGACCGCAATCAGTAAGGAAAGGCAACAACACCTCCTCCACGATCATCCTCAACACCGGTGCCCCACAAGGCTGTGTCCTCAGCCCCCTACTATACTCCTTATACACCTATGACTGTGTGGCCAAATTCCCCTCCAATTCGATTTTCAAGTTTGCTGACGACACCACCGTAGTGGGTCAGATCTCAAACCATGATGAGACAGAGTACAGGAATGAGACAGAGAATCTGGTGAACTGGTGCGGCAACAATAATCTCTCCCTCCATGTCAACAAAACGAAGGAGATTGTCACCAACTTCAGGAAGCGTAAAGGAGAACATGCCCCTGTCTACATCAACGGGGACGAAGTACAAGGGTCAAGAGCTTCAGGTTTTTAGGTGTCCAGATCACCAACAACCTATCCTGGTCCCCCCCATGCCGACACTATAGTTAAGAAAGCCCCACCAACGCCTCTACTTTCTCAAAAGACTAAGGAAATTTGGCATGTCAGCGACGACTCTACCAACTTTTACAGATGCACCATAGAAAGCATTCTTTCTGGTTGTATCACAGCTTGGTATGGCTCCTGCTCTGCCCAAGACTGCAAGAAACTACAAAAGGTCATGAATGTAGCCCAATCCATCACGCAAACCAGCCTCCCATCCATTGACTCTGTCTACACTTCCTGCTGCCTCGGCAAAGCAGCCAGCATAATTAAGGACCCCACGCACCCCGGACATTCTCTCTTCCACCTTTTTCCGTTGGGAAAAAGATACAAAAGTCCGAAGTCACGTACCAACCGACTCAAGAACAGCTTCTTCCCTGCTGCCGTGAATGGACTTCCCTTGCGTTAAGTTGATCTTTCTCTACACCCTAGCTATGACTGTAACACTACATTCTGCATTCTCTCGTTTCCTTCTCTATGAATGGTATGCTTTGTCTGTATAGTGCGCAAGAAACAATACTTTTCACTGCATGTTAATACAAGTGACAATAAATCAAATCAAATCAAATACTTTATTCTAATAGATATAAACTTGTAGATTTGTTTAAGTCCATCTCTGTATTTCAAACCAGTGGGGGACTGGACAACCTCACTAACAATTACATTTTGTGCTGGTGGCAAATCCATTTTCCGCTCTATAAATAAAACGGCGGAGAAAAAGCCAAAACTGACACTAAAATAATCGTTGTTCTGGATTTTGGTGCTTTCTTGCAGTTTCCATTTTAATTTCCGATGCTCCCCCAAAACAGAGTTGGAAAGAAACTTTCCGATGGAAAAAGTATCTGTGAAACGTAGGATTTATTCCTGAACTGCTTACTCGCTTTCTTTTTCAGAATAGGGGCAGTCACGAGCAGGCGGGGCATGTTATACGAGAGAGGAAACAGCAGCAGGCAGGCAGGCAGTAAGCTTGACTGAAGAAGTTCACACGCGTACACACTGGTCAGATCTCCGCGGACCTCCTGAACTGGACTCCTCCTGTGTAAGTAGAACAGTCTTTGGCCCTCTTTTACCTACCAGGCAACCAGGGCATTTGGCCCCCTCTAGCAGAATTATTCGTTTAATCTCCTTTCTTCCCCCTCCTTGCCCACCACCCTTCGCTCCCCGATCAGCCTTGGTTTAACAAAAGATTAAGTGAATGACAGTGTGGCTCAGAGTTAGTTCCTGTCACTGCAAGACACCCTCGTGGGCCAAACAACACTGAAACAAAAGACTCAAGAGTTTTACCAGGGAAAGAACTAAAGAAACAACATGGTTGGGGTAAATGAATCACTACTTTATTCACAAATTTCCAGAGGGATAGAGTTCCCACTCTGGACACAATGGGAAAATTGCTCCCAAAATGCGCTTGAAATTGTACCGGTTAGCTAGGCTGTAAGTTTGAGTTATAGATTCATAGAATCCCTTAAGTTCAGAAGGAGGCCATTCGGCCCATAAGTCTGCATCAACTCGCTGACAGAGCATCTTACCCAGGCCAGATCCCTGTAACCCCACGTTATTTACCCCGCCAATTCCCCTAACCTGCACATCTTTGGACTGTGGGAGGAAACCGGAGCACCTGGAGGCAACCCACGCAGACACAGGGAGAACGTGCAGACTCCACCCAGACAGTGACCCAAGCCGGGAATCGAACCCAGGTCCCTGACGCTGTGAAGGCAGCAGTGCTAACCCACTGTGCCACCGTGCCACCCTCTTTTTCACTGCCTTCCATGAACCAGCACAATTTGGCAGCCTGATAGAGCCCTCTGTCCATTTTTAAAATCTCCATTATAAAGTGTCCTCTGTCATAATTATCTTGATTAGCTGTAAAGATTCGCATTCTAATCAGTATTCTGTAACTTGAGTTTGTGTCTCTGTGTGCCTTGTTTATGAGCAGATATCCACTCCATCTGACGAAGGAGCAGAGCTCCGAAAGCTAATGGCATTTGCTACCAAATAAACCTGTTGGACTTTAACCTGGTGTTGTTAAAACTCTTAATGTGTTTATCCCAGTCCAACGCCGGCATCTCCACGTCATAACACAGATGCAAATGAAGTTATCCCCAGCAAAAATCAAACAGTAATAAGAGTGAGCAGCCCAGTCTATCACTAAATTGCTATAAAAAAAAAGCTTAAACAAACCATACTGAAATATTTACTTATTTCAAAAACAGAAAATGCTGGAAAATCTCAGTAGGTCTGACAGCATCTGTGGGGAGGGAATAGAGCCAACGTCTCGAGTCTGGAAGGGTCATCTAGACAACTCGAAACGCTGGCTCTATTCTCTACCCACGGATGCTGTCAGACCTGCTGAGACTTTCTGTCTTTGTTTCAGATTCCAGCATCTGCAGCATTTTGCTTTTCTTTACTTATTTTAACTGGTGTTCTCACATCAGTTTTCTGATAAATCAAGTATCTGTTGCTATGAATAAACCTTTGAAACTTTCTGAGGAATGAGTATAATTTGAAGAGTTTTCCCAAATGACGACAAACGGTAGAACCTCGTAACGTCAACCTGACGACTTGTGGCCAGTGTTACAGAGCGAGGCCGGAATCCGGTGAATTGAATCTTAAACCAGTCTAAACTAACACCAAAAACTGGTCTTGGGCTTGGACATTTTTATGGTTAAAGTGCCCTGATCTTTTGCATGAGTTCAGCCAGTTTCGCAAAGTACAGTTTTTACATTTTAAAACATTTCCCGAATCACTTCCCTGTACTCTCTGCAAGAAAGACAACCGCTGGGGGGGCGGTCCCTCTCACTGGTCCGCATTTGTGCCCTGGCTTAAAGACAGGGAATCACTTGCAAGTGCTTAGGAGCATTAACATACAGAGGGATCTGGGCGTGCAGGTCCAAAGTTCCCTAAAAGTGGCAACACAGGTGGCCAAGGTGATTAAGAAGGCATATGGCATGCCTTCTTAATCATGCCGCAGCACTGAGTACAAGAGTTGGGAAATCATGTTGCAGCTATATAAAACCTTGGTTAGGCTGCATTTGGAATATTGCGTGCAGTTCTGGTCACCACACTACAGGAAGGACATGGAAGCTTTGGAGAGGGTGCAAAGAAGGTTCATTAGGATGTCGCCGGGTCTCGAGGGTGTTGGCTATGAGGAGAGGTTGAATAAACTGGGATTGTTTTCACTGGAAAGACGGAGGCTGAGGGGAGACCTGATAGAGGTCTACAAAATTATGAGAGGCATAGACAGGGTGGATAGTCAGAGGCTTTTTCCCAGGGTGGAAGTGTCAATTACAAGGCTGCACAGGTTCAAGGTGAGAGGGGGGAAGTTTAAGGGAGATGTGTGGGGCAAGTTTTTCATGCAGAGGATGGTGGATGCCTGGAACGCGCTGCCAGAGGAGGTGGTGGAAGCAGGCACATTAGCAACATTTAAGAGGCATCTGGATGGGTGCATGAATAGGGAGGGAATAGAGGGATACGGACCGAGTAAGGACAGAACGTTTTTTTTTAGTTTAGTTTTGGCATCATGATCGGCACAGGTTGGAGGGGAGAAGGGCCTGTTCCTGTGCTGTACTTTTCTTTGTTCTTTGTTGGACGTGTCTTTATATGGTCAGGTATGGTGGGAGGGTGTTAACTGTGGCTGCTGCCCTCTCTGTCATGGTCTTGCTGTGTAGGTGCTGCTCTATAGCACTGTTGATGACTCCTTCTGTCACTTTACTGAGAACAGACTGATGGGGTAAGAATTGTCTCGGCTGGATTTGTCCTGCCTTTAGTGGACAGGACGCACTTGGGCAATTTTTCACATTGCTGGGTAGATGCCAGTGTGGTTGCTGTACTGGAAGAGTTGGGCTCAGGGTGCAGCAAGTTTTGGAGCACAAGTCTTCAGTATTATTGCTGGAACATTGTCAGGGTTCATTGCCTTTGCAGTATCCAGTGCTTCCAACTGTTTCTTGATATCATGTGGAGTGAATCGAATTGGTTGAAAACTGACATCTGTGATGCTGGAGGAGGCCGAGATGGATCATCCACTCGGCACTTCTGGCTGAAGATTGCTGTGAATGCTTCAGCCTTATCTTTTGCACTGATGTGCTGGGCTCCTCCATCATTGAGGATGGGGATGTTTGTGGAGTCTCCTACTCCAGTGAGTTGTTTAATTGTCCACCACCATTCACAGCTGGATGTGGCAGGACTGCAGACAGCTCTCACTGAAATAACTTGTTTCTGTCAATGATGTTGGTTGAGGGATAATTATTGACCCAGGGAGAAGGGTTCACTGCCCCATCTGTAAGGCAGTGGCAGTGTGGCACTCCCTCAGCACTGCACTGGGAATGGTCAGCCCAGAGTTTGTGCTCAGATCTCTGGAGTGGGATTTGACTCCATGAGCAGTTGGCTCAGATGTGGGAGTGCAAGCCACTGAACTTTACAACACATAATATATTATTTTTTGAAAATTATATGAATCAATAGCACCATACACTTCAGATAATCAGCACCACTGAATTTTATCAATCCTGGTTAATGTATATCAAAAAATAACATTGATTATTAGTGAGCTTCTGATTATTTATGAGCTTGCATGCTGAGATCTCCTTTGCATTTTGAGGAGCTATGGGACCTTGTTTCTAGTTCTTTGTCAGTTCATCATAGACTCGTAGAACTTTAAAAAAAATAGACAAGTTGGTAGAGTGGGCAGACGGGTGGCAAATGGGAAGCGATGGCCTCGTGGTATAATCACTAGACTATTAATCCATAAACTCAGTTAACGTTCTGCGGACCCGGGTTCGAATCCCGCCACGGCAGATGGTGGAATTTGAATTCAATAAGAAATATCTGGAATTATGAATCTATTGATGACCATGAAATGGATTGTTGAAAAAAAAATCTGGTTCACTAATGTCCTTGAGGGAAGGAAATCTGCCGTCCTTACCTGGTCTGGCTGACATGTGACTCCAGAGCCACAGCAATGTGGTTGACTCTCAACTGCCCTCTGAAATGGCCTAGCCAAAGACAACTAGGGATGAGCAATAAGTTCTGGCCAGCCAGCGATGCCCGTGTTCCACGAGTGAATAAAAAAAACAGTTCAATGTGGAGAAGTGTGAGGTGAAGCATTTCGATAGGAAGAACATGGAGAGACAATATAAAATGAGGGGTAAAATTCTTAACGGGGGTGCAGGATCAGAGGGAGCTGGGTGTATATATGAATAGTATTCTGGGCTTTATTAATAGGGGTAGAGAATACAAGAGCAAGGAGGTTATGCTGAGCTTATACAAGACACTAGTTAGAGTTAAGCTGGAATATTTTGGAGAGTTCTGGGAGCCACACTGTAGGAATAATGTGAATACATGGGGGAGAGCACAGAAGAGGTTTATAAGAATGATTCCAGGGGTGAGAAACTTCAGTTATGAGGATAGATTAGAGAGATTGGGACTGTTCTCCTTGGACAGCAGAAGGCTGAGAGGAGATTTGATAGAGATGTTTAAAATCACGAGGGGTTTAAAAGAATAGGCAGGGAGAAATTGTTCCAACTCGGAAAAGGATCGAGAACGAAAGAGTGCAGATTTAAAGTGATTTGCAAAAGAGGCAAATGTGATTTGGGGAAAAAACTCTTTTCACACAGCGAGTGGTTGGAGTCTGGAATGTTCTGTCTGGCAGTGTGGTGGAGGCAGGTTCAATAGAGGCATTCAAGAGGGTTTTAGATGATAATTTGAATAGAAACAACGTGCAGGAGGACGGGGAAAAGGCAGGGGAACGGCACAAAGTCATGATGCTCATTTGAAGAGCTAGTGCAGACACAGGCTCCCTCTGCACCATACCAATACTGTCATTTAGGAAAAATCGACCCATTTTCTCTGCCCCAATCTCCTCTCTGCACCCCACAAGATACTGACACACGATGGGCCACAGATTCCAACCAGTGCTACCTTGTCTCCAGTGTTTCAGGCTTGAACCCTAGACATTTGAGTGATGGCAGCCTATTCGACTGCACGAGGCATCACTGCCCTATTCAATCCTGTCCTTATCCGATGCCTGCTTAGGTGCAGTGCTCTCCCCCCACCACCACCCTATCCCTCAGGATTAAAACTGGGACCTTCCTGACCCAAACCAATCCTTGCTACATCAGGTGAGGCATAGAAGGGGTGGGTGGGCGGCGGGTGGGTGGGCGGCGGGGGGGGGATGGGGGTGGGCGCAGGTGGCGGGGGGCTAGTGTTACAGTGCAGGGGATCCACTTTAAATAGATTACCTTTTTCTAAATTCTATTTGCAATGAAGCCCATCTTCTGTGATGGCGAGACTGCTCTTGTTCGGGAATAAGCTAGCGGTAATCTAATCGCCACACACATGGTTCCTCCTTTAATACGTTTTAGAGCTAAGTGGCCATGATAAGGCACAGGTCGGGAGACATTAAGATGCACTTATTCCTCACCATATTGCTGCTAATGCACACTTAGAGAGAGAGAGAAAGCAAATCCCCTGTACAATGTGCAACAGTACATTGGCAAATCTCCACTCCCAAGGGCTTACAGAGTACACCTGTCCAATAACAAAGGACTTGCGATTAAATCACACTTTACCATCAATGAAGTACTTTGGGGTATTGCTGAAAAAAGAGACATCCTGTCGAAGTTTGTGATCTTCCACTCATCAGGACATATTTGCAAGATTACCAAATCTCAAAGGGAACAACAATTTATACTGCATGAGAAGGGACCAGGGAGCAGTTAGCTGCTAAGCTTTTGTTTCAGTGAAACAGGTTAATTTTTAAACAAATTGTATTTAAACAAAAGCTCGGTGGTTGAGTTTTCCCTGGTGCATTCTCCATGCCAACACCTCTACTAATCAGAATCCACCTGCCAACCAATCGGCGTCCTCCTCTCCTGCAGTGTAAAATGTTCCCCCATTGAGATTTGGTAATTTTGTGAATCTGTCCTAATGTGCGCAAGATGAAAAACTTTGACAGGATGTCTCCTTGGTCAACAATATTGAAGTTCTGTACTAATATAGAAACATGGAAAATAGGAGCAGGAGGAGGCCATTCAGCCCTTCGAGCCTGCTGCGCCATTCGCTATGATCATGGCTGATCGTCCAACTCAGTAACCTGTTCCTGCCTTCCCTCCATATCCTTTGATCCCCTTTGCCCCAAGAGCTATATCTAATTCCTTCTCGAAAACATACAATGTTTTGGCCCCAGCTGCTTTCTGTGGTAGCGAATTCCACAGACTCACCCACTCTCTGGGTGAAGACATTTCTCCTCATCTCAGTCCTAAAAAATTTACCCTATATCCTGAGACCATGACTTCTGATTCTGGACACCCTCACCATCAGGAACATCCTCCCTGCATCTACGCTGTGTGGTCCTGTTAGAATTTTGTAGGTTTCCATGAGATCCCCCTCATTCTTCCAAACTCCAGCGAATACAGTCCTAACCAACTCAATCTCCCCTCATCTGTCAGTCCCACCATCTCAGGAATCAGTCTGGTAAACCTTCTCTTCACCCTCTCCTGAGCAAGAACATCCTTCCTCAGATAAGGAGACCAAAACTGCACACAATAGCACCTATATCCTATATGGTCTCAGGATATAGGGTAAATTTTTTAGGACTGAGATGAGGAGAAATGTCTTCACCCAGAGAGTGGGTGAGTCTGTGGCTTCACCAAGGCCCTGTATAATTGCAACACGACATTCCTGCTCCTGTACTAGCAAGCGACTATTTCTGAAGATCATAAGACATAGGAGAAGTGGGCCTTTCGGCCTGTCCAGTCTGCTCCGCCATTCAGTGAGGTCATGACTGAAGTGTAGGATACACTGTTGTATTGTTGGAAACTGGCCAAGCAAATTTCATGTAGACAGAATCCCACTAGCCTCAAGCTGCCAGCAACCAGATCATTAGATTTAGTACACTTGGTTGAGGGGTAAGTACTGGCCCCAAAACACAATGGTGAACTCTTCTGCTCCCCTTCAAAATGGTGACCATGGAATGTTTAATGTGAATCTGAGAGGGTCTCGGTTTAAGGTCTCTTCTGAAAGACAATTTTAGCATGGCCTCATTCCTACTTTGCGAGTGTCAGCCTGGGCTTAGTGCTCAGTGTAGGATCCAATCCTCCTGACTCAGAAACAAGTGAATTACTGACTCCTGCCTTTGCTTTTACCAAGCGACCACAAAGACTCTTGCGATTACAGATTGCGCAAACAAAACAGAAAGCTCACATTTTAAGAGATATTAATGAGATAGAGGCAGCGCTGGCTGCCATTCAAAAATAGGAAGAGATAAACAGTAAATAGCTTTTCAGATGAACCGTATGGGCAACACTTTGAATCACGCAACAGCATTATGAATCTGGCTGCTAGTAACTAACATAGAATCTCTATAGTGCAGAAGGAGGCCATTCAGCCCATCAAGTCTGCATCAGCCACAATCCTACCCAGGCCCTATTCCCGTAACCCAACATATTTACCCTGCTAATCCCCTGAAACGAAGGGGCAATTTAGCACGGCCAATCAATCTAAGCTGCACATCTTTGGATTGTGGGAGGAAACCCACGCCGACACGGGGAGAATGTGCAGACTCCACACAGACAGTGACCCAAGCCGGGAATTGAACCCAGGTCGCTGGCGCTGTGAGGCAGCAGTGCTAACCACTGCGCCGCTCTGGAGTAGATTGTAAGTATTGAATACCTGACCCTGTCGGTGGGATTTCCATTGTACAGGGGTCGCGAAGTCCAGCAGGATGTAATCCTGCGACTCCCCCACCCCCAACTCCAAATGCCCCTCCACCCTACCAACAATCCCACTATATCTGCCTGATAGTTCCACAGTGAAGTTTGTTCTCAGAACCCCCGGGTAGATTGCTCGACTCTGCCACAGACAGGGGCTGTATTTCCATTTGCTTCCATTTTAATCCTCACTTTAACCCCTTACCCCAATGACGGTGCCTCCGACAGTGCAGCATACCCTCAGGTAACAGAGATGCTGGAATCTTTCTCCTTGGAGCAGAGAAGACTAAGGGGAGGTTTGATGGAAGCGTTTGAAATGTGAATTTTGACAGAATAAGTAAGTGAGAAAGGAAAAGCTGTGTCAGAATTCAGGGGGTAATTTAAGACAGTTGTCGAAAGAGCGAGAGATGCGGCATGGTTGGTACAGTGGTTAGCACGGCTGCCTCACATGCCAGGGACCCGGTTTCAATTCCGGCCTCAGATCGCTGCCTGTGTGGAGTTTGCATATCCTCCCTGTGTCTGCGTGGGTTTCCTCCGGGTGCTCCAGTTTCCTCCCACAGTCTAAAAATGTGCAGGTTAGGTGGATTGGCCGTGCTAAATTGACCCTAGTCAAGGGGATTAACAGGATAAATATGTGGGATTACAGGGATAGGGCCTGGGTGGGATTGTGGTCAGTGCAGGCTCAATGGGCCGAATGGCCTCCATCTGTACTGTAGGGATTCTATGATTCCATGGGGATTGGCAGCTACCAGCAAGCCACCTCCCCTTCGGTCTGCACAGATGAGGGAAAATGTCCTCACTCAAGGGGTTGTGAATCTTTGGGATTGTCTATCCCAGAGGATTGCGGATGTTCATCCGGTGAGTATACTGACAACTATGATCGATAGAACATCGGGTACCTCGGGAATCGGGGTATGGGGGCAGACAGGAAAGCGGATTTGAGGCTAAAGATCACCCATGATCTTATCGAATGGCGGAGAAGGTTCAAGGGACCGCATGGCCGACTGCTGCTCATGTGTCTTATGTTCTTTCGTTCTAAGGTGTCACACAAACAGCAAACACATTGATCACAGCAACCCTGCAGTTTATCAGATGAAAGTTTTTGCACAGTGTGTGCAGACCCCATGTTACCAATTGAGAAAACAGGAAAAGCTGATACCAGCAAAAACACCACAGCTCAGTGAGAGAGAAACCCAACGCTCAGTAAAGGCCCACATCACACGGAATATATAACTTAAACTTACAGACAGTTTCAAATTGAGAAAAATAGACTGACCTTGATTTAAAAAGAACATTTGTTGTGACCTCAGGACAGCCCAAAGCCCTCCACAGTCAGGGAAGAATTTTCAGAAATGTGATCATGCTCTGATTTCGGAGAGGCAATTGTCGATGTACTGTTAAGATCAAGGTTAAAGAGGTGGCCCAGTATTTAGAGATTAAGTACCATAAGTACATATAAAGAAGGCATTGTTCCCCTTTAATTGTTAGCTTGATTTCTCCAAAAAAACGTAAAGAGGGACTGGTCCAGGGTGGCCTTCAATGGGGAGGCGACGGCCTCGTGGTATTATTGCTAGACTATTAATCCAGAAACTCAGCCATTGTTCTGGGGACCTGGGTTCGAATCCCGCCCACAGCAGATGGTGGAATTTGAATTCAATAAAATATATCTGGAATTAAGAATCTACTGATGACCATGAAACCATTGTCGATTGTCAGAAAAACCCATCTGGCTCACTAAAGTCCTTTAGGGAAGGAAATCTGCCGTCCTTACCCGGTCTGGCCTACATGTGACTCCAGAGCCACAGCAATGTGGTTGACTCTCAACTGCCCTCCAAGGGCAACTACGGATGGGCAATAAATGCTGGCCAGCCAGCGACGCACATGTCCCATGAATAAAAAAAAAGTCCAGGCAGCGCATGGTCAAGGGGGCTGACTGACCCAACTGGGCGGCACGGTGGCATAGAGTTAGCACTGCTGCCTCACAGGGTTCAATTCCAGCCTTGGGTGACTGTCTGTGTGGAGTCTGCATGTTCTCTCCCTGTCTGCGTGAGTTTCCTCCGGGTGCTCCAGTTTCCCCCCACACTCCAGGATGTGCAGGTTAGGTGGATTGGCCATGTTAAATTGTCCCTTAGTGTCCAAAGAGGTTCAGGTTAGAGGGATTAGCCATGGTAAATGTGTGGGATTATGAGAATAGGGTGGGGGTAAAATGAGAATAGGGTGGGGGTAAGATGCTCTGTCAGAGAGTCAGTGCAGACTCAATGGGCTGAATGGCCTCTTCTGCACTGTAGGGATTCTGTGACTCTTCCTCTCTATGGCCCCAGAGAGGGAGCATGTGGTGTCCGCCAACACGCTTCCATGACTGGTGAACTCCGCGGGGGTTCTATGTTCTATGGATACAAAATTGGCTTCTTGACAGAATAAGAAGTTTAACAACACCAGGTTAAAAGTCCAACAGGTTTATTTGGTCCTTTATGTTAGACTTTAACCTGGTGTTGTTAAACTTCTTACTGTGTTTACCCCAGTCCAACACCGGCATCTCCACTTCTTGACAGAAGCCAGAGGATGGTTGTAGAGAATTGTTTTTCAAACTGGAGGCCTGTGACCAGCAGTGTGCCTCAGGGATCAGTGCTGGGCCCACTGTTATTTGTCATTTATATTAATGATTTGAATGAGAATATAGGAGGCATGGTAAGTACGTTTGCAGATGACACCAAGAGGACACTTGTTCTCTTCCTGTTGGGGAACACTTCAGCGGTCACGGGCATTCGGTCTCTGATCTTCGGGTAAGCGTTCACCAAGGCGGCCTTCACGACACACGACAACACAGAGTCGCTAAGCAGAGACTGGTAGCCAAGTTCCGCACACATGAGGACGGCCTCAACCGGGATCTTGGGTTCATGTCACACTATCTGTAACCCCCACGACCTGCCTGGGCTTGCAAAATCTCACTAACTGTCCCGGCTGGAGACAGTACACATCTCTTTAACCTGTGCTTAACCCTCTCTCCACTCACATTGTCTGTACCTTTAAGACTTGATTACCTGTAAAGACTCACATTCCAACCATTATTTTGTAAATTGAGTTTGTGTCTTTATATGCCCTGTTTGTGAACAGAACTCCCACTATCCTGATGAAGGAGCAGCGCTCCGAAAGCTGGTGGCTTTTGCTACCAAATACACCTGTTGGACTTTAACCTGGTGTTGTGAGACTTCTTACTGTGGATATAAGAGGTCAGAGACTGGGAATTCTGTAGCGAGTAACTCACCTCCCGACTCTCCAGTACCAGTTCATTATCTACAACATACAAGTCAAGAGTGTGACGGAGCTTTCTCCACTTTCCTGAATGGAAGCAAATGATAACACTCGGGAAGGTCAACACCATCCAGGACAGTTCCCTCTGATTCCCCTTCACCAGATTCATTGGGGCCCCATAATGTCTCGCTCGGTCAGAAGCTGCCTTGATGTCCAAAACACTCACTCTCAACTCACCTATAGAATTCAAATTGGACCAAGGCAGCAATGAGGCTTGCATCTGAGTGGTTACATCCTCACTGACACCCTCACTCACACTCTCACTCGCACTCTCACTCGCACTCTCACTCGCACCCTCACTCGCACCCTCACTCGCACCCTCACTCGCACCCTCACTCGCACCCTCACTCGCACCCTCACTCGCACCCTCACTCGCACCTTCACTCGCACACTCACTCGCACACTCACTCGCACCCTCACTCGCACCCTCACTCGCACCCTCACTCGCACACTCACTCGCACCCTCACTCACACTCTCACTCACATTCTCACTCGCACCCTCACTCGCACCCTCACACTCACTCGCACACTCACTCGCACACTCACTCGCACACTCACTCACACCCTCACTCACACCCTCACTCACACTCTCACTCACACCTTCACTCGCACCCTCACTCGCACCCTCACTCGCACCCTCACTCGCACCCTCACTCGCACCCTCACTCGCACACTCACTCGCACACTCACTCGCACACTCACTCACACTCTCACTCGCATCCTCACTCGCACCCTCACTCGCACCCTCACTCGCACCCTCACTCGCACCCTCACTCGCACCCTCACTCGCACCCTCACTCGCACCCTCACTCGCACCCTCACTCGCACCCTCACTCGCACCCGCACTCGCACCCGCACTCGCACTCGCACTCGCACCCTCACTCGCACTCGCACCCGCACCCTCACTCGCACCCTCACTCGCACCCTCACTCGCACCCTCCAGTCACATCCTTTACTCCCCCAGAGGGCTCTCAATGCAGAGCTGTTAAGTATATTCACGACTGAGGTCGATAGACTTGTGGCCACTCAGGGAACTAAGGGTGTAAAGTCTCAAGGTTTTTGAAGTTTATTTATTAGTGTCATGAGTAGGCTTCCATTAACACTGCAATGAAGTTACTGCGAAATATAGGGTACGGTGAAGTGAGGGGTTTATGTAGAAGTTCAGTCTGACTGAAGCCGAGGCTCGAGGAGGCCTAATGGCCTGTTCCTGATATAATTTCTCATGTTTTTATGATCCATGTCAGTGCGATGATTGTAAGAGAGAATCTACCTCTGAATGTCAGCGCCCAAGCAGAGGTTATATTGAAGTGAAGTTTATTTGTGAATCTTTATTTCAGTGTCTGGAGACCACGTGGTGTTTGGACTGGTTCTGTAAACAGGATCAGTGCATGGGAAAGGTGAAGAATTCACTTTGCTGCCTCTTGATGTCCTCCATCTGGGGGAGCTTTGGTTGTTTAAAAAAAAGGATTTATTTGAAAGTCCTGAATTTGGAGTATGGACAGAGTTGCCTAGAATATCTTTGACCATAAAGCTGGCTCATCCCCAACTCCCAGAGAGGAAGGATTGTTGGGAGGATGGTTTCTGATGGTATCTCAGCATTGTGAAATCCTGCATGGGTTCTCCAGAGCAACATCCATAATCACAGCTCAGGGAAAACATGGGGGAGTCCTCAAAGACAATGTTGACTCCCTCTTGAGGATATGTAGCCACCAGAATGTCACCGAGGAGTGTTTGTGAGAATGTGTGTGTGGATGTGAGTATGAGGTGCGAGTGGGGGGGAGGGGTGCTAGCCGGAGATGCAAGAGAGGGGGTGCGAGCATGGAAATTCGAGCGGGGGGGGTAGAGGGTGCATGAGTGTGGGTTGAGAATTGGTTTTCTCGGAGGATGGTATTCTTTGTTGGCCTTGGGCAGGATCGTATGAGTTCAGGCGGACGTGTCGGTAAAATTCCACCCTATGTATGAGTGTTTGTGATTGTGCATTGTGTGTGTATCACCTGTGTCCATAATCTTCTGTTTCTGTGCATGTGGATGTGAGTTACAACACTCGCAATTCCGAGTTAGAGTGACTGCAGAATGAGGAAGGGAAAGAGGGATTTTGAGTCAATCAACAGCGGAAACTATATCACCTAAAATATACAGCACGGACTCAGGCCACTCCGCCCATCCATCCTGGCCTGTCATTCTATTTCTCCACCTCACTCCCACTCTGACCTCCACCTCCTATACCGCAATATTCACTGTTAAGATGTTTGCCACTCGGGATGTTTTCTTGGGTACGAAGTTCTTTTGTTAAGACGCTCGTTATGTCATTTTTCTTGAATGTCGTAGTTACGATGCAGTTAGTTGTATTCTGCAGAGGCAGTGATGTTGCAGCTGTATAAGGTGCTGGTGAGGCCACACCTGGAGTACTGTGTACAGTTTTGGTCTCCTTACTTGAGAAAGATATACTGGCACTGGAGGGGGTGCAGAGGAGATTCACTAGATTAATTCCGGAGTTGAGAGGGTTGGTTTATGAGGAGAGACTGAGTAGACTGGGGCTATACTCATTGGAATTCAAAAGAATGAGGGGGGATCTTCTCGAAACATTATGAAGTGAATACATAAGATAGAAGCAGGGAGATTTTTCCAATGGCGGGTGAGACTAGAACTAGGGGGCTTGACCTCAAAATAAGGGGGAGCAGATTTAGGACTGAGTTGAGGAGGAACTTCTTCACCCAAAGGATTGTGAATCTGTGGAATTCCCTGCCCAGTGAAGCAGTTGAGGCTACCTCATTGAATGTTTTTAAGGTAAAGATAGATTTGTGAACAGTAAAGGAACCACCATAAATGGATCCAACCAGATGGATCCAACCCACTGGACACAGACAGAGTGAAGAGTGCCGGTCAAAGTCCCTTCTTATACTCAGAACAATAATAAATTCATTAAATCAAAAATGACAGGGGTGACAGCCTCTGCTGGGGCACTGTAATTAAAAAATATCAAATCTGCTCCCCCTTATTTTGAGGTCAAGCCCCCTAGTTCTAGTCTCGCCCGCCATTGGAAAAATCTCCCTGCTTCTATCTTATGTATTCACTTCATAATGTTTCGAGAAGATCCCCCCTCATTCTTTTGAATTCCAATGAGTACAGCCCCAGTCTACTCAGTTAAGGGTTATGGTGAGCGGGTGGGTAAGCGGAGCTGAGTCCATGAAAAGATCAGCCATGATCTTGTTGAATGGCGGAGCAGGCCCGAGGGGCCAGATGGCCTACTCCTGCTCCTAGTTCTTATGTTCTTAAGTTCTTATTATGAGAGCTTATTTACATAAATAGATCCAACCAGATGGTGAAATATGAAACTAGACAAAGATCTAGTTTCTTGATAGTGGGGATATTTACAGAATACTGATCTCTGCCTTTTACCTACCCCAGTGTCCCAGCAGTCATTTTTTCTCCTTTTTTTAAAGAAAAGCAATAATCAATAAATTAAACAAATGTGTCAGGGTGACGGTCTCTGCTGCCGCACTGTAACGAAAAACAAAACATCAAAAGGAAACCTGACTTAATTCAATTTAAATGTCTTTTCCAGGGATGATAATGCTCCCCCCCCCCCCCCCCCCCCCCCGCCCCCCGCCCCCCGCCTCAGCACCCACTGGACACAGACAGAGTGAAGAGTGCCGGTCAAAGTCTGTGTGGAGTTTGCACATTCTCCTCGTGTTTGCGTGGGTTTCCTCCGGGTGCTCCGGTTTCCTCCCACAGTCCAAAGATGTGCGGGTTAGGTTGATTGGCCAGGTTAAAATTGCCCCTGAGATGCATAGGTTAGAGGGATTAGCGGGTAAAATATGTGGGGGTAGGGCCTGGGTGGGATTGTGGTCGGTGCAGACTCGATGGGCCGAATGGCCTCCTTCTGCACTGTAGGGGTTCTATGAAGTTCTATTCTATGAAAGTCCCTTCTTATACTCAGAACAATAATAAACTCATTAAATCAAAAATGACAGGGTGACAGCCTCTGCTGGGGCACTGTAATTAAAAAATATCAAGACATGAAAGGGGTGGCACAGTGGTTAGCACCGCTGTCTCACAGCATCAGGGACCCAGGTTCGATTCCAGCCTCAGGTCTGTGTGGAGTCTGCACGTTCTCCCCGTGTCTGCGTGGGTTTCCTCCGGGTGCTCCGGTTTCCTCCCACAGTCCAAAGATGTGCAGGTTAGGTTGATTGGCCATGCTAAATTGACCCTTAGTGTCAGGGGGTTTAGCAGGGTAAATGAGGGGTTACGGGAATAGGGCCTGGGTGGGATTGTGGTCGATACAGACTCGATGGGCCGAATGGCCTCCTTCTGTACTATAGGATTCTTATGGGAACTTACAACTTCAAACCAAAGTGTCATTGCCGGGCGTGGTGATGTACCCCAGCCCCCGCAGTGCCCATGGAGCACTGTAGAGTCTCTTTTAATACGTGCTTAAGATCAATCAATACCACCACCTGTTTATCCCCCATAATGATACTAACATAACTAAGGTAATCCTCAGAGGCCGGTGTCCCTTCACCAGATTCCCTTTATTTACAAACTCAATTCCATCCCTAAGAGAGCTTCAGCTAGAAAGTCAGAATCCCGAGTGTCAGTGGCCCTGACACTCCTCATAGGTGAGACTCCCTGATTGGGTAGGCAATCATTACCTCAATCAAGGACATCTTCTGGTGGTTACCTCAATCAGGGAGCTCATACTCCCAAGAGGCCCACCTCATGGACCTCGTTGAGGTCATTACAATAACATTAACAATTGACTGGATGTTGTTGAGGACAGGGGCAGAAGGAGATTATTTTTGAAACTGACAGTTTCCCTACGTGGCCAATGCAGGAGAAAAGATTCTGAGTTTGATTCTCATGCCTCTGAGAGGCTCACATTGTCACGATTCAGCCATTGCAGTGGGGAGGTTGCAACTCCCTGTGGGAACCTGACTAATTTCCTGTAGCCCCCTCCACTCCCAGATGGAGGAAAGTGCCCCCTTAATCTTTGAAGCAACTCATTCTATGCATGTACTGATTCACATTCATAGACTTTTCAGAAACACAGAAGGTATTTATTAATAAGGAAACATTGTATAAAGGTTAACAGCGCCCCACTGTCTGTCCTCAGTCCCTATATATCTTCTATATGTCTTCAGACTATCTTCTGCCCAAGAGAGGACTCCACCCCCTGGGGTGATTGCCCACCCTCAGTCCCAGTTGTTCCCACAAGCCAGGTAACCTTTTTCTGCTGTGTTGTCCTTAAAGGGACAATCACTGCGATGCAGTTTGTGGGATCTTGCTGTATGTAAAATGGTGTTTCCCTCTATAGCAAAAGTGTGTATTCAGAGCTTCAGAGTTCCCCGTTGAATGTGAGTGCTTTGGCCTATTTCTAAGAGAGATAATAATGACTTTTACAATAAGCAATCTTATGCTGGATGGCCTTCTGTGAATTTTCATGATTCGTGTCCCCCAGGGAACAGAGACAGATTAAATCCTGTTAAATTTCAACTTTCCCTGTATGTCCTGAGAATCTACTGTGTCTCAGACTGAGTTTATTTCAGAATACGGCAGTGGGTCAGACTTTTGTGCCCTCGCTTGTTTTGTCTTTATTCACTTTGGAAGCAAAAACAAGATGGCAGATTACTACCTGAATGGCTGTAAATTGGGAGGGGGGAGTGTGCAGCGGGACCTGGGTGTCCTTGTGCACCAGTCACTGAAGGTAAGCATGCAGGTGCAGCAGGCGGTAAAGAAGGCAAATGGTATGTTGGCCTTCATTGCGAGAGGTTTCGAGTACAGGAGCAGGGATGTGTTGTTGCAATTATACAGGGCCTTGGTGAGGCCACACCGAGAATATTGTTGGCAGTTTCGGTCTCCTTTTCTGAGGAAGGATGTTCTTGCTCTCGAGTGAGTGCAGCGAAGGTTTACCAGGCTGATTCCAGGGATGGCGGGACTGATGTATGAGGAGAGATTGACTAGGTTAGGATTGTTTTCACTGGAGTTCAGATGAATGAGGGGGGATCTAATAGAGACTTATAAAATTCTAACAGGACTAGACAGGGTAGATGCAGGGAGGATATTCCCGATGGCGGGGAAGTCCAGAACCAGGGGTCATGATCTGTGGATACAGGGTAGACCATTTAGGATGGAGATGAGGAGACATTTCTTCACCCAAAGAGTGGTGAGCCTGTGGAATTCATAACCACGGGAAGTAATTGATGCCAAAACTTTGAGTGTATTCAAGAGGCGGCTGGATATAGCACTTGGGGCGAATGGGATCAAAGGTTATGGGGAGAAAGCAGGATTAGGCTATTGAGTTGGACAATCAGCCATGATTGTAATGAATGGCAGAGCAGGCTGGAAGGGCCAAATGGCCTCCTCCTGCTCCTATCTTCTATGTTTCTATGTCTGCACTAGGCATTGAGAGCATTTTTATTTTGCTTGCTAAATAAACCCCTCATCAGATCCTGACGGAATGAGGTATTTGATGGTCGGTGCTGTTGGCCACTTTCTTATAACCTTCATCTTGAATATTAATTCACGTTGTAATTCACATGGATCTTTTTATAATTACAAACACAGAATGGGATCAAGAGCCTTTCTGAGTCAGAGAAATAGGTTAGTATTACATTAACAATTAACCACTCATTAAAAGGGTCCTTACACTTTTAATTACCAGCCCTAACACTCCACGGCCAGTTGAATGAGCGGTTAATGAGAAAGTCTAAGAAGTTCACAAAAATAACAGGAAGGTTGAGGGGAGATGCTATTTTTGCAAAGAAAGTGAATAAAGAGAGGCGATTCATGTCAGCTCCCTTCAAATCCCAAACCCTCCATCCAATTTGCACTTCAGTGAGGGTGCGTGTCATTACCACAACATCCAGCAACTCCACACAGGAATTGTGACTGATCCCCTCTCCCAGCTGGTGTGAGTCACAATTTAACCAGATGTAGGTGGGTGAATGGGCATCACTTCATTGCAGCCTTATCACTTCGAGCCCACCCTGTTGGGAGTACAGGAGCTGTGATTGTACCTCATGGCATCACTGACCCTTTCGTTAACTCATTTAACTGGACATTTTATGGCGAGTAACTCACCTCCTGACTCCCCAAAGTCTGTCCACCATCTACACGGCACAAGTCAGGAGTGTGATGGAATACTCCCCACTTGCCTGGATGGGTGCGGCTCCAACAACACTCAAGAAGCTCAACACCATCCAGGACAAAGCAGCCCCGCCTGATTGGCACCTCATTGACCTTAAACATTCACTCTCTCCACAACCGAGACACAGCGGCAGCAGTGAACGCCATCTATAAAATACACTGCAGCAACTCACTAAGGCTCCTTGGACAGCACCTTCCAAACCCATGACTGCTACCATCCAGAAGGGCGAGGGCGGCAGATACATGGGAAGACCATCACCTGCAAGTTCCCCTTCAAGCCACTCATCATCCTGATTTGGCAATGTATCGCTGTTCCGTCACTGTCACTGGGCCACAATCCTGGAATCCCCTCTCTCACAGCACTATGGATGTACCTACACTACATAGACTGCAGCAGTTCAAGAAGGCAGCTTCTCAAGGGCAACTGGGTTTGGGCAATAAATATTGGGCTTGTCACTGATGCTCACTTCCATTAACAAATAAATAATAATGAATAAAAGAGTACAGCTGGAATTATCAGTCTGCTGAAAAACTACCAGGAAGATGGCAGTCAATCCCATTAATGATTAATCTCACCTGGCAAGCAATCAGGAGTATAGATTCTGGCTGATGAAGGTATATGCTGTCGGGGTTGGACACCAGTTTCCTAATTCAGGCTAGGTTCAATGTTCAAACTGTGATATTCCTAATTTATCCCTCTCTCTTACTCAACTGATAAACTCTCTGGGGCAGATCTTAACTGTGTGCGATTGTGTGAGAAAAAGAGAAAGTGCAGGAAAAACTCAGCAAGTCTGGCAGCATCTGTGGAGCGAGAGAGAGAGAGAAAGAGTTACTGTTTTGAATGCAATATGAGTCTTTGGACCTGCGATCATGTGGATTGGGTGATAGCAAGTTGACAGCTCGTTTCAATGCCCTCTTTGATTTTTACCTATTTTTATTTGCAACGGACCTACTGTGCAGCAAGGGTGTGGTAATAAACAATTCCGAATGAGTAAAATTTATATCCCTGCTATATTTTGATTGCAGATAAGAATGTAATTGGTCACTTAATCATACTTAGTGCCGGGTTATTGGATAGATTTCAATAGCCATCTTATAAGTCATGTCCTCTGGCTGCATTGTTATTACAATCACCTCATATCTCGGTAAAACTCACTCACATTCTTATTACTTGGGGTGGGGGGGGAGAGGAGAATACAGAATTCACCAATAAAAAACCTCAGCCATTTAGATACAGAGTAAAGCTCCCTCTACACAGTCCCCATCAAACACTCCCAGGACAGGTACAGCACGGGGTTAGATACAGAGTAAAGTTCCCTCTACACTGTCCCCCATCAAACACTCCCAGGACAGGTACAGCACGGGGTTAGATACAGAGTAAAGTTCCCTCTACACTGTCCCCCATCAAACACTCCCAGGACAGGTACAACACAGGGTTAGATACAAAGTAAAGCTCCCTCTACATTGACCCCATCAAACACTCTCAGGACAGGTACAGCACGGGGTTAGATACAGAGTAAAGTTCCCTCTACACTGTCCCCCATCAAACACTCCCAGGACAGGTACAGCACGGGGTTAGATACAGAGTAAACTATTAGAAAATGCTTTAATCTGACTGTCTGCAATGGATTTGAAGTTTTTTTTCGAGAGCTGAGTGTTCTGAACATTGCCCTGAGTTTCTGCACGGTATTTGCTGGCTGGATTCTAGTCAAAGTCTGCCTGTTTAATGAATAACGAATCTTTCAAACATGAGGTTAAAAGTGCAATGATGGTTAACATCTTAATTGCTCATAGTATCCTGCAGGAAACATCATTACGCACTGCCCTGGGCCTCTGAGACAGTCATGTGTTCTGTGTACAGGGAAAGTGTGATCCTCAGATGATATTTAGTGGAGATTAGCATCATGTGTGGAAATCTTTCAGACACCTTGTGATTGGTGGATATCAACAGTCTATGGTCTCATTCACAGAACCGTAGAAATTAATGGAACACCGTTCACCCCAGAGGTTTTGTTAAATTTAGATCGAACCTTCGGCCTGTTCTGGTCTTGATGGTTTGAAGGGTTTTGCCCCGAGAATTACAGAAATAATGAGACTACAGTCCAATGTTTCAGTTCATTATCAAAACCTTTAGCACTCTTGAACGCAAACACAATCAAGTGCTAAAATGCACAGAAGTGTCGGGTGGAAATTCTGCCGCCTTGTCGCAGTGGGGGTGGGGCTGTAAAATGTGGCGATCCGTCCAAAATCCCAATGACCTCAGGAGGACCAGAAGATGCCACCAGAGGGAGGGACCATAAAATCCCACCCATGGCGTTACACGGAATTCATACCCATAAACCACTTAGAATCAAAGAGGTTTATTTGGTAGCATGAGCTTTCGGAGCGCTGCCCCTTCATCAGGTGATGAAGGAGCAGCGCTCCGAAAGCTCGTGCTACCAAATAAACCTGTTGGACTTTAACCTGGTGTTGTGAGACTTCTTACTGTGCCCACCCCAGTCCAATGCTGGCATCTCCACATCACTTACAATCAGTGAGGCCTTGGAGACAAGATTGAAGTGTTGCGTTTTTGATCTCTTACTTCTTTTTTCATTCGTCCGTGGGACATGGGCGTCATTGGCTGGCCAGCATTTATTGCCCATCCCTAATTGCCCTTGGAGGGCAGTTGAAAGTAAACCACATTGCTGTGGCTCTGGAGTCACATGTAGGTCAGACCGGGTAAGGACGGCACATTTCCTTCCCTCAAGGATATTAGTGAACCGGATGGGTTTTTTCGACAATGGTTTCATGGTCATCAGTAGCTTCTTAATTACAGAAATGTTTTATTGAATTCAAATTCCACCAAATGCCGTGGCGGGATTCGAACCCAGGTCCCCAGAACATCAGCTGAGTTTCTGGATTAATAGTCTAGCTATAATACCACCAGGCCAAAGCCTCCCCTAAGGAAGGATGTGTTAGAGGGAATGCAACAAAGATTCACTTGATTGTTTCGAGGGAGGGGATTATCCATTGAGGAGGGAGTGAGGAACCATTCAAGTTGAGGGAAACAAGATGATAAAAGGTATGAATAAAGTAGATGTGGACTGGATGCTTCCTCTTGTGGGACATTCTAGGACGAGAGGTCATAGTCTTAGGATAAGAGGCAGCAAATTTAAAACAGAGTTGAGGAGAAACTACTTCTCCCAAAGGGTTGTGAATCTGTGGAATTCACTACCCCAAAGTGCGGTGGATGCTGGGACAGTGAGTAAATTTAAGGAGGAGTTCGACAGATTTTTAATTGGTACTGGGCTGAAGGTTATGGGGAGAAGGCAGGAAAATGGGGATGAGGGGCATATCAGCCATGGCAGAGCAGACTCGATGGGCCGAATGGCCTAATTCTGCTCTTATATCTTATGAACTTATAAGGAATGGTTTCGAATTTAGACGTGTGCAAGATGAACTCATTGGAAAAAAAAACACATTCGTAAAGGGTTTGACAAGGTAGATGCTGGGAGGATATTTTCCCTGGCTGTGGGGGAATCTAGAACCAGGGACCACAGTCACAAGGCAAGGTGGTGACTATTTAGGACTGAGATGAGAAATTTCTTCACTCAAAGGGTTGTGAATCTTTACAAGTTTCCATCACAGAGATCTATGAAAGAGAGCAGCTTTTGACTTATTTAAGTCAGAGGTTCATAGCAAGATCTAACGACTGGTGTGACACAGTTATTAGTGCAGGGACCTCAAATGTTTACAATTTATATAAATAACTTGCTTGAGGGGATGGTTGCCAAGTTTGCCGATGACACAAAGGTAGGTTGTGAAGAGGATCATATGGAGACTGCAAAAAGATACAGGAAGTGTTGTGGTGCGAGGTGATATGACAAGGAAGCTTTGAATCAGAGCGGTGATTCACTGAACAACAGCAACAAAACAATGCACGTGATCTCAACACTGATATGGGTCTTGTCCCTCCCACTCCCTGGTTTGCAATGAGGGTCTCTCCATCCCAGACACGTGCTCTACCACTCCATAGGTCGAGGTTTGCTTTGCGCGCTCCATTCCGCTAGGTCCCAGGTAGGTCACGTGACCCACAAATGATGACATTTTAAAGAGGCCGTTCTATCACAGGAAGGCTAAGTGAGTGAGCAGAGATCTGGCAAGTGGAGTTTAATGTGGGCAAGTGCAAAATTATCCATTTTGGCAGGAAGAATAAATGCGAAGTGTATTATCGAAAGGCTTGACTGATGCTTTTAGAGCTCTGAGATGCAGAGGGATCTGGGTGTCTTTTTGCATAAATCACAAGTAAGTAATTAGAAAAGCTAATGGAATGTTATGGTTTATTGCGAGGGAAGTTGAATACAGAAGTAGAGAGATAAAAGCAAAATATTGAGGATGCTGGAATTTAAAACAGAGCAAGGAGAAGATTTTTCACTCAGAGGGTCGTGACTCTTTGGAACTCTCTTCCTGAAAAGGTGCTGGAAGCAGAGGCTTTGAATCTTTTTAAGGCAGAGGTGGATGGATTCTTGGTAAGCAAGAGGGTGACAGGTTATTGGGCGTAGGCGGGATGCAGGTTTGAGTTTACAATCAGATCAGTCACGTTCTTATTAAATGTCTGGGCAGACTCAAGGGGCTGAATGGCCTACTCCTGCTCCTTGCTTATATATCCATATAGATCTTTGGATATTAAGAGAATCAAAGGTTGTGGGGACAGTATGGGAGGATGCAGCTAAGGTAGATGACCAGGCATAATCATAGTGATTGGGGGGGAGGCAGATGGGCTGAATGGCCTTCTCCAACCCCGATTACTTCGGTTCTTATCTGATTATATCGCACCTTTAACACAATAGCACGCCTGAGGAAAGTTCACCAATACAAAAGGTAATGTGGGTGCTTTCTTTATACTTTTGTGGGACGTAGCAATCACTGGCAAAGTCCGTTTTCTTACCCATCCCAAATTGCCCTTGAAGGGAGGTCTTGTGGTGCAGTGGGTTAGCATCCCTGCCTATGAGCCAGAAGCTCCGGGTTCAAGTCCCACCCCAGGATTTGATGATCAAGGAAGGTGGGTTCATAATGCGGCCAAACAGGTTGAGTGTCAACCTGCAAAATCCTTCCAAACAGGCCAGTGGCTGGCGGTAAGAGCGGGAGAAACTCAGGGTCAGCCATGCTTAATGTGAAGTGGTGCCCCTCAAGCTGTGAGCCCCTGGCGACAGGCTAGTGACCTGTCCCGGGAATTACTAGTTATGGAAACAGACAAAGGTCTGCCTTCGTGTACCACTAGGTGCGGGAAGAGAATTAGAAAAAGAATTGTGGCTTGCTAGGGCAGTTAATTGTGGCAGTTAAGAGTCAACCACATTGCTGTGGATCAGGAGTCACATGTAAGCCAGACCAGGTAAGGACAGCCGATTTCCAACACTCCAAATCTGAAATAAGAGAAAACGCTAGAAAGTCTCATCAGATCAGACAGCGTCTGTGGAGAGAGAAATAGAGTTAATATTTCAATTCAGTCACTCTTTTCTCGATGCTGCCTGACCTCTTGACTCTTTCTAGCATTTGCTTATTTTATTAACTCTGTATTCAGACCAAGCCATGTCCATGTGATCAAAAACATAAAGAATGTCTTAAAGGAGGTCGGAGAGGTAGAGAATGATGCAGCGGCACAGTGGTTAGCACTGCTGCCTCACAGCGCCAGGGACCCGGGTTCGATTCCCGGCTTGGGTCACTGTCGGTGTGGAGTTTGCAAGTTCTCCTCATGTCTGTGTGGCTTTCCTCCGGATGCTCCAGTTTCCTCCCACAGTCCGAAAGACGTGCTGGTTAGGTGGATTGGCCATGCTAAATTCTCCCTCAGTGTACCCAAACAGGCGCCGGAGTGTGGCAACTAGGGGATTTTCACAGTAACTTCATTGCAGTGTTAATGTAAACCTACTTGTGACACTAATAAATAAACTTTAAAAGAAACGGAGAGGTTTGGGAAGGGAATTCAGGAGTTTAGGCTCAGGCTGCTCATTGGGGAAATGATGGGGTTGTACAGGAGGGATTGGAGAAATACAGAACTCTCCGAGGGTTGGAGAACTGGAGGAGGTTATGGGGATAGGAAGGGGGCGAGTCCACGGAGGGATTTGAAGGGGAGAATGGAAATTTTAGACTTTAGCTGTTGCTGGTTTGGGAACCAATGTGGATCAGCGAGAATAGGGTCGCTGGATGAACAAACTCTGTTGATTTAGAATGGAGAGCAAAGAATAGAGAATCACAGAATTATAGAATCCCTACAGTGCAGAAGGAGGCCATTCGGCCTATCGGGTCTGCACCGACCACAACCCCACCCAGGCCCTATCCCTGTAACCCCACGTATTTACATCTGCTCCTTACTTTTGCAGCCAAAGACCCACTGACGCCCACAATTTAAGCAGCAAGTCTAAGTTACAGCTTAGCTAAGTCGCTGGGGTCTCACAGTCCGATCCCCGCACAGAAACTGACCTGGCGGCATTGTTTCTATTTAAAACCCATCCAAAGTACACAATTCGCTCATTTGGTTTCCCATGAAATCTCCCGCAAAAACATTCCTACAAAATCTCACCCACTCCAAGTTTCCCTGGCAACAATAGAGAAAAAAAAAGTATTTTTCAAGGGCCCGTCATGAGTTTGGAGTTTTGCAAAGTGTTTTGTAGCCAACTAAATTCAGGCTTGCGAGGCCATTTCTGAGCACAGTTAAGAGTCGACCATATTGCTGTGGATCTGGAGTCACATGTAAGCCAGACCAGGTAAGGACAGCAGATTTTTGTTCCCCAAATGTAGCCACTGTTGTGGGGAAGCGCGATAGCCCTTTGGTGCACAGAAAGATCCCACAAACAGCACTGTGATAAGCAGTGTTTTTGTGAACTGAGGGAAAACGCCCTGACCCAAGGAAGTCCTTGAAAAGTGGCATATGATCTTTGACATGCACCGGAGGGGTGTATCGCCTGACCTGAGAGACGGCACATTCAGCAGTGCCAGACTCCCTCAGTACTGCACTGAGGCAGAGTACTGCACTGGTGTGTCCATCTGGACTTGGTGCCCGAGACACTGGAGTGGGATTTGAAAGCACAACCTCCAGAATCAGAGGTGAGAGAGGCAGGAATTATCCGGCTGTTCGTTAGTGGCAGATTCTCTGGACCCACCGGCAGTGCACCCCCACCGCAGGTTTCCGAGCAATATAGGGTGGCTACAATGGGAAATCCTATTGACAGCAGCAGGACCAGAAGATCCCGCCGCTGGCTAATGGCGTGCTGCCTCTCACTGCCGGGAAACCCGCTGATGGATGGCTGGAAAATTCCAGCCAAAGTTACCCACTGACTGGTGTCCTGGGCGACCACAAAGACTCTTCCGAATGCTCCCTCTGGCAATAGCTCATTCTAAAATTCCCATTCTCCTGATCAAATCCCTCCATGGCCCCACTACCTCCCTCTCTCTGTAGACTTCCCTAGCCCTCAACCTTTTGAGATCTCTGCACATCCCCAATTTCGAACTCTTTCCAATCACCTCATCACCAATTTTAATCATTCCACCATTTAGGGGGATCAATATCCTGGAACTCCCTCCCAAGCAGCACTGTGGGTGCACCTACACCTCGGGGACTGCAGTGGTTTAAGAAGGCGGTTCACCTTCTCAAGGGGCAAGGAGGGACAGGAAATAATGGCTGGCCTTGCGAGCAACGCCCACATCCCATGAAATTATGAAAAATGTATATAAATAAAACAGAAAGACAGCACTTTTTGGAGATATTTATAAGACAGAGGCTTACTCTCGCTCTAAATTAGGAACAAATAAACAGTAGCCTTTTCAGCTGCTTTAAATCACTCAACATTGCAATGTGCCTCAAAGCTCAAAGCTTGGGGTAGATTTTAACTTTTGAACATTCAACGCTGTCAATGGGGATTCCAGGGTTTATTTTTTACTCATTTGTGGGACATGGGCGTCCTGGCTGGCCAGCATTTATTGTCCATCCTTAGTTGTCCTTGGAGGGCAGTTGAGAGTCAACCACATTGCTGTGGCCCTCGAGTCACATGGGTACCAGACCAGAGAAGGACAGCAGATTTCCTTCCCTAAAGGATATTAGTGAACCAGATGGGTTTTTCGGACAATCGACAATGGTTTCATGGTCATCAGTAAATTCTTAATTCCAGATATTTTTTATTGAATTCAAATTCCACCATCTGCCGAGCCAGGATTCGAACCCGTGTCCCCAGAACATTAGCTGAGTTTCTGGATTAATAATCCAGCGCTAATCCTACTAGGCCATCCCCTCCCCTTACAGAGCTTGCCAAATTCAATGGCACGTATTCCTGAGGTTTCCAATCGCATGACCTCTCACCTCCAATGGCTCCGCCTTTTCCAATACTCCTGCTATTTTCGCTCAACATGTCCAAACTCCCAGTGCCCATTCTTCCCACAGTCAAATAGAAACTAAAATGCACTATATCATAACATTCAAGGATATGGGGCAAGTGCAGGAAAATGAATTAACGCACCTTTAGTGGTAGATATTGTCAGTAAGAAGTTTAACAACACCAGGTTAAAGTCCAACAGGTTTATTTGGTAGCAAAAGCCACACAAGCTTTCGGAGCTCTAAGCCCCTTCTTCAGGTGAGTGGGAATTCTGTTCACAAACAGAGCATATAAAGACACAAACTCAATTTACATGAATAATGGTTGGAATGCGAATACTTACAACTAATCAAGTCTTTAAGAAACTTCTTACTGTGTTTACCCCAGTCCAACGCCGGCATCTCCACATCATGACCACAGATATTGTCAGTGCAGACTCAATGGGCCGTAGAACCTTTTCTACGCTGTATTACTCTATGACTCTAAAGTTGATTTATTAGTGTCACAAGTAGGCTTACATTAACACTGCAATGAAGTTACTGTGAAAATCCCCTAGTCGCCACACTTTGGTGCCTGTTTGGGTACACTGAGGGAGAATTTAGCACAGCCAATGCACCCTAACCAGCACGTCTTTCAGACTGTGGGAAGAAACTGGAGCACCCGGAGGAAACTCACGCAGACACGGGGTGAACGTGCAGACTCCACACAGACAGTGACCCAAGCCGGGAATCAAACCCGGGTCCCTGGAGCGATGAGGCAGCAATGCTAACCACTGTGCTGCCGTGCCGCCCCTATTACCCAAGTCCTTAACTCTTTGTCAAACAACAGTTGTTTTCCTCTATCACCAGTATTGTGGTGACTCGAACACAGATGCGTTTACAGAGAAATGGCACGCAATTTTTTTTTTTAGATGTGGTGATGTTTCTCCCTGTGACTTTCGGTTTAGAGCCGTGTCTGGGAGATTAATCTGCAATTCCTGGAGACTCCGCGCCAATCCTGGGTGTTGGCGAATTAGATTGTGTGGGAATATGGGTGCAAGGGATGGTGGGTATGTCGGGTTGAGCCACATGTCACAGTAACTTCATTGCAGTATTAATGTAAGCCTTACTTGTGACTAATAAATAAATTATAAATAATAAATGTGGTGAGACAGGGAATAAATAACCTTTCCTGTTTGATTTTGCCCCGTCCTCTTTCTACAGAAGCTGCAGTGAGAGGAATTATTCTGCTGGCTCAAGTGAGAAGGTGAATGATGGACCAGTTGGGGACCGTGGCGACGATTGGCCAAGTCCCCGCACACGTGCTGGAAATCTGGGCCATCGTTCTGGTGATCCTGGGCACTGTGATCCTCATGAGCTTCCTCATGTTCGGCCCCGCCTTGTCCATCGTGATCTACCGGATCTGGCGCTATCCACCACTGATCCCAGAGGCACCATGACCTGCAGCATCATCTACAGCATGACCTGTGAACCCTATTTGACCCAGTCAGGGCGGATGTCCTTGGCAAAGCATGAACTCTTCACACAACATTCCTGAGAATGAGATTCTGACAATGAATGGCATCAAGATGAAAGACTTTGTTCTGTTGAGAAACGGATAATCTGCGATCTCGGGAAGATAATATCTCAAATCAGTATATATGTATATATATCACAGCTGATCTTCTCTCCTCCTCATTCCAGACTCGTGTTGTCCTCACTCTTGTCCTTACATGGTCAACTTTGTTCCACAGTCAAGCACGGCAGAGATTTGTTAATGTCTGATCACTCAGACAGGACCCAGAATCAAATTTAATTCCATCATTCAGCTGCCTCGAAGACTTGTCCTGAGCATCAATAGCCTCAGCCTGGTTCCCAGCTGCCATTTCACCACTCGCTCCGGGTTTCCCACCAGCTGGCAGTCAGTCCTCACTTCAGGAATTCAGGGCAATCGATATTAAATGGGAATTTGCCGCAGTGTTGCAGGAGGCGCTCATCTCAGATTGATTGTTGGACAGTGTAGAGGGAGCTTTACTCTAAATCTAACCCCGTGCTGTACCTGTCCTGGGAGTGTTTGATGGGGGACAGTGTAGAGGGAGCTTTACTCTAAATCTAACCCCGTGCTGTACCTGTCCTGGGAATGTTTGATGGGGACAGTGTAGAGGGAGCTTTACTCTGTATCTAACCCCATGCTGTACCTGTCCTGGGAGTGTTTGATGGAGATAGTGTAGAGGGAGCTTTACTCTGTATCTAACCCTGTGCTGTACCTGTCCTGGGAGTGTTTGATGGGGACAGTGTAGAGGGAGCTTTACTCTGTATCTAACCCCGTGCTGTACCTGTCCTGGGAGTGTTTGATGGAGACAGCGTAGAGGGAGCTTTACTCTGTATCTAACCCCGTGCTGTACCTGTCCTGGGAGTGTTTGATGGGGATAGTGTAGAGGGAGCTTTACTCTGTATCTAACCCCGTGCTGTACCTGTCCTGGGAGTGTTTGATGGGGACAGTGAAGAGGGAGCTTTACTCTGTATCTAACTGTGTGCTGTACCTGTCCTGGGAGTGTTTGATGGAGACAGCGTAGAGGGAGCTTTGCTCTGTATCTAACCCTGTGCTGTACCTGTCCTGGGAGTGTTTGATGGGGACAGTGTAGAGGGAGCTTTACTCTGTATCTAACCCCGTGCTGTACCTGTCCTGGGAGTGTTTGATGGGGATAGTGTAGAGGGAGCTTTACTCTGTATCTAACCCCGTGCTGTACCTGTCCTGGGAGTGTTTGATGGGGACAGTGTAGAGGGAGCTTTACTCTGTATCTAACCCCGTGCTGTACCTGTCCTGGGAGTGTTTGATGGGGGACAGTGTAGAGGGAGCTTTACTCTGTATCTAACCCCGTGCTGTACCTGTCCTGGGAGTGTCTGATGGGGATTGTATAGAGGGAAAGGTTACATTCAATAAAAACAATATTCAGGAAATCGGCATTGGACATTTTTCTTCCGTGTTGTGATGAACGTGACATGCTGGGTGGAATTTTACTGGCATGTCCGCCCGAGGTTCGTACTATCCCACTCGAGGCCAACAGAGAATCCGTTCTCCAAGCCTCGCCCGCCTGCGCAATCGGGTCGGGCGTGCTGGTAAAGTTCCGGCCTTTGACTTCACTCTTACCTCCTCATCTTCACTCTTTCCTGCGCGAGATCCCAATCCTTTCCAAAATGAGTAGGAATTTTCAGAATGCAGGGAGCTGATTCCCTCCCTGTTACATGGTAAACTCTGGAGAGAGTGTTTGGATAAGCGAGTGGTTCCCTTGAAGGAGAACCAGAGCAAACAAATATTCGAATTCAATGTGTAGAATTGTGATTTGGAGATAAAACATTTCAGGTTTGCTATTTTCCCTTTATTTGTTCGTCAGTTCTTCCCCCTTCACCCCGTCATCTCTCGTTCTTTCTCTCTCTCATGTGTGCTGCGGTGATGTTTGGCATTGTCCAATCTCACCAGCCAATTGTCTGACAGACCGGGCCAGGAAGATGCTTGACCTCACGCCCCCCTCCACCTCCCCGCACCCCCCGGCCTGCCCCAACCAAACCAGGAGAAAGATCGGCCAGAAAGGGTAAGGTTGCCAATTTTGGAAAAACATACAGGCAGGTTAGATGAGTGGGCAAGATGACAGGCTGTAATTTTAGGGTGGCACGGTGGCACAGTGTTTAGCACTGCTGCCTCACAGCGCCAGGGACCTGGGTTCGATTCCCGGCTTTGGAGTCTGCACGTTCTCCCCGTTTCTGTGTGGGTTTCCTCCGGGTGCTCCGGTTTCCCCCCATGCTCCAAAGATGTGCAGGTTAGGTGGATTGGCCATAGTGTCAGGGGATTAGCAGGGTAAATATGTGGGGTTACGGGAATAGGGCTTGGGTGGGATTGTGGTCGGTACAGACTCGATGGGCTGAATGACCTCCTTTCTGCACTGTAGGGATTCTCGGATTCTATGAACTGTGATGAAAGTGTATTCCTGGAGGTTCCACCACATGATTTTGCCCCCCATGCTCCAGCCATTAGTTGGCCAACACATCCATCCCTGTGACACACTGACCTCCCGACACCAATTGGAAAGCAAAAGGACTCATTATCTACTTGGATGAGGCTTGACTGTCAGACAAATAGCCTTTTCCCCCCATTTTCAATATTTTTATGTCTGGTAAAGGGAAAAGTTCAAAAAAAATGACAAAAAAAACAATATTTTTCAGTGTTCCGATGATGTTTCTCCAGGGTGGCATGCAGCAGTGTCCTGGGGAGTGACTTTTGATTCTGGGAGACTCCAGGAGCGACGGCAAGCCGAGGAGTGTCGCGGGTCAGTGGGCCGATGTGTTTCTGCCTCTGGCTGATCTCACTGGAGGGTTGAAGCTGGCAGTGGCCACCAGCCTGGCAGCAGTGGGTAGCCAATCTAAAATATTTACTGGCCCACTTAGGGACCAACTGGGAATTGGCTGCAGGGATCTTCTCATTGAGGCCAGAGGCAAGCAGTTAGCCGAGGGGGTGCTCGAGGCCTCTTTCAATTCACCATCGCTCTCCTCTCCCTTAAGAGGGATGCACCTTGCTCTTCACTTTCCCTCAGTGGCTGTGTCCACCTCTACTGATGGGGCTGCTACTCTGTTAACATTGCAGAGCTTCTGATTGGACCTGCGCCATCCATCCTTAATGGGATGGCAGATACAGGCTACCAATGAGCAAGCTGTGTTACATATTTCTAAGTTCTTTCATGTATATCTATTACCCATCCCTAATTGCCCTTGAGAAGGTGGTGGTGAGCCACCTCTTGAACCCCTGCAGTCCATGTGGTGTAGGTACACCCACAGTGCTGTTAGGGAGGGAGGGAGGGAGTTCCAGGATTTTCACTGTGAAGGAACGGCGCTATATTTCCAAGTCAGGATAGTGAGTGGCTTCGGGGGGGAACCTCCAGGTCTCTTGCCCTTTTGGCTAAGATCAAGCGTCAGATCAAGCCCAAGATGGGATGCAACGCCTTCTCTTGTCAGCTTGGATCTCGTTTGTCTCTCTTGTGGGGACCATGAATTGGATTCAATTAGAATTTGGTTTTTGGAGCGGGCAAGGCGATGGAATTGGGCTTGCCTGGTCCACTCTGAGCATTTAGAGAATGGAGTAAAAAATTAAAAAATATAATTTAGACAATTTAAAAAGAGGAACTTGCAGGTGGTGGTGTTCCCATGTGTCTGCTGCCCTTGTCCTTTGAGATGTGAGTGATTGTGGGTTTGGGTTGGTGACACCTTTCACAGTTTGGAGATCTTCCTGAGAGTCCCACACTCTGAGTATTCGATCGCCCTTTGTTAATATCTCCTTATTTGGCTCAGCATCGCATTTCTGTTGTGACGTTGTCCCTGTTAATCGTGCTGTGGTTGTTGCTGTGCCACACATACTGCCCTGAGGAAGCAAAATGGGGGCTTTGTTTGCACTCACCACTGGGGGTCGGTTAGCTCGCTTGGTGAGATGGCCAGATTATGGGTCAGAACGGTAACAGCGTAGGTCCGATCCCTGTTCCGGCTGTGGTAGTTCACAGAGGCCTGACCTCCTCACTTTGACATTGAGTGGTGCCCCTCAGGCGACTGTAGTAGCTCACCGCCATGTTCTCAAGGGGCGATTAGGGAAGTGCCTAGTCGGTGATGCCCGCATCCCAACACTTACAAAGATGATGTGTGTCTCTCTAAGGGATGGACGGCACAGTGGCACAATGCTTCAGAAACAAGTACTCCTGAAGTATGAGTTTCAGGTAGAAGTCCCAATCTGTGCAGGGTCAGCTGATCTCAGTCATGTGCTGGGGAGGGGTACGGGAGGACATGTGGGAAGGTGCAGGCGTAATGGTTGGTAGGGACACATTAATTGTCTCTTTTACCCACAAGTGTGAGGGTGAAGTCAGCCTGGGTGGCTGCTCCTTCAGGACTCTCCTGTTGTCTTTGGGTGTTGGGTGAGGGCAGCATTGAGTTATGTTGTGAAGCCTTTCACAGGTGAATAGTTTGCTGACACTCAGTTCCATTGAAAGCTGGAAACCGTGAGCGCGAATTGGATCAGCACCTTGTGAATGCGGCAGAGAAGACTGAGGGAAAGACTTCCGTAGATGTAGACACTGCATTTCTATAACACCATTCACAACCTCAAGAAGTCCCAAAATACTTTACAGCCAATCGTATAGCTTTGTGAAGTTTAGTCGCTGTTGCAAAGTGCAGGAAACTCAGCAAATAAACTCAGCAAATAATTTATTTATAAATAAATAAATCGTGAATGAACCCCAATCCATCACGCAAATCAGCCTCCCATCCATTGACTCTGTCTACACTTCCCGCTGCCTTGGCAAAGGAGCCAGCATAATTAAGGACTCCACACACCCCGGACATTCTCTCTTCCACGTTCTTCCGTCGGGAAAAAGATACAAAAGTCTGAGGTCACGTACCAACCGACTCAAGAACAGCTTCTCCCCTGCTGCGAATGGACCTACATCGCATTAAGTTGATCTTTCTCTACACCCTAGCTGTGACTGTAACACTCCATTCTGCACCTCTCTCCTTTCCTTCTCTATGAACGGTATGCTTTGTCTGTTTAGCACGCAAGAAACAATACTTTTCACTGTATGATAATACATGTGACAATAATAAATCAAAATCAAATCACAAATAAATTATGCACAGCAAGATTCCACTGACAACAATGGATGAGACATTAAACCACAGCTCATCCAACCACCACCAGCCAGCCCCCCCGCACCCCCTTCCCCCCCCCCTCCCCCGCCCCCAGGTGAGTGTTAAAGATCTCATGCCCAGTATTTCGAGGGTGAGTGCAGGGCTAGGGACCAGGAGAAAAAATATTTATTCCTCAACCACCATCACATTATCTGGTGATTTACCAAGCAATGCTGCTTGGGGGATCTTGCTGTGCAATGCTGCGTTTCCTGCAGTGACGACACTTCCTAATGGCTTAATTGGCTGCAGAATGCTGCGGGAACATCCTGAGGCACGAAAGAGGCTATAGCAATGCAGGTCTCTCTCAACTCTCCGTTGTGAAGCTATGTTAAATCCAGTAAGCAGATTATTGCAAGGATTATAACTCTTGACCGAAGGCTCTGCTCTTGGAAAACCACTGCGAAACTCTCAGAGAGACAAAGCAATCCTCTGTGGGGGGAAAAAAACCCTAAACTAGTAACCGTGTCTCAAAACGTACTGAGAGCATCACAGCCGTAGACAGTGACATGTCTGGGATTGTGTGAAGGATTGGATTCTGAGGATCAGGTTTTACAAGTAACAGCCACAGGCACATGTGCTGCAATAATATAACTGCAGCTGTGTATGTGCAGTAAGAAGTCTCACAACACCAGGTTAAAGTCCAACAGGTTTATTTGGCAGCACAAGCTTTCGGAGCGCTGCTCCTTCATCAGGTGAGTGAGGACTTGTGTTCACAAACAGGGCATATACAGACACAAACTCAATTTACAAGATAATGGTTGGAATGCGAGTCTTTACAGGTAATCAAGTCTTAAAGGTACAGACAATGTGAGTGGAGAGAGGGTTACGCACAGGTTAAAGAGATGTGTCCAGCCAGGACAGTTAGTGAGATTTTGCCAGCCCAGGCAAGTCATGGGGGTTACAGATAGTGTGACATGAACCCAAGATCCCGGTTGAGGCCGTCCTCATGTGTGCGGGACTTGGCTATCAGTTTCTGCTCAGCGACTCTGCGCTGTCGTGTGTCGTGAAGGCTGCCTTGGAGAACGCTTACCCGAAGATCAGAGGCTGAATGCCCGTGACCGCTGAAGTGCTCCCCCACAGGAAGAGAACACTCCTGCCTGGTGATTGTCGAGCGGTGTTCATTCATCCGTTGTCGTAGCGTCTGCATGGTTTCCCCAATGTACCATGCCTCGGGACATCCTTTCCTGCAGCGTATCAGGTAGACAACGTTGGCCGAGTTGCAAGACTATTTGCTGTGTACCTGGTGGATGGTGTTCTCACGTGAGGTGGTGGCATCCATGTCGATGATCCGGCACATCTTGCAGAGGTTGCTGTGGCAGGGTTGTGTGATGTCATGGTCACTGTTCTCCTAAAGGCTGGATGGTTTGCTGCGGACAATGGTCTATTTGAGGTTCTGCGGTTGTTTGAAGGCAAGAAGTGGGGGTGTGGGGATGGCCTTGGCGAGATGTTCGTCTTCACAACGACTTGATTACCTGTAAAGACTCGCATTCCAAACATTATCTTGTAAATTGAGTTTGTGTCTATGTATGCCCTGTTTGTGAACATAACTCTAAGGTAATTAGTCCATGGGCCGGCACGTGGTGAGCACTGCTGCCTCACAGCGCCAGGGACCCGGGTTCGATTCCCAGCTCGGGTCACTGTCTGTGTGGAGTCTGAACATTCTCCCTGTGTCTGCGTGGGTTTCCTTCGGGTGCTCCGGTTTCCTCTCACAGTCCAAAGATGTGCTGGTTAGATGCATTGGCCGTGCTAAATTCTCCCTCAGTGTACCCGAACAGGCGCTGGATTGTGGCGACTAGAGGAGTTTCACAGTAACTTCATTGCAGTGTTAATGTAAACCTACTTGTGACTAATAAATAAACTTTACATCATCATCTCACAAAATGAGAATTTAGAAATCCAACAATGCAGAAGAGACCATTCAGCCCATCGAGTCTTCACCGACTCCCTGACAGAGTATCTTACCCAGGCCCTCTCCCCTACCCTATCCCTGTAATCCCACGCATTTTGCATGGCCAATCAACCTAACCCACACATATTTGGACTGTGGGAGGAAACCGGATCACCCGGAGGAAACCCACGCAGACACGGGGGGAACGTGCAAACTCCACACAGCTGAATCGAACCTGAGTCCCTGGTGCTGTGAGGCAGCAGTGCTAACCACTGTGTCACCGTGCTGCAGAGTAAGGGACAAAGACTGACCCATGGTGCACCACGGACTTCTCGTTTCAGGAAATTCACCACTCTTCCAGCTGAAGTTGAGTTAGAAATTGGTCTTCATTGGCCAATTAGTCATTGGTCAATTAGTCATTGGCCAATTGGTTAAAATTTCATTTTGAAATGGGGCTTCATTTTTAATCAGTGAAAAGCGGGTTCAACAAGATGCAATTTCAGAGAGAAAACTCCAGCATTTCAAGGATACCTGATTCGAGAGATAGGGGTGTCAGCGTTAATAAGGTGGGTGGGAGGGTGAGTGTTGTTTCGGGGTTTGGGATTTCTGTGGTGAGGGGATGGAGTCAGTGGTTTGCAAGTAAGGAAACAACATTTACAATAACGAAAGCACCACATGAACAATGACACTCCCACACTGCCTTTCATTCATCGGTTATTGTGGATTTAACTCAGGAATCGATGGCCTCTTACTCTAAAGGAGATCTTGCTGGAAGCAATGGCCTTTTCTCAATAAAACATTAATTTATAGGCTAATTATTGGCAAGCAAGACCAAATGTGATAAGTTGGATTTTTATACATGTATATTTTTGTGTTCCAGGAGGTGGAGTTAATTCAGTTTCATTTCAGTTTTTTTATGAGCCTTGCTGGCTCCAAATCTGGGTGGACCAGTGTCTGAAAGGTCAGTTTTTTGGGCGTTAGTATATAAAAAAATTTTTTTAACGAGGTTACACAATGCCTGAAGTTAAAGAGAGGGATAAAAAGGGAATTAAAACTTTAGTGATATTGGAAAAGATATACACAAAGTAGAAAAAACTGGACTGCCGCCTAGTGATAGCGCTCAAGTGGCACAGAGGGTGAGAATCGTAACGGGTGGGGGTGGACCATGCAAAGGTGCAAAGATCCATTGAACTCGGGCAGGAATTTCTGGCCTTGGGGCGAATGCGGTTGGAAAATCCCTCCGAGAGACACAGAAAGACAGGAGCTGAGAGGCAGTTCAGTTAGTGGGTATCAGAGAGAGAAGACGGGGAATCTTAAACTTTCTGATAATAAGACCACAAAAGTCACTGGAGTCAGGGAAAGTCCCAGAGGATTGGAAAATCGCTGTTGTAACCCCACTGTTCAAGAAGGGAACAAGAAAAAAGATGGAAAATTATAGGCCAATTAGCCTAACCTCAGTTGTTGGCAAAATTCTAGAATCCATCGTTAAGGATGAGATTTCTAAATTCTTGGAAGTGCAGGGTCGGATTAAGACAAGTCAGCATGGATTTAGTAAGGGGAGGTCGTGCCTGACAAACCTGTTAGAGTTCTTTGAAGAGATAACAAATAGGTTAGACCAAGGAGAGCCAATGGATGTTATCTATCTTGACTTCCAAAAGGCCTTTGACAAGGTGCCTCACGGGAGACTGCTGAGTAAAATAAGGGCCCATGGTATTCGAGGCAAGGTACTAACATGGATTGACGATTGGCTGTCAGACAGAAGGCAGAGAGTTGGGATAAAAGGTTCTTTCTCAGAATGGCAACCGGTGACAAGTGGTGTCCCGCAGGGTTCAGTGTTGGGGCCACAGCTGTTCTCTTTATATATTAACGATCTAGATGACGGGACTGGGAGCATTCTGGCCAAGTTTGCCGATGATACAAAGATAGGTGGAGGGGCAGGTAGTATTGAGGAGGTGGGGAGGCTGCAGAAAGATTTAGACAGTTTAGGAGAGTGGTCCAAGAAGTGGCTGATGAAATTCAACGTGGGCAAGTGCGAGGTTGTACACTTTGGAAAAAAGAATAGAGGCATGGACTATTTTCTAAACGGTGACAAAATTCATAATGCTAAAGTGCAAAGGGACTTGGGAGTCCTAGTCCAGGATTCTCTAAAGGTAAACTTGCAGGTTGAGTCCGTAATTAAGAAAGCAAATGTAATGTTGTCATTTATCTCAAGAGGCTTGGAATACAAAAGCAGGGATGTACTTCTGAGGCTTTATAAAGCACTGGTTAGGCCCCATTTGGAGTACTGTGAGCAATTTTGGGCCCCACACCTCAGGAAGGACATACTGGCACTGGAGCGGGTCCAGCGGAGATTCACACGGATGATCCCAGGAATGGTAGGCCTGACATACGATGAACGTCTGAGGATCGTGGGATTATATTCATTGGAGTTTAGGAGGTTGAGGGGAGATCTGATAGAAACTTACAAGATAATGAACGGCTTAGATAGGATGGACGTAGGGAAGTTGTTTCCATTAACAGGGGAGACTAGGACGCGGGGGCACAGCCTTAGAATAAAAGGGAGTCACTTTAGAACAGAGATGAGGAGAAATTTCTTCAGCCAGAGAGTGGTGGGTCTGTGGAATTCATTGCCACAGAGGGCTGTGGAGGCCGAGACGTTGAGCGTCTTCAAGACAGAAATTGATAAATTCTTGATTTCTCGAGGAATTAAGGGCTATGGGGAGAGAGCGGGTAAATGGAGTTGAAATCAACCATGATTGAATGGTGGAGTGGACTCGATGGGCCGAATGGCCTTACTTCCGCTCCTATGTCTTATGGTCTTATGGTCTTATATAGGAGCAGAATTAAGCCATTCAACCCACCGAATCTGCTCCGCCATTCAATCATGGCTGATATGATCCTCATTCCCCATTCTCCTGCCTTCTCCCTGTAATCCTTGGTCCCCTTATTGATCAAGAACTATCTATCTCTGTCTTAAAGACACTCAATGACCTGGCCTCCACAGCCCTCTGTGGCAACGAGTTCCACAGATTCACCACCCTCTGGCTGAAGAAATTCTTCCTCATCTCAGTTTTAAAGGAGCGTCCCTTCACTCTGAGGTTGTGCCCTCGAGTTCTAGTTTTCCCACTCGTGGAAACATCCTCTCCATGCCCACGCTATCTAAGCCTCTCTGTATTCTGTAAGTTTCAATTAGATCCCCCCCTCTTTCTTCTAAACTCCATCGAGTATGGACTCAGGCTCCTCACCGCTCTTCATATGACAAACATAATGAATATTACAAGGCTACTGGGAGCCTGAGGTTTGGGAACTCGTGTGTTTTCTGTGCAATTAAAGAAATAGCGAGTTTAGAATGGAGCTTTGGATATCTCATGAAGAGATATCAGTTGCATGAAAAGCATCAAGTGAAGCTCAGGAATTCACCAGAAGAATTCTATTTGCAACTGTGTCAGCCCAAGCAAGAGCCTTGCAGTGGTAGTGGTAGGTAGTGGTAAATCTTCACTGGGTTTTATGTCTGTGGAGATACTGCTAGGTAAAGGAATATTGGGAAATTGAATCATCTTCTTGCGATCGTGTTGAGATTTTCCCAACTTTGTTGTCTGGTGTGATAGGGTTTATGTTTCTTCTTTAATAAATATTTTATTCTTTGTGTTCAAAGTTCATCAGGAGACTCCTGTGAATTTGTTCAGTAATTTTCCTCCACAGTTAATAAGAACAGTTAGGATTGATCAAGCCAGGTTTCACTCTGGGATCTGATTTGTCCAGTCTCAATATCAGCTGGGATTGTAACACAGGACATGGCTACAGCTCCTTGCGAAGATGCTTCATACTCATCTCCTCCCACTGAGTGATATTACTGTGACATAGGTCCTTATGCACACACTCAGTTACTATCATTAGATTTCACCCTTTATTCTACAACTCACCCACTCACGCAGTCACTCACACACACATTCACTCATGTACACTCACACTCACTCACACCCAAACTCACTCACTCAGACATACACACAATCATTCATTCACATACACACATATTCATTCATGTACTCACTCACATTCGCTCACTCAAATACTCACTCTCATACACTTACTCACTCACCCACACTTACTTACACACTCACTCACTCAATCACAAACACTTACCCACACACACTCACTCACACTCTCTCGCACACTCACACACACTTACTCACTCTCTCACTCACACTAATCACACACTCACTCACACACACTTACTCACACTCTCTCACTTGCACACTCACACACTCACTCACTCACACACACACACACTCAATCACTCACGCTCTCTCGCATACTCACACACACTTACTCACTAACTCACTCACACTCACTCTCTCACTCCCAACAACACATGAGGGCGTCACTAAATCATGATTAAGAGAGAACATTTTGGCTGAATTCCTTTGTGCTCTTCAGCACCCAGGAAGTCCTTTAACTGTCTCTGCTTCTAGTTTCATTGACATTAACCCGGCAGAGTGTGTAGTGTCTCGCTGGCACTGGGCTGTGAGTGTGTGAGCAACAATATCCACTTCAGCTAAACACTGTAGGAGGATGTTTGACTTTGAATGGTCAGGGTACAGATTGCTCTGAAACAGATTGTGGCGTCACTTCACAAGGACGGTCTGCTGTAATCCTTGCTCCCTCCCTTCCCACACAATCAATAAAAGTGAAATCTTGCGTTTAATTTTAAACATACAAAATAATTTTCTGTTTTATGTTGAGCCAATGTAAAATGAAACACTTGCCAACTCACTGTTTGCTTTAGGAATGAACAGATGAACCCTTTCACTGCATATTTATATAAAGGCTGAGTTATTGATTCACTCAGGGTGAAACTCTCTGAAAATGCCCACAATTATCCTCGAGCCTCTGTGAAGTCAACTGAGCTGGTGGTGGTTATAACAACAGGGCCTCCGCACCTGACTGCTTTGGGAAGCATTTGGAGATGCATTATCAGCTTGGCTTTCCAGTTCCGAACGTTGTCTTCTATCTCCTGCTCAACTGTGAATGCCAGATCATAAGACCATAATACATAGGAGCAGAATTAGGCCACTCAGCCCATCAAGTCTGCTCTGTCATTCAATCATGGCTGATATTTTTCTCATTCCCATTCTCCTGCCTTTTCCCCATTACCCTTGTTCCCCCTATTATTCAAGAATCTATCTATCTCTGTCGTAAAGACAGAGATGAGACCGCGGTGATGCACTCCATAGTTCAATAGCATGCTGGCAATCTACCCCCCTCCCCCGCCACCCCACTCAATGAGAGTTCTATCTGCCCCAGCTGGCAAAAGACACACCCACTTTCCCAGCTTAGGAACAGGAGGAGGCCATTCAACCCCTCGAGCCTGTTCCACAATTCAATGACATTCTGGCTAATTTCTATCCTAATTCCATGGTTTTCCCAATATCCCTTAAAATCTTTGCATGAACAAAAATATATTATTTCATACGATGTAGATGTGGCTGGAAAGATCAGCATTTTTTGCCCATCCCTATTTGTCCTTGAACTGGTGGCACGGTGGCACAGTGGTTAGCACTGCTGTCTCACAGCGCCAGGGACCCGGGTTCAATTCCCGGCTTGAGTCACTATTTGTGCGGAGTCTGCACGTTCTCCCCGTGTCTGCGTGGGTTTCCTCCGGGTGCTCCGGTTTCCTCCCACAGTCTGAAAGACGTGCTGGTTAGGTGCATTGGCCGTGCTAAATTCTCCCTCAGTGTACCCGAACAGTGTGGAGGAGTGTGGCGACTAGGGGATTTTCACAGTAACTTCACTGCAATGTTAATGTAAACCAACTTGTGACACTAATAAATAAAAACTGAGTGGCTCACTCAGACATTTCAGAAGGCAGCTGAGAGTCAACCACATTGCTGTGGATCTGGAGTCACGTGTAGGCCAGACCAGGTAAGGACGGCAGATTTCCTTCCCTAAAGGACATTAGTGAACCAGATGCAACAATTGTCATGGTTGCCATGACTAAGATTAGCTTTTAATTCCAGATTTGTCAACTTAAAACTCTACCAGCTGTGATAGTGGGATTTGAACCCATGTCCCCAGAGCATTAGCCTGGGCTGCTGCATTATGAGAACAGTGACAGTTCTACTGCTCCACTATCTCCCCCTGCCAGTGTTCCTTCCATGACCATGACCAGCTTTCTGTTGCCCACTGAGGGGGCGGCGGGGGGGGGCGGGGGGGGGGGGGGGGTGGCGGGCATGGTGCAGAGTGTAATTAACCCTCTAAAGAGGAAGAGGGTATGGGAGGATGACACTATGGGCTTCCACGTACAATAATGGGGGGGATAGTGCGAGGAACCCACACCCACTGGATACAGGTATCCCACTGGAATTCCAGACCACATCTCCAAGTCTCCAATCACCAGGACTGCCTGGGATTCAAACCCGGAATCTCATCCGGGACACTATTCAGTAACCTGATGCTGTGGGGATTTCTGGGACCTTCAGCTAAAGACTGGCTCACACGGGGAGCTGTTGCTGCCAAGAGGCTTAGAAAACGGGGAAGTCTTCAGAACAGTGATGATATTTTACTCATGGAGCGTTGGTCACCAGTGAGAAAAATTACTCCGTTGTAGGAATATTGGCACAGTGGTTAGCACTGCTACCTCACAGCGCCAGGGACCCGGGCTCGATTCCAGCCTCGGTTCACTGTCTGTGTGGAGTTTGCACATTCTCCCCGTGTCTGCGTGGGTTTCCTCCGGGTGCTCCGGTTTCCTCCCACAGTCCAAAGGTGTGCAGGTTAGGTGGATTGGCCATGCTAAATTGCCCCTTAGTGTCCCAAGATATGTAGGTTAGGGGGATTAGCCATGGTAAATGTGTGGGTCTGTGGGGATGGGACAGGGGAGAGGGCCTGGTTGAGATGTTCTGTCAGAGAGTCGTTGCAGACTCGATGGGCCGAATGGCCTCTTTCCCCATTGTCAGGATTCTATTCTGTGAATGAGATAGATATTGAAAAATTGATTGAGAAACCATCACGGCAGCAAGTGCTGAATTGTGATGTTAACACAAAATAAAGTATTTATCATTCATACCATGGTAAACTACAATCATTAAAATAAAATGTAAAGTACTAAAAGGGTTAGCCATTTATAACCATTTAAGTGTACAAATAATTACAGAACATCGTAAGATGTGGCTCTCCTTAATCTACAGAATATTAATAAAAGGTCTGCTACACTCTGCATCCAGAAATCATTGTTAGATTGAACTCAATAAACTCTCAGTTATTTACCTTCTATTCATGAGTTTTATGAAGTTGGGGATTTTCTCATAGACTATTAATTCCATACCTTATTTGTGGAATTGGCAGCGGCAGAGTGTGAGGTTAATTAGCGGATTACGTGGTCTCATTAAGCAGCGTTTGGGCTCAGGTCAGCAGTCTGCTGTTTACAGAACACTCCGTAGCCTTACATGTGAGGGAGCAGCCTAGCTTCACCTTGGAATTCGGATCTGGCTTTGTGGAGGAACAATCTTCACACACCCTTCCCACAGGGGATTTTCACAGTAACTCCATTGCAGTGTTAATGTGAGCCTACTTGTGACTAATAAATAAATAAACATCGTCACCAAAAATTGCAATTCC